>NW_024412448.1:5456297-5479186 GCF_014898765.1 Herpailurus yagouaroundi | reverse complement strand
ACGTCCCCGGCGCGGGCCGGGCTGCGGGGCGGCGGGCCCTCGGAGCCGGGGCGCGCCCCTGCCCGCGCACCGGGCCCCGGAGGTGCCGGCTCAGAGTTCCGGCGAGGAGAGAGCTCTGTGTCCAGAGGGGCCTTTGCGGACGCGGGGTGCCGGGCGGGGGGCGCACGGCGGCTCGCCGCCTCCTGCTCCTCGGTGGCAAGGACAGTTTGACAGCTACCTGTTTGAAAGGGGACGTTTTAGAATTTGACTTGTGACCGGGAATTAGGAATTGGCATGCCCTCCCCCCCATCCCCCCCGCCGTGCCCCTTAAAGAAGTCAGTGGAAACGAGGAGGAAAAAACAAAACAAAACAAAACCAAATCGGAAAACAAAACAGTCCTACCTTTACTTGTAGCAAGTTCCCTCTCAGAAGTAAATGTGGCTGGAAAAAAATCAACAGACCAGGTGGACAGAAGAATTTTGGTTAATGTTAAGGAATATTTGGGATTTCTGGGGGGGAAGCAAAGCAGTATTGGGTGGCAGGTACTATTCCTGCTTTAGTGGAGTGATGGCTTCTGCAGTTTGGCTGGGGGGTCCAGACTGGCCTGGATTCTCCCTTGTGGATGTCTTGGGTCTACACGAAGGAGCTCTGGAGTTGGAGGCTTTCCTCTAGCCCTCCCTCAGCTGCCACGCAGGCCCCCTGGTGTCTCCTCCATGTTTCCCATGGACGAGCAGAGGGAACAAATGCCCCAAGAGAAACCTAAGAGAAGTTGACTCTTTTCTTGTTTTAAATGTTTTTTATTTTTGAGACAGCGTGAGCTGGGGAGGGGCACAGAGAGAGGGAGACAGGAATTGAAGCGGGCTCCACACTGACAGTACAGAGCCCGACGCGGGGCTAGAACTCCGGAGTGATGAGATCATGACCTGAGCTGAAGTCAGACGCGTAGCTGACTGAGCCACCCAGGCGCCCCTCTTTTCTTTTTTTTTAATGTTTTTTTTTTTTTTTTAATTTTTATTTTTGAGAGAGAGAGAGAGACAGACAGACAGAGCACCAGTGGGGGAGGGGCTGGGAGAGAGGGAGACACAGAATCCGAAGCAGGCTCCAGGCTCTGAGCTGTCAGCACAGAGCCTGACTCAGGGCTCGAACTCACGAACCCGTGAGATCATGACCCAAGCTGAAGTCGGACGCTGAACCGACTGAGCCACCCAGGCACCCCGTCAGTAACTTCTAAGAAAAGGATGAGAATCAGCATTCAGATCTACTTTCAACCTCTCTTTACTGTCATACTTTTAGTTCAAGTAGTCACGGACAAACATGTTTTAGAAAAGGACATTTTTCTACTGGTGCGTGTAAGGCTAGGTGAGAAACTGTGGGTGTAACTGATTTTTATCTTGCTAATGCTTGGACTCTCCAAGAAGTGTTCCAGTCTCGTTTTTTTCTAGATAGTGAAACCTAAGTTAGCAGGAGGCTGTGTGTCTCTGCCTCTCCTTGTGTATTCTATTTTGTGGCCTGTGTCAGAGACCAAGCTAGAACTTCCCTCGGTACAAATTACGTTTGTTGGAGCTAAATACTGGGTTTAGTTGAGAAACCTGGACTCCACCCTGTTGCAATGATCAAATAGAAGGACTTCTTAAGCTTCAGAACATTCCAGAAACATGTAAGCCTGGCCTTTAGCTCAGAGGTGGAGTGTCAGGCTCTTGTTCCGAAGTGAACGGTCAAAGGGAGGGTCACAAAATCTCCCACAGAGCAACGCAGCTCTTGTTAACGTGCCACAGTGTTGCAGACAGATTTCGGGAACAAATGGAAGTATTTGCTGCCCGTGCTGTGCATCGTGGAAACGTTTTTATGGGTGTTCAGTCCAGAGTGAAGTGGAGTAGAAATCAAAACTCAAAAGAATCTGTATTTGCGCTCCTCACTGACGAGGGAGAAAGTTGAACAGATGTAGTTAAGCAAACAGAAAATGTTTTGTGCTCTTAACAATTGGGATTTCTTAAGAGTTATTCAAAACAAAATCTTCAAAATGGAGAACTGTGGAGACAAAGCCTTTTCAGTCAAGTGAAAGTAGAAAATGAGACAGTCCAGCTACTTGAGGAGAATCTAGATGATTCTTATTTTGTTCGAAAGTAGCAGGCAGTAGATCAAAAGCCATCGTGGCATTTTGTTGTGAATCAGTGAAAAAAATTTTTTAATTAAAATTCTGTTGTTGTTTTTTTTAAGATTTTATTTTTAAGTGATCTCTACACCCAACGTGGAGCTTGAACCCACAACCCCTTGATCAGGAGTCACACACTCCTCCAACTGAGCCAGCCAGGTGGCTCCAGTGAAAACCTTTTTTAAAAACAATGGCTTGTGACATTTTCCATGTGTAAAGGGTTCTGTTGTTTGTTTGGTGTGTGTGTGGTTTTCTGTACGGGGCACAGTGCAGAAGTTGCTGGGAGGAGAGTGCACCGGGAGCACTGGGTGCTGTGCTCCTGCCCTTTCCTCCTGTCCCAGGTGTCCCTGGGAGCGCTGTCCGTCTTGTTCCTGGCAGGGCATGTCCTTTCACGCTCCCTGACTGAGGCAGGCACTTGGACGGTGGGCCTTGCTGGGCCTTGCGTGGCAGCTCGCTCCCCACCCCCCGCCCCCCGAGGACTTTGATCAGCATAAAAATCCAGTCCTAGAAAGTGGTGCTCTTTGTGTGGCCTTCCAGGCCTGCCAGAAAGATATTTTTTCTTAAAACCCTGCCAAGCTCACTGTGGTGTTAAACACCTTTATTTCTTTTCTTTTAGTCTCTTTATTAAAGCTCACAAATTGGAAGGTTTCCTGTGATTCTTTTAGATCACTCTACTTTTTGTGTACGGATTCTGGAACACGGTGAGATCTTTTTTAAAGAACCCGGCTGGCTGTTCGTGGTTCACGGAGGAGTTTTTTCTTGCTGTTGTTTGTTGTTGTTTTTGTAAATCCGAAGAGAAAAATGTTAAGTGTTTCAGATATCTTCCTTGTGAATAGTGGTTAAAACCTGAAGTGTTTCTCTGAGTGAAATGGCAATGGAGTTTCTTCCCTTGTGGTGGTGAATCTCCTCTACCTCGGCTTCATCTTTTGAAATACTGGGTTGGGTGTTGCCAGGGGAAGGGTGAGGTTTGGCTCTAAGTTTCGGTGACCCAGATGCTGAGAGACTGCAGATGTTAGTTTCAGTGGTAGGTCGGGAGCTTACTCATCCATGTGGTGACCACCTTGTTTCATTTGTGACAGATAATCCGTGTCCAGTCCCCGGACGGGGTGAAGCGGATCACAGCCACGAAGAGAGAAACAGCCGCAGCGTTTCTGAAAAAGGTAGCTGTGGCCTGGGTGTGTCCTCCCTCCTCTGCTCTTTTGCTCCCTTCCCGTCTGTGCTGCCTCTTCCCTCCTCCTCTCCTGATTCTGCCCACTCCCTAGCTCAGCCTCTGGCACTGCTTTTCTCTGTCATGACGGATTGGACTGACCCGGCGTCAGATCGTGTCACAGCTGACCATTGCTTACACTCGTAGGACCAGGGGGCCGAAGATGAGTGGAAAAATAGTTCACGGGACTGGTGTTTACGAGAATGAAAAATTGGAGAGTGAAAGACTTCAGCTGTCCACCAAAGGAGAGTTGTTAAAAACACGTATAGAGTGATCCACTTTGTTCCTAGAGACTTAGAGCCACGTGCACAGATGTGTTGGGTGAGCACAGAATGTAATGGGAAAGAGCACAGCCAGATTTAAGAAGGGTCACCCAGGGAGGAGAGTGGCCCTTGCTTTATACCCCATGCCAGAGATTGGCAAACTATGGCTCATGGGCGGACTAATTTTTTTCCCCCTCGGCACGCTGATTGCATTTCCCTGACCTCTTATTTCTGTAAATAAAGTTGTATCAGAACCCAGCCACACTCACTGGTTTATGTATCGTCTGGCTACTCTTGAACTCCAACAAGGAGCTGAGTAGTTGTGACGGACACCATATGGCTTGCAAAAATGTGTGCCCACCTTTATACATTCTGTGTTATTTGAATCTGTTGTGAGCAGATGTTACCTTTGTAATAATAAATATTGTTTTTCATTTTCATAAACAAAAAAGGTTTCAGGGTCATAGAGTGTTAGAGCCAGGGGAAATCTTAGGTGTCATGTAGTCTGATCTTTTCTTTTTTTCACAAAGGTGGAAACTGAAGGCCTGGGAAGTAAACAGATTTAGAAGGATCACTGGGCTGTCCTCTGTTAGTGGGTCCACAACACTTACTTGGGAAATTTGGTTTCTTTCTTTTTAAATTTTTTTAACGTTTATTTATTTTTGAGAGAGACTGACAGAGCATGAGTGGGAAAGGGGTAGAGAGAGAGGGAAACAGAACCTGAAGCAGGCTCCAGGCTCTGAGCTGTCAGCACAGAGCCGGATGTGGGGCTCAAACTCATAAACTATGAGATAATGACCTGAGCGAAAGTCGGGCGCTTAACTGACTAAGCCACCCAGGCAGCCGTGGTTTCTTTCTTTCTTTCTTTTTTTTTTAATGTTTTATTTATTTATTTTTTTAAATTTTTTCTTTTTTTAACGTTTATTTATTTTTGAGACAGAGAGAGAGCATGAACGGGGGAGGGTCAGAGACAGGGAGACACAGAATCTGAAACAGGCTCCAGGCTCTGAGCTGTCAACACAGAGCCCGACGCAGGGCTTGAACCCACGGACTGCGAGATCATGACCTGAGCCAAAGTCAGCTGCTTAACCGACTGAGCCACCCAGGTGCCCCTCCTCTTTTTTTTTTTTTTTAACATTTATTTATTTTTTTTCAACGTTTATTTATTTTTGGGACAGAGAGAGACATAGCATGAACGGGGGAGGGGCAGAGAGAGAGGGAGACACAGAATCGGAAACAGGCTCCAGGCTCTGAGCTATCAGCCCAGAGCCCGACGCGGGGCTCGAACTCACGGACCGCGAGATCGTGACCTGGCTGAAGTCGGACGCTTAACCGACTGCGCCACCCAGGCGCCCCTAACATTTATTTATTTATTTTGAGAGAGACAGAGTGTGAGTAGGGGAGGAACAGAGAAGGAGACATAGAATCCAAAGCAGACTCTGAGCTGTCAGCACAGACCCTGATGTGATGCTTGAACTCACGAACCGTAAGATCATGACCTGAGCTGAAGTTGGATGCTTAACTTACTGAGCCACCCAGCCACCCTTGGGAAATTTGGTTTCTAAAAGGTAGTTGCTATCATAATGCCATAGCACTGCTTACAGGGCTATATTTATAAGAATAAAAGGAGAGAGAATTAGCTGCGCTGGACGCCAGAGAGAATCTCTGAGTCTTTAAGAAATTCTAATTTCCTCCTCTTTGCTCTTTTTGTAGCTGCTGACCATGGTCAGCTTGCTCCTAGGGGTCGAGCTGGGGTACGGTGCATTCTGGAATTCTCGAGAGATCATCTGAGACTGAGATTAAGCATTAAGTAGCTACTGCTTAGGCAATTGCGTGGTAAACACCGGCCATTAGAGTCCTGCATGCAGTTCTTTTTTTCTTTGAGGCTTTGTGGTAGGGAAATTTCTTAAATTTGTAGTGACCATGTAGGAATATGATTTTGATTTTAACTTGAGGCTTTTGTGCTTGGTAGCAAAGTAGGGTTGTCAAACAGGTTACATTCAGGTTTCAGAGAAACCTAAGAATATAACATCGTAGTTCTCACTTTTATTTGCTTTACAAGTATCCTTACAGTGCTAGTATTTCCCTCTGGGTAGTTCATTGTGACCTCACACAGGGAGACGCAGAATGACAACCAGTCACTGGGAGGGTTGGAGTTGGGGGATGTGGGGTAGCTTTGACCGCTTTGTCTCTGAAGCCATCGTCTGCGTAGTAGTTACTGTCTAGGGGAGATTTTCTTGGGAATACTCAAAAAACAAACATACTTATTACTCTGAAATGTGTTTCCCCTTAAATGAAAATCCTTTCTTCTGGTTAGAAGAGTAATATGGATTAATTATAAAAGGTGCAAACAATACAGAAAAGTGTAAAGAAGCAAGTGAGAACCACTCAGAAATAACCGTTAACATGCACGTCTTTAGTGCACACTCGCGTGCACACATACACAGGTGTGTGCACATCTTCAGTAAGTGGGATCGTACCATACTGTCGCTGTATTTCATCAAATCTAAGACATTGTTGAGTTTAAGGAGAAACATTTATGTACCATTAGGAAAGAAAAAATGCTTTCACACCTGCTTTCCCTTGTCATTTAGGTTTTATACTTACGTAAAGTGTTTTTCTAGACTTGCTTGGAATTAGTTATTAAAAAATGTTTGAGAGAGAGGGAGCGTGTGGGCATGTGCTCAAGGGAGGGACAAGAGAGAGGGAGAGAGAATCCCAAGCAGGCTCTGCACTGTGAACAGAGCCCAGTGCAGGGCTCGATCTCACGGACCATGACCTGAGCTGAAAACAAGAGTTGGACGCTTAACTGACTGAGCCACCCAGGCGCCCCTGGAAGTTTATTTTAATCACGTGTGGTTCTTATACATACACAAGAAAGAAAATCTGAGTGAAATTAATTGGGTCGGATCTCTCTCCAATGCCATATTCAGAGTCTGGCCCTTCCGAACCATTGTTTGGATTCAGCCGTCACTGTCCCCATCTCCCTGCAGAGGGTCATCTTCTGCTCTGTCAGGAGGATTAACACCAGCTGCCCACACCTGTTCCGTAGGCGCTGGTACTGGAGGTTTTCTTGGGAATACTCAAAAACTGCTGTCTTACTAGCGGGCGGGGCCCAGCAGCCAAAATCCCTGTTCTTTCCTTGATTGATCATTAGATGGCTTGTTTGACAGAAATGTTGAGGGATGACAGTTATTCAACCATGCTACCTAGGTGACAGGTTTACAGGAGCTCAGGCAGTCACCTGTATGTCCTGCTGCCCCGCAGGCAAGAACTGTAACACGCCATTGTTCCAAAGATGCATCCATTCCAAAGATGTTAAAAACTTACAGGAGAATTTGTAATTTGGTTTTTTTCACTTGACAGTACGTTAAGGAATGGTTTTATGTCAATAAATGTAGATTTATATCTTTTTAAAAATTATGTTTAAAAATAACACCTAACAGGGGCGCCTGGCTGACTTAGTCGGTAGAGCACGCAACTCTTCATCTTGGGGTCGTGAGTTCAAGCCCCTCGGCTGTAGAGATTACTATAAATAAAAAAAAAAAAAAATTTTTTTTTTTTTTTTTAGTGTTTATTCTTGAGAGATAGAGACAGCGTGGACAGGGCAGGGACAGAGAGAGACACAGGATCCAAAACAGGCTCCAGGCTCCAGGCTCCAAGCTGTCAGCACAGAGCCCAATGAGGGGCTTGAACTCACGAACCACGAGCTCATGACCTGACCGGAAGTTGGATGGATGCTTAAACGACTGAGCCACCCAGGCACCCAGAGATTTATAAACATTGGTTTAGGGGCGCCTGGGTGGCTCAGTCGGTTAAGCGTCCGACTTTGCGTCAGGTCACGAGCTGGCGGTTCGTGGGTTCGAGCTCCACATCGGGCTCTGTGTTGACAGCTCAGAGCCCAGAGCCTGCGTGGGATCCTGTGTCTCCCTCTCTCTCTGCCCCAACCCCACTCATGCTCTGTCTCTCTCAAAAAAATAAATGAACCTAAAATTTTTAAAAATTGGTTTAGACGGTAAATTTTGTGTGTCATTTTCTTTTAAGAGTTTAAAGTTTATTTTTTTGTAATCTCTACAGCCAGCGTGGGGCTCGAACTCAGAACTCTGAGAGTCCCACTCTCCACCGACTGAGCCAGCCACGCGCCCCCATCTAACCCGTTTTTAAGTGTACAGTTCAGTAGTGTTAAGTATACGCGTATCGTTGTGCAACCGTCGCGACCATCTGTTTCCAGAACTTTTTCGTCTTTCAAATCTGAAACTCTCCCCATAAACAGATAGCTCCTCTTTCTCGCCACCCCCGGCCCTTGGTATCTGCCGTCGCGCGTTGTGTCTCCGCGGAGGACCACTCCGGGAGTCTCACGAAGTAGATCGTACTCATTTTCAGTAACTAGTGATCTGGCTGTGCGTAAGTGGGCTTGGAGTGGCTTTCCCGTTCCCTCACAGACTCGTGCGTCGGCCGCTGTGACCATTGCCGGCTCCGGCTTGCCGTCCCCGCGTTGGACGTCCTTGATCCCGCCTCAGCACGTGGCGCTGCGCCCTCTAAGGAACCACGTTTGTGAGTGTGAGGACACGGGTGAGGTGGAGTGGCTCTCACGGTCTCAGCGCAGCTGGTTCTTTGAGACCATCTAACGCTGCTCGTCCCACACGCCGCCAGGCCGTAAGCCCCTCGGAGGGGCCGCTCGTCTGGCCGGTGCCCGTGCCCACCCCTCGTGCTCCCCAGCTGACCCGCCGGGCCGCTGCTGTCCCTCCCCTGCCCGGGCAGGTGGAGGGCTCCGTCCCGTCCTGACTGCCCTCTGCGGTCTGGGACCCGGTCCCATCTTCTTTTCTAACCACGAAGTAAAGTACATCCTAAGATGTGCTCGCACATTACAGGCAGCCAAGTGACGGAAGGTGGCGGACACACTTAGGTCGAGCGGGGGCGCCGCTGGTGCCGCGGGATCGGCCAGTCGGCCTTCCCCGCTTCCTCGGCTTTCTCCGGGCTTGACGCGGAGGGCTTCCCCGATTTTCGGTGTCGTGCCACCTCAGCGTGCGTTCCTAAACCCCAGATTTTGGTTTTGCCTGTTTCTGAATCTAACGTAAAGGGAATCATGCCGTGTGTTCTTGTTACTTTGAATTATACGTGTATCAATTTCATTCCATACCATTTCTGGCTCTAATACGGTAACCGTACGCAGAGTTTACCTCAGGTGTGACTATAAAGTTTTTAAGACCTTGATGATGCCCTTGTGAGACTGTGCTCAGACTTCCGTTGTTAATGGTCGGTGCTTCGTGGTAGATTGCCAGATCATTTAGGTAAAGCACTCAAAAGTTCGCAGAAGCAGTTCGTTGGAGTAGCATAAAAAAGTACTCCGTACGCTTCTGTCTCTCTCAAAAGTGGGATTCGACGTATGTGAAGTACTGTTGCTGGTCAGCAAGTTTGAAAACGCTGCTGCATCTCAGGCCTAACAGGAAGCACAAAGCTCTGGTCATGCGGTCCTGGGGGGACTTGCCTTCACACAAAGGGCCGGCTCTACAACAACCCTGCCCCATTTGGGAAACGCCTTTTCATCCTGGGAGTGTTTGGCAGCTTTCATGGAGCTCACACTTCTGGCGAAAGCTTTCTCATTTTTGGGAATAGCTTGCAAGGCATTGTGTACGGAAACACACGATACTTTTGCGGAAAAGCCGAAATGCCACAGTCGGTTAGTTTCAGTTTATACCTAAGTTATTTCAGAGAAAAGTCAAACTAAAGACGTTATTTTTAGTCTTTAGTCTTTTTCTGCAGTTGGGAATACACATTTCATGGTCTTCGTTTGCTCGTGCTTTATTTTATTAATGCCTTTTTTATTTTTTTAATATTTTATTTTTGAGAGAGAGAGAGAGAGAGAGCAGGGAAGGGGTGAAGAGAGCGGGACAGAGGATCTGAAGTGGGCTCTGCGCTGACATCAGAGAGCCCGACGCGGGTCTCAAACTCCCGAACCGTGAGATCATGACCTGAGCCTTGGACACAACCTATTGAGCCACCCAGTGGCCCCTTATTAATGTCAGTTTTAGCCTGGAAAAAACCATATGGATGGTATCAGATACTTACCACGTTTGTCTCATAGAAAATCTTGTTTGTCTGAAGACCATTTCTTATCACTTGGAGAATTTCAGAGTTTTCAACAGTTTCCTGTTACATAGTTTAGAGTTTTTGTTGTCATACTTTCTGCCTTATTATCCTGGTGGTTGGAGTTACTTGCAATCCATTTCTTTAAAATGAGTAGAGGGGCGCCTGAGGCTCAGTTGGCTAAGCATCTGATACCAGCTCAGGTCATGATCTCATGGTTTGTGAGTTCGAGCCCCACATCGGGCTCTGCACACTGACAGTGTGGAGCCTGCTTGGGATTCTCTCTCTCCCTCTCTGTCTACTCCTCCCTAGCTTTTGTGCTCTCACGCACACGCGCTGTCTTAATAAATAAACGTTCAAAAATAAAATCAGTAGAAAATAAGGTTAATATGTAAGGTTAATCATTAAATCAACTTTTTTCTCATAGTGAATTAATAGTAGGTTTTAGCAATAAATCTGTACATTTTTCAAAATATTTATTTATTTATTTATTTATTTATTTATTTATTTTGAGAGAAAGTGAGCGCACACGTGCGCAAGGCGGGGAGGGGCAGAGAGAGAGAATCTCAGGCAGGCTCCACGCTGTCGGTGCAGACCCCATCATGGGTCTTGGGCCCATGAACAGTGAGATCATGACCTGAGCCAGAATCACAGAGTTGGACGTTCAACCGACTGAGCCATCCGGGTGCCCCTGCAGTTCTTTTTTTAAAACCAATCACGAGAGGGACACCTGGGTGGCTCAGTCGGTTGGGGGTTGAGTGTCCAACTTCGGTTTGGGTCATGATCTCGCAGTCTGTGAGTTTGAGCCCCGTGCCAGGCTCTGTGCTGACAGCTCGGAGCCTGGAGCCTGCTTCAGATTCTGTGTCTCCCTCTCTCTCTGCCCCTTCCCCACTCATATTCTGTCTCTCAAAAATGAATAAACGTTAAAAAAAAAAATTTAAAAAAAAACACACGAGACACACCTGGGTGGGTCAGTCAGTTAAGCATCTGACTTCAGCTCATGTCATGATCTCACGGTTCGTGAGTTCGAGCCCCGCGTTGGGCTCTGTGCTGACAGCTCAGAGCCTGGAACCTCTTTTGGGTTCTGTGTCTCCCTCTCTCTCTGCCCTTCCCCTGTTCATTCTCTCTCTCTCGAAAATAAACATAGGGGTGCCTGGGTGGCGCAGTCGGTTAAGCGTCCGACTTCAGCCAGGTCACGATCTCGCGGTCCGTGAGTTCGAGCCCCGCGTCAGGCTCTGGGCTGATGGCTCGGAGCCTGTTTCCGATTCTGTGTCTCCCTCTCTCTCTGCCCCTCGCCCGTTCATGCTCTGTCTCTCTCTGTCCCAAAAATAAATAAATGTTGAAAAAAAAAAAATAAATAAACATAAAAAAATTTTTTGAACCAATCATGAAACATTTAATGTGATAGTTTCCTATTGTATAGTTTAGAGTTTTTGCTGTCATACCTTCTGCCTTATTCTTCCAGTGTTTTTCCTGGGTGTGACTTGTACCTGGTGTTGGATTCATCAGCCTGGGGAACATCCGGCATTTCCTGTAGTGGAGGCTTGCTGGTGACGCCCTCTTAGGTTTTGACCTGAAAACGTTTTCAGTGTGCCTTTGTATTTGAAGGGTATTTTCGCCAGATACAGATTTCTGAGTTGACAGATTTTTGTTCCATCTCAGCACTTTGAAGGCGTCCTTCCATTGTCTTCTGGTCTCCATTGATCTCCGGCTGTCAGCGGTTCGAGCATGATACATGCACCTAGGGGTGGTTTTTTAATGGATCTCACTTGGGATTTGCTGAACTTCCTGGATTTGTTACTCGGTTTGTTGTCACTTTTGAGGTTTTCAGCCATTCTCTCTTCAAATACTTTCCAGTTCTCTATTTTCTTTGCCGTAGGATCATTAATTAAATATTGTCCCAGGAGTTCTGAAGGTTCTGTTCATTTTCTGACAAATCTCTGTTTTGAGGTCGTGCAGGCTCTAGTAATCTGTCTTCAGGTACATTGACTCTTTCTTCTGCTTCTCCCTTCGGCTGGCAAGCCCATCGGTGTTTTCCATTTCAGTTATCATATTTTTCTGTTGTAGAATTTCCATTTGATTCTCTTTTATTGTTTGTTACTCTGATGAGACTCCTGGTCTCTTCGTTTGCCTCTACCCTGCTGGCCCCTGAGCATTGAGCCATGGCTCGGACTCCTCTCCTGGCCGGGTCTCAGGTGCTGACTGCCGGCTGATGCCTTCCCCAGGGCGCCTGGGCGTTGGAGGGAAGGCTTGGCTTTCCCTTCAGTCTTCCCCCTCCTCGGCCCTCTTCCTTGCTTCCTTACAGGTGTGGCTTCCATCCCACCTGCTTCCAAGCCAGAAGTCTGAACACCCTGCTTATGTCCTTCCTTTCCCTCACTCTGTCCTGCCCCTCATCCCACCCATCAGCAGAGGCCGTTGATTATGAGAGCTGGAAGGTCCTCCCCGCTCCGCCCCCAAGTCTTGGCCGTGTCTGAGCCCGTCTCCTCTGGGCTCTCTTCCCACCTTCAGACTGTCGATGGCTTGGCAGCCCCCTGCCCTTAGCCCCTGCGGCCCTGTGTGCCAGCTCTTGTCCCCCTTCCCGTTCTGCTGCTGACCGTTTCCTTTCTGCCCGCTGGGCTCTGGCCTCACTGGCCTCTCTCTTCCCACCCCCTTCCTGCCTCTCGGCCTCTGTGCTGCTCCTGCTGGCCGCACTCTTCTTTCTCAGCTCTGAGTAGCAGCTTTAGTCTCTTCCTCCGGGCCTCTGCTCAGACGTGGTCTTCGCAGAGGCCTGTCTGTCCTCCCGTCTAGGGTGGCCTCTCCCATGCTTCCCTCTCTTCCTTTCCTGCCGTGGTGCTGACCTCGACCTGTGCTTCTCATCTGCTAACTTTCTCTCCCCGCTGTGATGCTGAGGTCCTCGATAGCAGGAACCTTGGCTTTGTCGTTCACGGTCGTGTTCGGAGCGCCCAGAGTGGAGCCGGCACGTAAGACTGTTTACCGATTGGTGAGCGAGCAGTGAGGATTCTCAGCACCCACTGAGTACCTGGCATGGTGGACACTTGCTGTCATAGACACGGGAGTCTCGTTCTTCACTTCTGGCTTTCTTCTGCTGGGCTTTAACATTGGAATTGATTTCAAAAATAGAAATAAACTTTCCAGATATGGCCATGACTTTTGCTTGCATCAAACTCTTACATGTGTCGTTCAGTCTTATCATTTACACAAATCTTCGCTTCTGCTTGGCCGCTTTTTTCATTTTACTTGACATCTGTGTGGGCAGCACAAATTTCCTCCCAAGAGAGCAAAATAACAAAAGAAATTTGGTTCACGAGGAACCGTTTCTAAATTTAACGAGTGTTCTAATATTACTATTTGGTATGTGTGTGGCCCGAGTAGTGATACTCAAAATTTTTTTAAATCTCTGTTGTCTTCTGCTTGTTTTAGGTCGCAAAAGAGTTTGGCTTCCAGAATAATGGCTTCTCAGTTTACATAAATAGAAACAAGACTGGAGAGATAACAGCATCATCTACCAAATCCCTGAGTCTGCTCAAAATCAAGTAAGTGCCGTGGGGGGGATGACAGGGCGGGGAGGGGGTGACTCCAGTGGCCCACCGATCGCTCATTCTGCCCGATTGCCTCCCAGTGCCCCCGCACGGTGGCTGGAGTGCAGGTGAGCGTGTTTTTTGCCGGGATTTCAGCAGTCGCACCGGCTCCGCTGGTCCTCTTGTGCTGAGCTGATTGACTTGCAGATTCTGAGCTTTTGTCACTGAGGAGAGAGAGTTATGGGTTCGGGGTGTGCGCCCAGCTGCACACTCAGCTCTGTCTCTGCAGAGAAGGACCTTGAACGCGGCCGTGGGGAGTTCTGCCTCGGGACTGCTTGGCGGGGAGGAGGGGCCGTCGCCCACACTATATTTCTTGGTGGCGTGACCCCCTCGAGCTCCTTAGCGGGGGGGCAGTCACGTCAGTAGGGTTTCCAGGATGTAAAGACCTCTTACCGTGGCCGCTGCCTGTTCTCCGTAGTTTAATTGGAGCCCAGCCACATCCATGCGTTGCTGTGCTCTCGTGCTCCAAGGGCAGAGCTGAGTGATTGTGATAGACGGCCTGGCCCCCGAAGCCGAAAATATTTACTGTTTGGCTCTTCACAGAAGTTTGCTGACTCCTGTCCGAACTGTCTGGGCATACCTGCTCACGTGCCGGTGATCTCCGTCCTCGGCGGCGAGCTTGGAGCTCTCTCCTGTCGGGGCTGCAGGCCGTGTGGCTGCTGTGGTGATCGAGCTGGCTTTGCTGGCGGTCAACCCTGCGTCTGTTTACCAGTTAGAATAATAGGCTATTTGGACAATTTGTGTGATCGTTTTTAGGTTCGTGAATTAGTATGCCTAGGAGGAAAAATACGCAATTACAACATTCATTCATTTGTTCCTCAACAGATATTTGTTGGGTACCTGCCACTTGCCTATTTCTGTAATTAGCTAAAGCCTTTCGTTGTTGACGTCCATTCCCCACGTGGGTGAGGTCATCCTTCCTCTCAGCTTGTCAAGGGCTTTGTATCTTGAGAATCACTTCTCGTGAACGTTCCGTGGTTTGAGTTCATCTGGGGAAGTTACTTAACCCCCCTGGGCCTCACCCTCTTGGTCTGCGAGTAGCAGTGCCGCCTTCCCGTGGCTGCGCAGCGCCTGCCCACGGCGAGCATGCGGATGACGCCTGTGTTACCCAAAACTGTTTTGATAGCGGATGCAAGCAAGGGCGGAGGTTAGAGAGCGAAACGCCTCTGAGAGAAAGCCCCCAAACTGTAGTGTTGTCATAGAGCTGTCCCAGAGGGGTGGGGCCCGGGAGTGGGGCAGCTCGGCCATCCTGGGGGGCACTTGGAGGCACTGTGAGTCACGCTTGAATGTATCTTTCCAGTGATAGTCGTACTAGTTATTGTCCAACTTGGATCTGACCTTGTGGGCTATGTTCTCTCTTACCTGACGTCTTTGGGCAGGAGTGATGTGCCTCTCCTTGACCTTGGTGTTGGTCTTCCCCCACTTCTTCTGGCCTCTGGGGTTGTAGTCCAGTCTGCTTGACTCTGTTGTTCATTTAGAGGTGATCCTTTTTTCCCTCTGGCTGCTTTTAGATCTTCTGTTTCTCATGGGGTCCTGGTTTCTATCTGATCTGTCCAGGTGTGGATTCCTGGTTCCTTTAATCCTGCCTGATGTACGCTGTGTTTCCTATACCTGCAGATCAGGTCTGCAGAATTTGTGGCCATTATCTCTTTTTATTTTTTTTAAAATGTTTATTTTTGACAGAGAGAGAGACAGAGCATGAGTGGAGGAGGGGCAGAGAGAGAGGGAGACACAGAATCGGAAGCAGGCTCCAGACTCCAAGCTGTCAGCACAGAGCCCGACACGGGCCTTGAACCCACAGACTGCGAGATCATGACCTGAGCCGAAGTCGGACGCCCAACCGACTGAGCCACCCAGGCGCCCCGCCATTATCTCTTTAAATATCACTGCTCCCCAGTTCTCTTTGTTATTGCAGTGATTACATTTTTCACTTCTAAAATGTTCGAATTGATTTCTTTTCGGATCCAGCTGTTAGCAACATGCACTCGTGGGGGCCACACTGCTCTCACACCGGCCTCTAGGCTTCCGGTGAGGAGCACCGGGCTCCCCGGGGGCTCTGCCTTGGCCAGTCACACGCGTGAGGCTTCTGTCTTGGGACTTGGGGTGTCTGTGGTCTGTCTCCCCCGTATGGAATCGGGATGCACTGTTGTTGGTGCTGTCTGTGGTTGTCTGGCCTGTCCGTATGAGGGGGACTTGGGAAGATTTACTGAATCTGTGACCCTGCCACCCTGCTCCCAGAAGCCCATGTTGTTGGGTGGCCTCTTGCTGCTTGGGCTTTTTCCATCCCGTTTCCGGTGACCATTCTGTGGCAGTTTGTGTTCCAAGTCGTGTAATTCCAAATCTGAAGTCCTCGGTTCTCTTTCTCTGGTATTGTTGTCTCTGCCCACTCGTGCGTGTGATGACTCGGTTCTCTCCTGCGTTTGGTGACCCTTTTTTGAGAGCTTGTAGTTGACCAAACTTGGTCTTGGGGAGTCCTGGAGAGCTGCAGGGGAGTGGCTTTTCCGTGGAGGGAGGCCTGCACTTGCTTCTGTTGGGACAAGGGGGCCCGTGCACCTGGCGGGCCTTTGAGTTAATTTCTGTCTTTGGGCTTCCTGAGCCGGGTAGCGTCCCTCATCCCACCCCGGTGCGTGCGGCACAGCAGGCCTTTGGTTTCAGACCCTGAGGGACTACAGCATCCACTGCTGCGTAGTGGGTGGAGGAAGACAGGATTCCTCCTTGGTTCCTATTCTCAGCTGGTGGTCTCTCCCAGCTGTTGAGACGTCTGGCTTTATGTGTGGCCTTTCAGGCTGGGCAACCTGCTTTGGACAGGCTGGCTCAAGGCCTCGCTTCCCGTTGCCCAGACAACAACTGTGTAAGCCAAGCTCAGGGCCCCTGTCGTGCAGTGTTCTCTCGCTGTTCTTGTTTGAACTACTGTGGGCTGTCGAGACCCTGCGGGAGCTCCGTACTTTGTCCAGAGCTCTGCGGTGCTTGTCGGAGTAGATCTGCTAAAGCAGAAGTAGCCGCCGAGCCAAGAATTCCACGGCTGGGGGTGTGGAGGAATGTCCGGTCCCTTGCTAGAGACAGAGGTCTCTAGCTGGAGTCTGGCAGGTTTGTTCCCTCGGTGGGGAGGAGGCAGAGGGGAGAACAGACCCGCTGCAGAGCCAAGGGGCCAAGCCTCTTAGCCGCCTGTGTCTCTGGTGTCTGTGCCCGAGGCCCGCTGCCCCACCTTGCTCGGGGAGTGGGGTCAGGGGTGCGGCAGGCTGTCCCTTCAGTCTTCCAGCAGTTCGGTGCCTACCACACGTGGTGCCACAGCTCTGCCTTCAAGACCGGGGCTTATCTTCGTGCCGCAGGCCCTCCGCGCGCGGGAGCCCATGCTGCGTCTGGACCGCTGCTTGTGAGGGGGACGTCACACGCCTCAGGCCTGGGGCTTGGCTGTGCCCGCCGGGTCTGGCGGTGAGTCAGCAGTGTGAGTGAGCAAGGAAGGAGCGTAGTTGACATGGCAAATGATAGAAGGTCAAACTCTGCCGTTTGAAATGTGAGTTGTGCAGCCTGTTTGGCTTTAAAAACCAACAGAAGCCCTGCTCATAGGGCCACTTCTGGAAACGTGCCCTGTAGAAGTAAAACCACACAGCTGCCTGACTTTGGTCATTTCGTCCAGTGGTGTCCGTGGTGGCAGACACTCGTCGGTGCACATGCCACCGGCGTGGGAGACGGGGTGAGCTCGGAGGCAGGCTCGCCGGGGAGTGCGGCCGTTAGAAGCAGTGCTCAGACCTAGACCGTGTTTGGAGGGATCTCGGGTGAGGTATCGTTGAATGAGAAAAGCGGATGCAAAGAATACGTCTTCAGTCATCTCATTTTTATCGAGTGGGACGTACGTGTCTGTGCATACGTGTGGGGCGGTGAGTGTGAATGTAGGGAGGAACGTAGGGAACGTAGGGTGGAAATGGAAGGCTGTGTACTAGGCGGCGAGACTTAGGAGTGCTCGATAGTAGGCGGGAAAGAAGGAACAAAGAGAGGTGGAGCCAAGCTCGGCGTGAGCAGGGGAGAGTGCCGCCCACGGGCCGGGTGTATACGTCGTGACCGTGTTTCATCTGTGTGGCGTTGGGCGGGCGTGGGGGTCTTACAGTTGGGCGAGAGATGAAGTCACGGCCACGGAGCGCCCTCCCTGACCTTCAGAGTGCTAGGCGCGTGGCAGTGCCGTGCAGGGAGGGCTCTGGGCTCTTAGAATTAGCAGCCTCGTCGTTTGGGCCTTCAGGGAGGTTGGATGCCGGAGACCCTCACGTCTGAGCAGCTCGTCTGGGCGGCCCAGGTTGTGAGAGGAAGGGAGGCAGGCCCTGCCCTGTGTTCGTCACCTGACAGGCATGGAGATTTGCTGTTCCTGTTCCCCTCGGGCCTCGCCGGCCCCTCGTCGGAAATGGAGACGTCGGTCCCGCCGGGGTCGAAGGCCTGCGGCGCTCCCACCGTGGTGGAAGACGAGATCGACCAGTACCTCAGCAAGCAGGACGGGAAGATTTACAGAAGCCGCGACCCACAGCTGTAAGTGCTGGCGCCGCCGAGCTGGCGGAGGGAAGGGTTCGGACGGGCCCTGCTTTAGGGAGTGGCTGAGGAAGAGAGGCAAGTTCTGAGTTTGATCCTCTCCGTTCAGGCGAGATTTCACTCCAAGTTACTCTGGAAGCTTTTTCTTACCGTGTGAGTCTCCAAGTGTGCTGCCACACGTACTTTAAAAGCGTTCAAGTGTTTGGAACTAAGATCTGGAATACGGGAGGGAACTGGAACCAAGCCTTTCCCGGGATGCGCTCCTGAGACACTTGCCACCCACGCAGCGGGTGCGGCTTTAGCGGGTGTGGGTGCGGCGGGGCAAGCGTGGGGGGTGGGGGGTGACGCCTGGGCACCTAGCAGCGGAAGGTCCTTGTTCGGGTCCCCTCGTTCACTTACAGGAGGGACATTTCAACAGCGCATCCACACAGTACGTTCTGCCCGTTCTGTTCGGCGGGTGTCCCATCTGGGGACGCTCACTGCTCCTTGTCGGCACGGTTACCTTCCACCCGTGATTACATGGGGCGCATTTGTGTAGTTTTGGTTTTTTGCAGTTCTTTTAAAGAAACCAGTTAGAAACGTCTGGGTGGACGCTCAGTGATGGGAAGTGTCTGGGGGAAGGTTGTTCGTCTCTGCAGTAGAGCTCCGTAAACGTGCCGGGGTGCTGACGCCGAGATGCTGGGATCTAAGTGCTGCCTTAGCAACTTGCGGGTCTTGGACTAAAGAGCCCAAGCGGTGCTCAGCAGCTCAGCATGGAGCCGTTCCAGAGCCACAGCCTGTGTCCCTGTTCATTTGCATTTCCTCCCAGGGATCCCGCGCTGGCTTCCCCCACGGCCCGTGTTTTCGGGCCTTCATTAGGAACTTTTCCAAGGTGGCTGTGTGCGTGTATGCGTGCGTTCTGGCCTGCCATCTGTGAGAGCCTGCCTGTTAGCAGACACAGGCCGTCTCTACTCTGAAGTGTAGAATGCTCGTGCGTCCAGGAGTTCTGACCCCATTTAGAAAAGGATCTGCTTGAGCCCAGAGGGACTGCCACTTGGCTTTCCCACCAGCCCATCACTGCCCTCCTCATTGGAGCACATTGCGCTGTCACCTCGCACGTGTGGGTCTTCTTAAGGCTTCTCTGACCGAAATGGCTGAAACCCACAGAGCCAGGCATCCTCCGTGCATTTCTCAAAACTTGTGCAAAGTGGGTGTTTTCCAAACTGGAGTGACTTCTGTTCCACTGAGAAGGATTTCACCACATCCGCATCCCGGCTTTGTTAGTATTTACTTAACGTCTATCGAAATTGATTTTAAGTACACTCACTTTAGTTTTTACTCGGTGTCATTTTAAGCAGTTAATACCCATAGAATCACAGGTTTGACGTCCTGATGAATTTTTTCTAATAACACATCCGACTAAATACTAAACTGTTTTATTACAATAAAAATGTTCACATCCCAGCTAAAATAATTCTGCACAGCAGGTGCCTGGCTGGCTCAGTTGGTAGAACCTGTAATTCTTGATCTCGGGGTCGTGAGTTCAAGCCCCGTGTTGGGCGCAGAGTTTACTTAAATAAAAAATAAATAAAATAATTCCACGCAGGTCGGGAAAAACTTTATTAAGTATGGTGTGCGCTTTAAATATCAAAAACATTGGGAGGCAGCAACAGGAAAACAGGCCTACTAATCACTGTGTTTCTCCCGCCCGTGCTCTCAGGTGCCGACACGGCCCCCTGGGGAAATGTGTGCACTGTGTTCCGCTAGAGGTGAGAGCGTGCAGCGTAAGTTCCGGGCTGGCGGGAGGGACTGCTTCCCAGGGCGTGTCAGGTGTCCGCTCTGCACCCCTGCGCCGGGCCGGAGCTGGAGCGGACCTTACCTGTCTATTGCCCTGGGCCCTGGCGTTCCCGCTGGTGCAAGCCGCGTGAAGAGGGCCGGCCTGTATTTATGGGAGTGACCTTCTGGTGGGTTATGAATGGCCGACGCATTTGTATTGCTGTGATGGACGGGCAGCGTTCCAGCGGGCTCCCCGGACAATCCTTCTAAAACCTGACACGGCACTGGGGCTGGCGGTTTCTGTGCTCGTCGTCGTTTTGATTTACTTTTCCCTGAGTCTCCCGTCCTCCTACTGATTTGTCCTGGTGAGATTGAGAGTTACCATAATAATGCTGACTGGTAACTGGTTACTGCTGAGTTTACAGCAGCAAGGCCAACCTGATTTTCTTCGTGAGCCTCCTCTCCATCTTGCGGCTCCCCCCGCCCCGCCAAATTTTCCTGGTAGCTACCTGACCTACAGCATTTTGTATGTAATAGAGATTTATTTTAATCTCGGGAAGATAGCTGGTACACGAAGAAACCTTTGGTTCTGACCTAGAACGATAAGTGAGAAGCCAGCCCCGGTTCTCTCTCCTTGCCCTCCGTGGGGCCTGACTTGACCCCCCCGGGGGCGTGCAGCAGGAGTGCGGCCCGCCTCTCCTCACCTCTCTGCGCCCGCGGGCGTGGGACTGTACTGACTGTGTGTGTTTCGGCAGCCGTTCGACGAGGATTACCTGAACCATCTTGAGCCTCCTGTGAAGCACATGTCCTTCCACGCCTACATCCGAAAGCTGACCGGGGGGGCCGACAAGTAAGCAACCTGAGCGCAGTTAGGCTGTGCCGGTGTGGCTCTGGCGTGGCTCTGACGTGCGGGTGCCCCTTTTGTGTATCTGGCAGGGGTCGCTTAAAGACCACGAGCGTGTGAATGAGAAAAGCAAAGATCGGGGTCTGGGCGTGGAACATTTGAATTCGTGGCTTCTGCCCCGATTCTAGAAAAGAAACAGACGGGTGGAGCCTCTGATGCCCTGTCATAATCCTTGCCCGGGCTGGCGGGCAGATGCCAAGCTGGCAGTGGTCTCTGTGGAGGCCCCTGGTGAACGTCCCCCGTATCTCCCCCCACCCAGATACGTGGTGCTCCCGCAACTTAGTGGTATGTGAAGGCGGATGAGATAAGGCGGCACGATGGTCAGTCTTGTGGAGTGTGGGCTCATCCTTTGCTTTTCAGAAAAACTGAACCCACCGCATGGTTCTCTTGGCTCACTTATTCCACAGCCCCCATCAGCCCTTTGCCCTGGAGCCCGCCCCTTTATCAGCTTGATTTCACAGCCATCGTGTGGGCTCGGCAGGCGTGGGCTGCAGCCTCGGCCAGGTGGGCGGTGGGGCGGCCAGCTCTGGGCTCCCTGAGCGCGGGCGGTGACAGTGGCTGGAGAGGGGCTGACCGAGAGCATTTTGAGTTCTTCTAAACCACGTCAAGTACTTGCCTGTGCGACCCCTTTCCACTGACTATACTTCGCCCTCCCAGAAAGTGATGGACTTCACACCAGGATTTTACAATTCCCATCAGTGCAGCAGGACGAGATGGTGGCTGAACCCAAGGCAGCAACGTTTTGTGAAGGGTGTCATGTTGGCCTGATTGTTGTTTTTTCTCTGACAACCTACTGACATCCTAAAAGGAGTTTTTAAAAAAGTTAGACCAGGAGGAAAAAAGTCCAACCAGAAACCCGTTCTTGCCTGTCCGTGGGGTAAGCCATGGAACTTCCTGGACTAGGTATGAGTAGAGATTTTGTTGTGCTGAACTCCGTCAGCCTCCCGCACATTTGCAGCTGTCGGTAACGTGCAGGCTGGTGGCGGTCCCTGCTGCCAGCGTGCTGTTGGCCTGTGAAGACAGGACTGAGTTATGGGACCGTTTGTGAATGGGAAGCTGGCAGAGGGTCAAGGCACATGTGCACATTCTCCCCACATCCAGGTGGTGCCCTGGCTTCCTCACGGGATAGTCTTTATTCCAGCTGAAAGCCGGGGACAGAGGTCTTTGTAACGTACCCTCGTCGGGGTTCTTCCCTGTGATTCTGAATTTTTTACGAGCATCCAAGTACTGGACTCGTGACGTAGATGTTGCTGATGAGTTAATGAAACTTAAAAACTAGCGTTGTTTCCTCTTAGTGGCACGGGTTAGAGCAATAGATATTTAATTGCGTCCCTGAAAGTCTTCATGAGTGTTAGTGACCGACATTGAAAATGGAGACGTTTTGTAGGCCGGTAGTTCTGTATTCGTGCGCAGTCTGCATGTGCAGGACGGAGGCTGGGACTCCGCGAGAGCACTTTTTAGCACGTTTCCCTTGCTGTTGCCTCCACACGCTTAGGTCTTTAGAACTCTGTTCAGGAGGGGTAGGATATTTGTCATATGATTTCCAGTTTCCTGCTGAACGTTTCACCATTGGAATTTTTACTCAAGTTGCCTCTTCTTGTTCAGGGGGAAATTTGTTGCTCTGGAGAACATCAGCTGCAAGATTAAATCAGGATGTGAGGGGCACCTTCCGTGGCCCAACGGCATCTGTACTAAGTGCCAGCCAAGTG
This sequence comes from Herpailurus yagouaroundi, assembly GCF_014898765.1. Lineage (NCBI taxonomy): Eukaryota > Metazoa > Chordata > Mammalia > Carnivora > Felidae > Herpailurus > Herpailurus yagouaroundi. The sequence continues at coordinate 5,457,037 of NW_024412448.1, read as the reverse complement.
CCATCACACTGAACAGACAGGTGAGACGTTTGCCGTGCGCGCCTAGACAGCGGAAAACAGTAGATTGGTTTTCATGGCTCGGAAATGAACATTTCCGGAAGGGGCCGTCCTTGGAGGGAGCCACCCTGTGCAGAGTGCAAGTTCAAGTGCACTTTCAAGTCCTACGCTGGAGGCCTGGAGGTGTTATTTGTGAGATCTGTTTCAGGCCTGGGCGAGGGGGTCTTCAGTTTTCTGTTTTGTCGGCCTGCGTGGAAGCAGAATTTTCTTGGTGACTTTAAAATGCTCCTTGGTTGTGACTTTGCCTTCTGGGAGCTGGGAACCGAATTGTCCTGGAGCCCCCTGGGAGCACCTGTCCGGGCCAGGTAAAGAAGGGAGCTGGACTCTGGAAGGAGGAAGAGACAGGGAAAGCTATACGCAGTATCCTGGCCTCTTCCCCTCTGGTCTCCGTGCTCACCTGGCCTTCCCTGCACCACTGGCCCACGTTTCCTCCTTAGAAAGCTCTCCATAGCCTTTGTGACTGCCTGGGAGCGGCTTTCTTTCTTTTCTCTCTTCCCTTCCCCCACACCCCTTCTCTTTCTTTTTTTTGAAAACTGACTTTTTGTGCCAGAGATCGTGAAAACCTTCCCTTTAGGTGAAATCCCAGTAAGATGAATTTGAATTAATTTACAGAGGAATCCCACCTCCACCCACCCACCCTCTAGAATCTTGATGGCAGAGCACATTCTTTTTTTTTTTTTTTA
>NW_024412448.1:5442150-5456197 GCF_014898765.1 Herpailurus yagouaroundi | reverse complement strand
GAGAGAGAGAGAGAGAGAGAGAGAGAGAGAGAGCGTGAGCAGGGGAGGGGCAGAGAGAGAGGGAGGCACAGAATCCAATGCAGGCTCGAGGCTCTGAGCTGTCAACACAGAGCCCGACGGGGGGCACGAACCCCCATACCGCGAGATCACGACCCAAGCCGAAGTCAGACGCTTAACCTACTGAGCCCTCCAGCCCTACTGCCCCTTCAGGGCACATTCTTAAAACGTGTGTGCATGTGTGTAAGAGCTAGGTGAAGGCAATTTATGAATGGCTTAGACTAGAAAAATAAGTTATTTATTACTGAGTGTTTTCATCACCCCATTGTTTGCTCTACAGAAATACAGACACGTGGACAATATCATGTTTGAGAATCACACGGTTGCCGATCGCTTCCTTGACTTCTGGAGGAAGACAGGGAACCAGCATTTCGGGTATTTGTACGGACGGTATACAGAGCACAAAGACATTCCACTTGGCATCAGGGCCGAAGTGGCCGCCATTTACGAGCCTCCCCAGGTAGGCGGGCTGGGGCTTCACGGCCCGAGGCTTCTGTGGCTTCTGCTCTGAAGGCTGCGCGGGACTCTCGTTTCGGGCTTCGTTTCACTCCTTTTGCTTTATCATTTCCCAGTCTGTCTCCGTCTGTGTCTACACGAGACACGTGCACACAGACACACGGTATTTATTTTCCGAATTCTTAGAGGGTAAGCTCATGGCCCCTACGTATTTCAGTGTGCCTTTCTAACGCGTAAGGATGTCCTCTTACCTAATGATAAATACACTTGTCAACTTCAGTAGGTTGAACATTGATGCGATATTGTCATCTGTGCCCTATGTTCCACTTCTGTCTCTTGTCTCCAAGTGCCACACGGCTGCTCTCTCCCTTGTAATTCTGTAGCTCCTTTGCCCATGCCTGTGGTCAGCTGGCTCAGAAATGATGGAACCAGGGGGTCTTTATCCCTGTGCCACACACACAGCTATCTTAGAAGGACAGCACCAAAATCACCACCGGTATAAGACTGGAAACTTTTCTGGTGGAAGGAGGAGGGTCCTTAGGGCGTGTCTCATGAGGGACCAGCAATCAAATACTGTTTTAAAGTCACTTGGAAAGTCCTCTCTTAAGGACTGTGCCACCAACTAGTTAACACATTTATGTTTGTTTGCTTTATTAGGTTTTATGTATGTATACTCTTAAACGTGTTGCACGATTACATGAAGTACTCGTGTAGTATGTTTCATTGTATACAATTATTACGAAAGTGAATACTGTAAACATGGAACCCAAGTGTGTGATACGCGTGCTGGAGTACTTGGGGAAGGTGTGCTCGTGTCTCTAGTTCCCTATGAAATCAAACAAACTAAGGTGGCTTGGGGGGTGGCCAGAGTATAGTAAATGTTAGTGGCTGGCTCTAAGTAGTCGGTGTATGAGTCCTCACAAGGAAATTCTGTAAACTTTTCTGTATGTTTGAAAAATATTTTTAAATATTTATTTTGAGAGAGAGTGTGAGTGAGCATGTGAGCAGGGGAGGGGCAGAGAGAGAGGGAGAGAGAGAATCCCAAGCAGGCTTCACACTCAGCTTGGAGCCCAATGCATGGCTTGATCCCAACCACGAGAACATGACCCGAGCCAAAAATCAGGAGTCGGACACTTGACCAGCTGAGCCACCCAGGTGCTCCTATGTTTGAAATTTTTAATTAAAATGTTAGAAAAGAAAAAATCACATTTCCAAAGATCCAAGGTACCCCCTTCATCCTATCCCTCTTTCCGAAATATTTGGCTTAGACTTCTAAAATTTGAGTTTTTAAAATACAAGCGAATAGACAGATATTCATACTATCCTTTGGGTGTATGCCTAGCATACTCACCCTTGTCGCCTTGCACTGTGTTCTTTACGTCAGTCCGTGACCCACCGACTTCTTTTTTAATTATTATTAATGTTATTTTTAACGTTTATTTGTTTTTGAGACAGAGACAGAGTATGAGTAGGGAAGGGGCAGAGAGCGAGGGAGACGCAGTCTGAAGCAGGCTCCATCCAGGCTCTGAGCTGTCAGCACAGAGCCCAAGACCCACCGACTTCTTAAGTAAAGGTCTGAAACCGCGGGCCCCGTCGCTCCTGACTGGTGTGCGGGTGTGTGGCTCTTGCACACGTGCCGTTGTCTCCCCGGCTGTATCTATGCAGGTTCTGAATGTCGTCTACACCCATTTGTCCATTTCTGTATTTACTGAGAGCTGCAGAGGAGGTGTCTGAGTGGACCTACTGTGGTGGCTCCTTGGACGGGGGTCGCTAGGTGGCGACAGAGGCTCTGCCTGAGAGCCGGGATCCCCGGATTGCCCAACCGGTGGGGCACTAAGTGTGCTCCGTAATGAGCGGGCTGCTTTTGGAAGCGTGGTACGTTCGCCTTGGGTTTCGTACAGGGTCTCTCTCGTGAGGCGTTTTCAGCAGGTCTCTTGGGAGCTGATTGAATTAAAAACGGAAACAAACCTCTGTCGTCCAGACAGACTCCTAACAGCATCGTCCTGGAGGTTGAAGCCATTGACCTCCAATAGCATCCGCTTCATTAGAAGCGGAAGTCCATGCTGTGACAGGTCTTGAAACCAGATCCTTAGATTTGTCCGGAGTCTGTGGTGTGACCTGTGCTCCGGAGGTGTAGGTGATCTCCATGTGCTAATACTCAGCGACAGAAAGTTCTTTTGTTGTTTTGCCAGAATTTGACTAATTTACAAGGACGTGCCCAATTAGTATAACTTGGTCTGGGGCGGCCTTCACTTTTCTGTGCCTGTGGCTGGGGTTTCTGCCGGGTACGGTACTTCCTAATGACCCTTGAGCTACGTGTCAGTGCAGGCTCTGTCCACGGCAGGGAGTTGGGCTCTTGTGGCCGGCGTAGGTTGTGTGTGAGCCAGCCAGAGTCTGAGCCCACCTGCCGCCCCGAGCCAGGTGCTCTGCCCACCCACCGGCAGGTTGCCTTGTCCTTTCCTTGTTTTCCGCCTGTCATTGCTCACTTGGTCCTGTGAAGTGTAGCACGGTGTGCGAAACGGCACACATGTTTTCCTCGCCTGTTTTCTGGAGACACGTTACCTTAGGTTTTCTGGAAACTTGTTACCTTACAGCTCAAATAATCTTGCCTAACCCGGCCAAACCCGTTTGGAAGGCAACTGTTTACCCAAGGGAGTTTTGAAACGGACTTTCCTCAGTGAAGGAACCCAGCAGAAAAATGTGTAGAGAGCCTTTCTCCTCCCTGAGAGCAGCCACGTACTCGACGAGGGACTGTGGTGGGAACCACCTTGCCCTCTCAGTCTGGATTGCAGAGCACCGTACGGCCTGAGGAGGCCAAGCCCCCGGGCTGCGTTTAGCTGCCCTTGGGACTCCTGAACTGGAGCCGGGTGGCTGTGGGCTCCTCTGAGTTGGGTCTCCTCCGTTTACTGCCCCAACAGATTGGCACACAGAATAGCCTGGAGCTTCTGGAAGACCCGAAAGCTGAGGTGGTGGATGAGATTGCCGCCAAGCTTGGCCTGAGGAAGGTACGGAACATTCTGCTGGCTTTTGATGGGGGGTTCGGAGCTGTCTGTTGGGGACCTCCGGGTGGGTGGCACGGCCAGGTTCTGTCTGGGACTGAGCTCCCAGCTACTCAAGGTCAGGTGCAGGCCCAGTGTGTTTACTGGGCGCCACTGCCTCTCTGTTCCTCTGATTTGAAATAAAATGAGAATGTTTCTCTGATCTAAAGTAAAATGAAAACAGATGACTCCCCATTCTGGGGCTTGTGTTTAAATCTGCCGGCCCCTCTTCCTGAGGACAGCTCAGAGAATGGAGGAATGTAATGGCGGGAGCCAGACCCCCTCTTTTGTCCGGGAAGGGGCCTCGATGCCGGGCTGTGTGTCCCGCCCGCACGCTGCGGCCCAGGCTCCTGGTGTGAGCCGGTGACAGAGGCCTGTGTGTGGGGTTCTGTTTCCGTCTCAGGTGCTTGCAGCCTCCGGTGCTCCTTCTTCTGTCATCATTGGACTTCCTATTTCTGATTTAGGTGTCTGAGCACGTGAGGTTTCCTAATTTTACTGGGCAGTTAGAAAACAGAGAACTTTCATTTTGAGTCTGTTTTGTTTTTTCTATTAAGTTTACTTATTTTTGAGAGAGTAGGCGAGAGAGTGCACGAGCTGGGGAGAGGCAGAAAGAGAGAGAGAGAGACAGAAGATTCCAAGTGGGGCTTGATCCCACAAACTGTGAGATCATGACCTGAGCTGAAATCAAGAGTCAGACGCTTAGCCGACTGAGCCACCCAGGCTCCCCAATCCTTTATTATTTGTTTTTTAATTTAAAAATTTTATTTTTATTTTTTTAAATTTTTTATTTTAGAGCACGAGCACATGTGTGAGCAGGGAAGGGGCATAAGGTGAGAGAGAGAAAGAGAGGGAGAATATCCCAAGCAGGCCCCTGTGGCCAGCGTGGAGCCTGTTGCAGGACTTGATCCCATGACCCTGGGATCATGACCTGAGCCAAAATCAAGAGTTGGATGCTCAGCCAACTGAGCCACCCCGGTGCCCCTATCCTTAATTTCTTAATCAACTTATGAACATGGAAAAATTAACTCTCTACAGAAGATAAACAGTGCAAAATAAGGAATGTATTTAAAACCTAGGAATGTGGGGCGCCTGGGTGGCGCAGTCGGTTAAGCGTCCGACTTCAGCCAGGTCACGATCTTGCGGTCCGTGAGTTCGAGCCCCGCGTCGGGCTCTGGGCTGATGGCTCAGAGCCTGGAGCCTGTTTCCGATTCTGTGTCTCCCTCTCTCTCTGCCCCTCGCCTGTTCATGCTCTGTCTCTCTCTGTCCCAAAAATAAATAAACGTTGAAAAAAAAAATTAAAAAAAAATAAAATAAAACCTAGGAATGTTATAAAGCAAAGTCATTTTCACAAAAGCTTTCAGAAAACGTCCTATTGTTTCTAGCAAGGAATCGGCATCTTGATTTAGGGCCATATTTTGGTTTAAATTCTTGAAGTTTCTCTTGTTCAAAAGAGAAACTGGTATAACTTCCTCTTAAAATTTTTTTTTAATTCGTACTCTTTTTTTTTTTTTTTTTAACGTTTATTTATTTTTGAGACAGAGAAAGACAGAGCATGAATGGGGGAAGGTCAGAGAGAGAGGGAGACACAGAATCCGAAACAGGCTCCAGGCTCTGAGCTGTCAGCACAGAGCTGAACTCACAAACTGTGAAATCACGACCCGAGCCAAAGTTGGACGTTCAACCGACTGAGCCACCAGGCACCCCGTTTGCTTGGGTATTTTTGAAGAAAATGAAGTTCACATTTGCCTGGTCTTGTGTGCGGGAGAGGGATTTGAAGAGTTCTGTGTCAGGGTTGTGCCAGAGAGGGTCTTGGGCACTGCATCGCTTCTCCAGAGGATGTGTACTTGATTTCCATCCCCAGCCCGGTTCTGGTTCAGGAGGGGCAACCGGCTGTGAGGTTCATGAGTACAAGAGGATCAGGGATCACGGAGCACACAGACAGGCAACCGTCCGGGACTGGCGTGTGCGTGCCCTAGTGACAGGACTCTCACTCCTTGTACCCCCCAGACGGTTTCTTCAGCACTGCGGCGGAATGCAAGGGAGCAGCTGGGCAAGGTCTCCGTCGTAGTGCTCCTTATTTTAAGTGCCTTCTCTATGGAGTCCGTTTTCTTGTCTCACAGAGAAAGCCGTAGCCTCTTAAACAGCATTGTCTCTAGTTGCTTGCTCATTGTGTGCCTTCCTGGTTGGAGTGTAAGCGTTCTGTTAATCTTGTTCTTGCCGGCGGTCTCCTCCCACACCCGGCATGGGGCCGGGTACCGAGTTGGTGCCACGGGGCTTCTAACAACAGGTGAGCCCTGCTCGCTCACCGTCACCTCCAGCCCAGCGGTGCCAGGGGAGTGTGGCCGTTTGCAACTGAGTGGAGTTTGGAAGTCATGGTAGCTGAGTTGAGGAGCTGGCTCGTGAGAGAGTCTCTTACTGAGAACATTGTTCTTAAGTTCTCCGGGCGGAGGCCAGAAAACATTCACCACCCGTTTTCAAGAAGAGGCTCGGAAGATACTTTCCTTTTTCCTGCAGGTTGGCTGGATATTTACAGACCTGGTCTCAGAAGACACCCGGAAGGGTACAGTGCGATACAGTCGGAATAAGGTGAGGTGGGATGGGAGCCCGCAGCTTGGTCACGAGCCCGCGGGGTGGCCACGCACAGCTCATCCTGGCTTCTAGGCCAAATGATTTTCCACACAGTGGGGAAAATCGATAAATTACAGATGGGTCTGTCGATGTGTCTTCTAGAGCAAAACCCCTGGCCTTCACCTGCCAGTGCTCTCGGAAGGTGAGCCTGTAGGGCGGATGCTTGACGCTTCTGGCCTTCATAGTTATTTGCGGTGGGAAAGGAGCCCGTGACAGCTAGGGACTGGAGGTGTTGACGTCGTGTAGCCGTTGACAGAGTTCAGTTCTTAATGTTTTCTAAAGAAGAAATAGATGCCGTACAACTCCATGTGCCGTTTCTCTTTTCTTAGGACACCTATTTCCTGAGTTCGGAAGAATGTATCACGGCCGGAGACTTCCAAAATAAGCATCCCAACATATGTCGACTCTCTCCAGATGGACATTTTGGATCCAAGTTCGTTACCGCGGTGGCTACAGGTATGTGTTTTGTTCTTCTTTTGGTGGCTTTTCATTCTCAACTTAGTTACTACTGTGCCTGTGAGATGCAGATTCCTCTTTTTGTTTTGTGGTAGAAATCTAGAACTTAGCTGCATCGCCCGTAGAGCCACTGAAACTGGGGCCTCCGCATGGCTCTTCCCTCATCTGCTCCCGTTCCAAGGTCAGGTTCACTTGGTTCTGGGTCTCTGCTCGGGGCTGCCTTTGCCCCTTCCGGGAACCAAGAGTGACTCTGGCTGTGCAGGAGAAGACTTACTGTTCGTTATTTATTTTTGACGTCGTGAATAGGAGTCATTCAAGATACCATTTCCGTGCACGTGTGTGTGTGTGTGTGTGTGTGTGTGTGAGAGGTTATATATGTCCTATTCTGTGTTATGTGCGTCACAAGTAGATAGTGACCAGAAAAATCGGGGCCCCATAAAAAAGTGCCGCCACATCTCCCATAACATCCTTGACGGACGCTGTCGTAGGAAGAGCCAGCCATAGGACCGTGCAGTTTAAAACGAGTAGGAACTTTAAACTTGAGAACCAACTCCTGCAGACGTGATCTGTTTGGTCACTTTGGTCCAGTCTAACCCGGACCCCGTGAAGACCTGGTTTCTGCTCTCACAGTTTGTTCACGGTGGCCATCCTTTCCCTAGTCTTGTAGGAAGAAGCACCCTCAGGTCACACCAGAGTGCAAATAGCCCGAGCCCGTAAGCAACTAGATCCCCTGCTAATCCAAGTTGAGGCTGCTATGCTGTCACGGGAACCGTGATGAAAAACACTGCCTGAGATTTTAAGATGCATCAGCTTGAGGTCCATTGGGATTGGTAGTCACTTCTTTGAAATGAATGTCCTTTTGACGAGTGAGAGGCAGTGGCAGCAGCTTTCACATGCTAGTGTGAATTAGCTGAGTTGGATTTATTTTCCTAACCTGTTTTTGGCCATGTACTTAAGGGAGTGGATGAGAGCGTCGAGTGGGGTTACAGTAAACGGTTCCCCAGCGTAGGGTCCTTCCAGGAAGGCGGCTTGGCCACGGGCTGTCACGGTGGGCGCCGAGCAGGAGGAGAGCAGCTCAGACTGGACACCGAGCAGGGGAGCCGGGGCAGGGGCAGGGGTGGGGGCGGGGGGGGGCCGTCTGAAGCATCGCACCTCGTCCCGCTCCCAATGAAAATAAAGCGCGCCGTCCCCCTGCATCAGTGGTTCCTCACCGGGGGCGTGTCGCTGCCCCGTGGAGCTGTTAGGGCTGCACTCCCCACGCTGCACGCCCGAGGCCCCGGTGGGATGGGAAGGAGCGGGCCCGTGTGTCTGCGGCCGTCTCCCAGGAGACTGTCTGCTGCATCCCGGCTTTATGGTGCCTCTGCAGGCCCCGTGCCCGCAGCCGCCCCTCGAGCTGCTGCTGAAGCTCTGAGCTCCCCCTCGCCCCTCCCCGCCAAGAACAACTGTAGCTCCAGACGTTTGGAGGAAGGGAGTAACGATCACGTGTGGGGTTTGCTCCTGTGAACACGAAGGGTCTGCTGGAAGGAGAAGGCTTCGTTGAGCCCGAGTTGAAGCTCTCTGCTCTAATGCTAGCTTCTGTGTGTCTTGGAGGGCTGGCCGCCCACACCTGGGGGCTGTGAGAGTCCCTTCCCGAGGCCAAGGTCCAGGCACAGAGTTCTTCCGCCACGGGCCCTTTCCTCCCGCGTGCGGGTTCCCTTGGCAGGTTGACTAGGGAGGGGAGTGAGAGAGCTCGTCCCACAGTCCCCTCAGCTCAGCCGGGATCAGGCCTCCCGCGAGCCTAGAGAGACCCGCCAGAGCTCGGCGTCTCGCTCCTCCGCGTGGAAACGAGCGTGTCTTCTCATCGAATGTACCTTTGGAGGCTGTCCATGTGGATGAATACTGCTTTGTTTTAAATAGCCTTCCATTTTACAAATCCTGTTTTCTGTTTTTCGCTGGTCCTCAAAGGCCAGGTTTTTTTTCCAACAACCCATCCTATTTTAATGATCCATCCAAAAGCCAGGGTGGGTTTACAACGCCCGAAGTAAAATGATAGCCAGAGGCACCCACTGAGGGCGGCCTCACCACGCTCCTTCCCCACCTCCCCCTCTGCCCCTTCTAAGCCAGCGCGCTCCTCTTTGGTGCGAGGGTGGTGTGCCTGACCCCGAGCGCACCGCAGGGTGATGAAGGGCTTTGCATCTGCTGCCTCGACCTCAGTGAGTGGTCGTGGCCAGCTCTCCGCAGGATGCGCGTCAGGGCCGGAGAGATGCTAGGCTTGCTTGCCTGTGGGCCCCTGGAGCCCGTTCAACTCTGCTTTGGGAAGCCAGCCGCTGCCGTCCTCTGGTGTGCAAAGTGGAACACGGCAGGCCCCCGGCTTGTCCCCTCCAGGCTGGTTCTGCCCCTGTCCTCCACACTTTCTGATCGTTTGGTCATCAGGTCTGGTTTCTGATAAATGTTTGAAAGCCAGATGGAAAAACATTTCTGTTCCCCGATGAGGAACTTAACTTTGTTTTTGTCAGAGAGACTAAAGGAGAGATATCGAGAATTTTTTGTTTTTTTTTAATTTTCCAAAGCTGCCAACGATAATGGACTTTAGAGTTGTCAGAACGTCACCCGATTATGGAGGCGCGTGTATTTGTGGCGGTGGAAGTCGGCCGAGTCCACGGCCTGGTCTTCCCTCGGCCAGAGGCTCGGGGCCCGCCTTTGACGTGGTGCCTGTCCTTCTCTCCAGGGTCTCCTCTCAGCCAGGTTGCTGCTCGGTTCCACTTCGCTGGATGGTTCCCTCTCAGTGGCTTTTGCACTATCCTTGTCCCTAATTTTAAGACTTGTTGGAGGTTTTATGAAGCGATGATGGAGAGAAGAGTGGGGAGAGGCACGCAGGGCCGCACACGGCACAGTGAAGCCAGCGGCCCGGGCTGAGGCCCCCTACGTGCTGGCCCTGGCTCTGTGGCAGCGTCCTCGCCTCCCGAGTGTGGCGCTAGAGGACAGTGCGTGGCCGTGCGGGCGTCTGTAGGGTAGAGACCACGGTACAGACGCTGTGTTGTCTTCACCGCTTGTCCCGTCCGTCTCCATCCCCCTCCGCTCACTCAAGAACGCAAGCGTGCTGGAGGCAGGGCTCTGGTGTTCCTGACAGCTAAGAGCCCCGGTGCTGGGTGACAGCACACATAGTCTGGGGTGGGATTGGAGGATTTTTTTTTTTTTTTAATGTTTGTTTATTTTTGAAGGAGAGAGAGACTGAGCGTGAGTGGGGGAGGGGCAGAGAGAGAGAAGAGAGAAAGAGAGAGAGACAGAATCTGAAGTGGGCTCCAGGCTCTGAGCCGTCAGCCCAGAGCCTGATGTGGGGCTCAAACTCACGAGCCGTGAGATCATGACCTGAGCCGGTCAGACGCCTAGGCACCCCAGGATCGGAGAACGTTTACCAGTCCTGTTTTCTGATTCTGAGAGAGTGTGTCCTTGGTGGGAACCGCTTGAACAGCTGCGCGGTGTCTTCGTGCCCTGTGTCCACTGCCGTGCGCTCCAGCCACTCGTAAAGTTGCGGCGGCACGTTTTTGAATTCTTACCCGAGACAGACTCTTTGTAGTTGATTTGTTCTGTTGGTCCGGGGTGAAGAGTGACAGATACGGACTGGGTTCGAATCTCCCTTGTGGATGCTCATCGAAGGACTCTCTTTTGCAGGTGGTCCCGACAACCAGGTCCACTTTGAAGGGTACCAGGTATCCAATCAGTGCATGGCGCTGGTCCGTGATGAGTGTCTGCTGCCGTGCAAAGACGCCCCTGAGCTCGGCTACGCCAAGGAGTCCAGCAGCGAGCAGTACGTGCCTGACGTGTTTTATAAGGTAAAAACACCACGGTACCCAAGGAATCGTGCGGCGTGGCGTGGGCGCAGACCCGTGTTGGACTCCGCGGTCCCCTCAGCTGCTTCTCCTCTGAGCTTGTTTAGGACCCACCTTGTGGGTAACAGCGCCCCGTCTTCAGGGCTTCAGGGCTTGGTATTCAGCTGCTCGGGCTTCTAACCGAAAGGAGACGTAACATTCATGGGGCTGGGTCCTCTGCCGCCAAATCAAAGCCCTGCAGCACAGAGACCATTTCTGTTTCTCAAGACAAGACGACGGGATACATCACCAGGAGTCAAGGGTGGAGCTGTGTGCGTTCAGTAATTAGGCCCTCCTCGGGGCGCCGGCATTTGAGTTAACGAGTTGGACAAAGGATTGTCTGTTTAGAAATCCTTTTCCTTGTGAAAGCTATAAAAGCTGTTTTTATCGAGAAATGTCCTGTTGAACGTGTAGGAGTCAGGTGCTTCCCTATGGGAAGCTGGTTTTCCTCCTCTACTCGGCACTCGTTCTCGGGTCCGGTCGGGTGGACTTGGGTCCCGTCTGCCCCATCCTGCCGCCTGGAGGGCTCCTTGAGTCATGTCTCTCGGTGCAGGGCGGCCTTGCCGCGTCTGAGGGCACTGTCTTCACTTGGGTGTCTTCACGGTAGAAAGAATTCTGGGTTGACGGTCAGCTCCCTGCCTCGGGGTGTTTCTCGCAGGAAGCCCCTGTGCCCCTCGTGGGCTCCTCCATTCACAGTGTGACTTTCCTGCTGACTGCCTTTCCGTTCTTGTCTTATCGCTGGTTTTTAGCAGCTTGACTTTGACTCGGGTAGTCTTCCTCGTGTCCTGCGTTTGGCGGTGGTTGAGCTTCTCGGGTCTGCGAGTTGTGTCAATTTTTGGCCATCGTGTTTGTTTTACATTGCTGCCGTAACAGGTGTTTGCGGACGTGGCGGCCATGAGACCCGGCTCAGGCGTTGCCTCGTAGTCCGGTGCTCAGGGGTCTAGGGTCTGTCTGGGCCACGGCAGGGTCGGTTGGGGCTCTGATGTTCTCCGTGGCGTGAGGCGTCGGCAGCACCGAGTGTCCCGGCCCCGGCCTGGCGGCAGGTCACGGCAGGGCCGTCCGCTGCTCTTCCCTGGAGGCCCGCAGGAGTGTACCTCCTGGCCTGCCCGTCTAGTCCAAGGTCATCTCCCGATTTTATTTATTTTTTTCATTTTTATTTATTTATTTTTTTTTTAATTTTTTTTTTTCAACGTTTTTTTAATTTTATTTTTGGGACAGAGAGAGACAGAGCATGAACGGGGGAGGGGCAGAGAGAGAGGGAGACACAGAATCGGAAACAGGCTCCAGGCTCTGAGCCATCAGCCCAGAGCGTGACTGCGGGGCTCGAACTCACGGACCGCGAGATCGTGACCTGGCTGAAGTCGGACGCTTAACCGACTACGCCACCCAGGCGCCCCTATCTCCCGATTTTAAGGTCAGTTGATTAGTAACCTTCATCACACCTGCAAAATCCCTTTGCCACGTGAGGGGACAGACGCACGGGTGTGCGTCCTCCTCCCATTCACGGTCCTGGGGAGGAGGCTGGGAAGTATCCCAGAACCATTTCTAGAATTCTGTAGAATTCTGCACATGCCAGCCGTTCAGTACCTTTTTCTTTTTTGGTTTGGGATTTTGTTGTTGTTGTTTGTTTTTTGATCGCTCAGGGACTCCAGTCACACGTGTATTTGGCTGCTTGAAGTCCCACAGCTTACTGATGCCCCATTTGTCGTATTTCAGTCTGTTTTCTTTCTGTGCCTCATTTTGAGGAGTCTGCGTTGCTGTTTCTTGCGGCCTGTTCGTCCTGGCTTGTGTGACGTCTGGTCTGCTGCCGCTCCCATCTAGCAAACCGTCCGTCCCGGGCGTGATCGCTGCGGTTTCCTCTGGTGTGTGTGTGTGTGTGTGTTTCCCACGCCTCCACCTGCCTGCACGCGTGGGATGCAGTTATAATGAGTATTTTGATGTCCCGATCTGTTAAATCTGTCTGTCACTTCTGGATCAGTTTTGATTGGTTGATTTTTTTTTCCCCCGAATTATGGGTAGTGATCATGGCGTCTTAAGGTCCTCGTGTCCAACATTTGTATCATCTGTGGGTTTGTAGCTGTTGTCTTTTTTTGGTGTAATGTCTGTCTTTTCTCTTCACACATTTGGTAAGTTTCCACCGTGTGCTGGTCATCGCGTATGAAAAAGCCAAAGACCCCAGAGGACGTTTTTCCCTGGAGACGACCCCCCCTCTGTCCAGCGGGGCCACGATGCAGCACCCAGATGCACCAGAGTGGTACTTAGGGGTCAGGTCTGACTGACATTTATGGAAGACTGTCCGCTGCGGGTTCTTGCCTTTTCATGGAGTGCAGTCCAGAGTTCCTGCTCTGTAAGATGACACCTGCTTTGGGTGTTTGTCCCCTCGGCCCCGAATGACTAGGAGATTCAATCTCCTCCTGAAACAGTTTTCAGCTTGGTTGCTGCGTCGTGCAGTGTAAACACGTGGAGACTCCACCCCACACGCTTCAAAACTTGTATTATCTTGACTGGGAGAATGGCTGTGTGTTTGAAACCCCCGGGTCTCAAACGTGGTCACCCCAGCCCTGTGCAAAGCCCGTCTCTGCCAGGTTCTCTGTGTGCGGCCCCGGCCCGCTGCCAGTGAGCTGAAATCCCAGCCCTTCATGCTCTCGGGAGTGGGGGAGCCTTGTGGCCTTCATCACTGCGTCCGCGTGTTCACTGCCCTGCTGTGCGGCCTCCAGGCCCCTCCTGCCCTCAGAGCAGCCCTCTTCGGAGGTCTTGCACGTTCAGTGCCAGGCCACCACAGTCAAGCAGATGGTGCCGTGACACGAGTCAAACGCATGTTTTGGTTTCCTGGCGCGTGCTGAAGTTCTGGGTACACTGCAGTCTGTTCAGCGTGCCGTGCCGTCGTGTCTAAAAAACAGCGTCTTTTATTTATTTATTTATTTAAAAAAATTTTTTTTTAACGTTTATTTATTTTTGAGACAGAGAGAGACAGAGCATGAATGGGGGAGGGTCAGAGAGAGAGGGAGACACAGAATCCGAAACAGGCTCCAGGCTCTGAGCTGTCAGCACAGAGCCCGACGTGGGGCTCGAACTCACGGACCGCGAGATCGTGACCTGAGCCGAAGTCGGACGCTTAGCCGACTGCGCCACCCAGGTGCCCCAAAAACAGCGTCTTTTAAAACTTTAATTGAAAAATACTTCATTGGGGCATCTGGGTGGCCCGGTTGGCTGAACATCTGACTTTGGCTCAGGTCATGAACTCACAGTGTGTGAGTCTGAGCCCCACGTCAGGCTCACTGCTGTCATCGCAGAGCCCATTGGGATCCTCTGTCCCCCCCCCCCCCCCGCACTTCCCCTGCTCATGTGTGCGCCCTCTCTCTCTCTCTCTCTCTCTCTCTCAAAAATAAATAAACATTAAAAAAAAAAACATTTTATTACCCAAAAACGCTAACCATCATCTGGGCTTTCGGCAGCCCCCACCCTAACCGGTTGGCAGCCCCCAGGTCAAGGCAAAAAGATTATGACCTGCCGAAAGCTCAGATGATGGTTAGCGTTTTTGGGTAATAAAATGTTTTTTTTTTT
>NW_024412448.1:5405666-5442050 GCF_014898765.1 Herpailurus yagouaroundi | reverse complement strand
AAAAAAAAAAACATTTTATTACCCAAAAACGCTAACCATCATCTGAGCTTTCGGCAGGTCATAATCTTTTTGCCTTGACCTGGGGGCTGCCAACCGGTTAGGGTGGGGGCTGCCGAAAGCCTGGGTGGCTGTGGCAAATTGTTGCCAGACGACAGCTGGGAAGTTTGCTGCAGGCTCGTTCCCTCGCCGATGGCTCCTCTGCAGCAGGCGACGCTGTCTGACAGCGGTGCACCCCCAGGAGAGCTTTCGGAGCCACAGGCCGTCCTCTCAGACCCCACCGCCCCCTCGTGCACGAGTTTACGTGACAGCAGAGATCACTGGGCACGGGTCACCACGACAAATGTGGTCCTAATGAGAAGCACCAAACAGGACACAGACACGAAGTGCACAAAGGGTGTGGGCCATGGCGCCGGTGGACTTGTGTGACGGCAGGGCGGCCACAAACCCCGGTTTCTAAAATCTCACAGCATTTGTAAAGCACAGTAAGACGAAGTGAGGCGGCTGTTCCGGGAGATCGCACAGGGGCTGTGACCTGCCCTCCAGGTGCGCGGCCTCCGTGTGTCTCAGGGCTGAACCGGGTGGGGGGGGGCGTGCGCCCTGGCCTCCAGTGTCCAGTCTGTAGTTGTGGCACCTCCACGCGCCCTCCCCAGCACGCCCCTGGCTCTGCGTGCGCTGGACACCCTGAGGACAGCCCCCCGCTCAGTCCCCTGTCCCCTCGCCACCGCGTGCCCACGGCTCTCTAACAGCTTCTCAAGTGCAGCTTTAACGGTCTGTGTTCTCAAGCTGTTCGTGGGGGCCGTTTGGCACGTTGTGTGGGTGTCTCTGGGTCCCGGCAGCTGGCGGGGTGCCAAGGCGTGGATCTGCGAGGGGGCGGGATTCGGGGCTCTCCTTTCCTACCTGAGAACTGTGCTTCCCATGGCCGTGGCTTTCTGAGAGCTGCAAGCGTCTCCTCTACTCCCCACCTCGGCCACTGGGTTAGGTTTTGTTCCGATTGTGGTTGTCACCCTCCCCTTTCTGGTCGGAGAGAGGAGGCTCAGGGAGGCTCGCGCAACCACAGGTGGCGGGGCACGGGCGGGTCTGCCGGGACCGCAGAGTCTGGGTGCCAGCACGCTGCCCGCGCGGGAGCCTGTCATCCCTGGGGACACTCGAGATATGTGATGCTCCTAGCACGTGGAGTTCTAGAATGGATAAAGGGCGCTGCCTGCTGAGCCGGATGCCCTGCGTGAAGCCTGGCGGAAGGGCTTCCCTCTCTTCGCTGTCTGTGCAGAGTCCTCGTTGTGCACAGAGTTTTGGAGGGGATTCCCTTTCCGGAGGTTTTGGCTGCCCGGAGTGCGTGTTCTGGAGTGATTTGCTGGGAGAGGCCTGGAGGCAGCACTTGGGGAACTGGAACTCGTTCCAGTGCTTGTAGGCTCTGTGACGCCTTTGACATCCTTTTCTTAATGAGCAGGTGTCCACGTGGAGAGAGATTTTCTTTTTTTTTTTTGTTTTCAAAGATTTATTCTTTTTTTAATGGTTATTCATCTTTGAGGCAGAGAGCAAGAGGGTGAGTGCCCTTGAGTGGGGGAGGGGCAGAGAGGGAGGGAGACAGAGGATCTGAAGCGGGCTCCCTACTGTCAGCAGCAAGCCGGGTGGGAGGCTCCAGCTCACGGACCGTCAGATCGTGATCTGAGCCAAAGTCGGACGCCCAACCTACTGAGCCACCCAGGCGCCCCTCAAGTCTAAATTTTGTTTTAATTTTTCAGTGTTCATTTATTTACTTTTGAGAGAGAGAGACAGCGAGAGTGAGCACCAGCAGGGGAGGGGCAGAGAGAGAGGGAGACACAGAATCCGAAGCAGGTTCCAGGCTCTCAGCTGTCAGCACAGAGCCCGACGCGGGACTTGAACTCACAGGCTGTGAGATCCTGACCTGAGCCGAAGTCAGACGCTCAACTGACTGAGCCACCCAGGTGCCCCTCAAGTCTAAATTTTTAAACCATTTTTGACAGATGAAATTCACATGTAGTACAATCACCGATCCACCCATTGAAAGCGCACGGTTGGCTGGTGTGTAGCATATTCACAGGGTCGTGGGGCCAGCACCACCACCTAATTTAGAACCTTTGTCCCCTAGACAGAAACCCACAGAGCCCGAGCCTCCCGTCCTGACACTCCTGGTAGTCGTTCCTTTGCTTCCTGTGTGGGTTTGCTTGATGGAATCGCACACGCGGAGTCTGTTGTGATGTGTCCTTCACCGCTTCCCATAACGTCTTTAGGTCCAGCTGTGTCTGTGTGGTGTGGTCCTCAGTCTGTCTTATCAGCACAGCAGGCGGCCTGGTGGGGGCGGCAGGGCCTTGACCTGGAGAGGGACTTTTGAAACTGGAAACAACCCCACTTGTAACAAAGAATTTACTTCCTCACCAACCAGAAGGAAATAGAGGCTGAACACCCCCTGGATTGCTTCATCTGTGCGTGTGTGTCCGTGTTACTGGGTGGTGGGAGCGCTCCCAGGCATGGGGAAGGGACAGGGCAGAGGGGCAGACGACTTGCCCGTGCTCTGGCTCCCGGCACCTCCTGGCTCCGTTCTTTCTGCTCCTGAGTCCACACGGCTGCTGCCACTGCAGGGGCGGCACTCTGGGGTCCTGGCTGGACAAATGGGGTCCTGGCCGGATACACGGGGTTCTGGCTAGAAACCTAGGGTCCCGGCTGGACATGCTGGGCAACCGGCAGGGCGTGTGTCCTAGGGGACAGGCATGCTTTCCTTGTTGGCCGCGTGTCTGGAAATGCCTGCGAGTGAAGGACCATGGCTCTTGCCGCCCCTGCTCCTTCCAGACTGGTGCCGTTGAGGGAGAGTAAGGCTTTCCTGTGATGGCTCGCTCGGACGCCTCTCAGGTCTGGGGCAGTAATGGAGCTAATGGGGAGGGGTGCTCCCATTGGTCTTCCAGGGGGGTGGTTCCTAGTCCCTTGTTTAGGGCTTCTCCACCCCTCCCCCATGGCGTTTAATAAAAACCAAAACCGTGAGGCTTGACAGCACAGACCTGGCCCTCAGGTCCTGTTTCTGTAGCAGGTACTTCACTCATCAAATCACACCCTGCCAGGAACCCATGTGAGAGTTAAGTTATCCCCGCCCCCACCCCCAAAGTTCCTACCAAAGTTCCTACCACCCCCAAAGTTCCTACCTAGATGCATTTGTGATGCAGTGTTTTGTAATGCAAAACCAGTATTTTGACTCATTTTTAGCACTTGAGACCTAAGGTCCTGCTGGCTGCCATTCTGAACAGCTGGACAGTGACCTCATCTGACCCTTTGTAGGAAAGCTGTGGGTCTGCGGGTGATGACAGAATCCGGTGTCTTCTTTCACGAGCTCAGTGTCTCCCATCCGAGGCCCCTCACCCAGGCTCTCTGCCTCCTTTAGCAATAGCGTGGGCCCCTGGCTCCACCCCAGCACATGCTCAGGAAGCCCTCACGTGCATAATACGAATGAAAACGTCACTTCAGATGAATCAAACTGCCATCTGCTTTTCTTTTCAAAGTTTTTGAAATGAAACATCAAATACATATGAGGATTATTACTTTTTAAGTTGGCCAACCAATACTTTTTTTTTTAACTTTGTTTTTGGGAGAGAGAGCGCGCGCGTGCGTGTGTGGGAGTTGGGGAGGAGCAGAGGGAGAGGGAGACACAGAATCCCAAGCAGGCACCAGGCTCCGAGCTGTCAGCACAGAGCCCAATGCGGGCTTGAACCCATGAACCGTGAGAACATGACCTGAGCCGAAGTTGGACGCTTAACCTACTGAGCCACCCAGGCACCTCCCCCTACACTGTGTCTTTTTACCTTTTTTTTTTAACTTTTTTTTTTAATGTTTATTTATTTTTGAGACAGAGACAGAGCATGAATGGGGGAGGGGCAGAGAGAGAGGGAGACACAGAATCAGAAGCAGGCTCCAGGCTCTGAGCTGTTAGCACAGAGCCTGACGTGGGGCTTGAACTCACAGTCCGCAACATCATGACCTGAGCCGAAGTCGGACGCTTAATCGACTGAGCCGCCCAAGGTGCTCCTGTGTTTTTTTAAAAATTACATTTTTAGCATTACATTAGCCTATATTTGGGCCAAAAAAAAATTAGGTTTTCAAACTGTTTGAAATTGGTAAATGTGTGTTTGGCAGCTTTGCTGTGTGTTATTAGTTCCTTGAATTTATTTTATTTTATTTATTTATTGATTGTTTAATTCACATCCAAGTTAGTTAGCATATGGTGCAACAATGATTTCAGGAGTAGATTTCTTAATGCCCCTTCCCCATTTAGCCCATCCCCCCACCCACAACCCCTCCAGCAACCCCCTGTTCTCTATACTTAAGAGTCTCTTATGTTTTGTCCCCTCCCTGTTTTTATATTACTTTTGCTTCCCTTCCCTTAATGTTCATCTGTTTTGTATCTTAAATTCCTCATATGAGTGAGGTCATATGATATTTGTCTTTCTCTGACTAATTTTACTTAGCATGATACCCTCCAGTTCCATCCATGTAGTTGCAAATGGCAAGATTTTTGATCGCTGAGTAATACTCCATTGTCTATATATTCCACATCTTTATCCATTCATCCATCGATGGACGTTTGGGCTGTTTCCATACTTTGGCTGTTGTCAGTAGTGCTGCTATAAACATTGGGGTGCGTGTGCCCCTTTGAAACAGCACACCTGTATCCCGTGGATAAATGCCTAGTAGTGCAATTGCTGGGTCATAGGGTAGTTCTATTTTTAGTTTTTTGAGGAACCTCCATACTGTTTTCCAGACTGGCTGCACCAGTTTGCAATCCCACCAGCAGTGCAAAAGAGATCCTCTCTCTCCGCATCCTCACCAACATCTGTTGTTGCCTGAGTTGTTAGCGTTCGCTATTCTGACAGGTGCAAGGTGGTATCTCATTGTGGTTTTGATTTGTATTTCCCTGATGATGAGTGATGTTGAGCAAGTTTTCATGTGTCTGTTCGCCATCTGGATATCTTCTTTAGAGAATGTCTGTTAATGTCTTTTGCCCATTTCTTCACTGGATTATTTGGTTTTTGGGTGTTGAGTTTGATAAGTTCTTTATAGATTTTGGATACTAACCCTTTATCTGATACGTCATTTGCAAACATCTTCTCCCATTCCATCGGTTGCCTTTTAGTTTTGCTGATTGTTTCCTTCTCTGTGCAGAAGCTTTTTATTCCGATGAGGTCCCAGTAGTTCATATTTGCTCGTTTCCCTTGCCTCCAGAGACGTGTTGAGTTAAGAAGTTGCCATGGACAAGGTCAAAGAGGTTTTTGCCTGTTTTCTCCTCTAGGATTTTGATGGCTTCCTGTCTTACGTTTAGGTCTTTCATCCATTTTGAGTTTCTTTTTGTGTCTGGTGTAAGAAAGTGGTCCAGGTTCATTCTTCTGCGTGTCGCTGTCCAGTTTTCCCAGCACCACTTGCTGAAGAGACTGTCTTTATTCCGTTGGATATTCTTTCCTGCTTTGTCAAAGATTAGTTGGCCATACGTTTGTGGGTCCATTTCTGGGTTCTCTATTCTGTTCCATTGATCCCAGTGACTGTTTTTTTGTGCCCGTGCCATACTGTCTTGAGGATTACAGCTTTGTAATACATCTTGAAGTCCAGGATTGTGATGCCTCCAGCTTCGGTTTTCTTTTTCAAGATTGTTTTAGCTATTCAGGGTCTTTTCTGGTTCCATACAAATTTTAGGATTGCTTGTTCTAGCTTTGTGAAGAATGCTGGTGTTATTTTGATAGGAATTGCATTGAATATGTAGATTGCTTTGGGTAGTAAGTTCCTCTAATTTATATACATATTCTTGTGGGTTTTCTGCACAGATGAGCATATTGTCCAGAAATGGCAGTTGTCTCCCCTTTCCCATTCATTTTGGCTCCTCGTGCTGGTAGGGCTTCCAGAACAGTGTCCAGGGACCAGTACTATTATCTTGTTTGCGACCGTGAAATAAGAGCTTTCAGGATTTTATCATTAACTGTGGGTCTGTCTTTCTGGTAATGCTCTTTATTTGGAGATTTGCTTTTTGCTTGCATGTCTTGTAAGTTTCTTGCACTTAAGAAGTGAGCTCCCTTTTGTCACGGAGCCTATGTTTCTTTAATCCTGCTGTGGTTTCCCTGGATTGCTCACTCGCCTGTCGGTGAGAGCAGGCTAGCAGTGCTTCCCACAATTTGTTACAGACTTACGGGGTTTGAGACAGTCATTTCTCACGTTTTAGGAAAATACCAGTTTGAGCAAAGAGACCTCCACAGGCAAGCATTGAAGTAACTCCTGTGGGCCGTGGGCTGTAGGCTGTGGGCTGTGGCCTGCAGGCTTACAGATGGGACACACACCGATGCCTGTCTGAGGCTACTCATCGTGTTGTTGTATGTGGTAAACAAAAATGGGAAGTAATTCTACAAGTTCAATAATAACAGGGCCTTCAATTAAAATATGTCTCTGGGATAAAATACTATGTATGTGACTGTTAAAAGCACGTGCTTGAAAATTATTTAAAAATCTGGGATAGGGGCGCCTGAGTGGCTCGGTCAGTTGAGTGTCTGACTCTTGGTTTTGGCTCAGGTGGTGGGATTGAACCCCACGTCAGGCTCTGTGCTGAGTGTGGAGCCTACTCTATGTTCTCTCTCCCCCTCTTCCCCTCTCCCCTGTTTCCCTTGCTTGCACTTGTTCTCGCTCTCTTAAAAAAAAAAAATATCTGGGATAAAACTCATAATGTAAAATTAAGCGTGTACCTGTACGTGCAGCGTAAAGATACATGTGTAGGTGTTTGTGCACACATCGATGTGTGCATTTATACGGAGGACGGGGCTGGAGAGCTCGGGGGTCCTTCGGGAGGGTGGTGCTTGTCCACAGCTCCGATCTGTACGTCCCGGCACGTACTGTGCAGCCTGCAATGAATGGCTGGGGGTTGGGAAGAGGTGCCCTGAGACCGAGACACCGGAGAAGGAAGGTGAAGAGACCTGCAGGACGGCCAAGGCGTCGTGTTTTCTGTCCTTTTTCTGAAGGAGTCACTGCTTGACCTGGGTTATCTTCGGGGGGGTGTTCACGGTGGAGGGAACTGGTCTTTTCTGTCTTCTGTGCTGCGTTGATGCTACATGTGTGTTTCTTTTATAATTTAACGCAAGAGTTGTACTTGTTCATGGTCGCACCCTTGATTCCTACAAAAAGACACAGGGAAGGCGTGAGCAGCGGTAGCCACTGTTTGTGTCTAGCAGGTTTCCTTTTCATTTCTGTTATTTTAGAGCAGATTTTTTTAAGTTTATTTATTTTGAGAGCACAGCTGCGCACACAGGGGAGGCGGAGAGAGAGGGAGAGAATCCCAAGCCGGCTCCACACTGTCAGTGCAGAGCCCAACACAGGGCTCGATCCCACGAACCCTGAAATTCTGACCTGAGCCGAAATCAAGAGTCAGATGCTTAACCAACTGAGCCCCCCAGGCGCCCCATCAGGTTTTTAAATGGGGCTCATAATGATAAGGGAGCACGTTATTGAATATGTGGCTGAATCAATGTATTTAACAACTGACATCTGCTTCCGTTGCTCCTGGATACCGCTAGGGGTGCTGGTGCACGTTGGTGCAGCTCTGGACAGGACGCCGGTGCCGGTGCCCCCATCGTCACCCGGCCATGGGTAGGTGAGGGTGCGGCTTGGGAGAGTGCTGCGCTCCCTGGGGGTGGATTTGCAGGCGTGGTGTTTGGATGGTGTTCGGGGATGTTGCCTGGATGAGGTGGAGACGAGCGTCCGGGGCCAGCTGAGGCCTGGGCCCCCAGCACAGACAGGCGGGGCTGCCGTGCACCCTCGGGGCACAAGGGCACACCTGGAAGCCAGGCAGAGCTTCCTTGTCAGGAGGCGCCCGTAGGTCCAGAATGGGGGCGCCGTTGGCACCACGTGGCCATCAGGGCCTGGCGCAGCTAGCGTGGGGAACGCGGGACTGGTTAGCACGTTTTAAAGAAGAGACCAGGGAGGAGCCAGGTCTGCTGGGAAGGCAGGCGGAGCAGTGGCCGGTGCTGCTGTGGGAAGCGGGGCCAAGACACTTGCTCGTTCAGGGTTTCGTGAACGTCAAAGAAATACCCCGCGTGTGTGTCCTGTGGGAAGAGGTGACGGGCGGGGAACAGAGGAGACCGCGAGTGGTGTCCTTGAGGCAGCGCAGCACGGTAGAGAATGTGTGGCGGCCCTGGGCTCCGGGGTGTTCAGAGACAGGACGGTACCGGCTGGGGGTGGACGGGGGCCCCGAGCTCCCGGGCCGGCGGTCCGCTGCTGGAGGGCTGGGACTGGGAGTCTCGGGGGACCAGTTTGCACACGGGAAGCCAGGCTTCGGCCGAGAGCCTGGCCACAAGTAGTAGGTGGAAGCTCGCCAGCGAGCATCTAGGCAGCGGGAGCCCCGAGGGGGTGCCGTCGGACGGGGTGCTGCAGCTCCAAGGCGCATGTGCTTCAGGGGCACAGGTCCGTGTCTCGCTTAACGTACAGGGACTTTACTAATACAAAATCGGACGTGTGCTTCCGGGAAATCCGAAATTCTAGATGACGGGGAAGTAGGCACCCGGCACCAGCCTTCACCTGTGCTTCCAGCACCCACTGTGCACGCATGGGGGCAGGAGAGCCTAGGACGGCATCGCCAGGGTCTGCAGCGTCTTCACTCAGGCCAGACCTAGACCCCCTGCCAGGTGTCACACCTGGGTCCCGGGACGACAGTGGTGGGCGAGTCGCACAGGTGCCCTCCTCCCAGGCGGCCCGTGGGGCGACTGTGGGGGTGTCCCGGTGTGGCGTGGCAGGGCACTGCAGAACTGAAGAGTGTGAGAGTTAGCCAGGTGGGGAGGGCCTCGTCCAGGGGCCACACGTCCTCAGGGCCCGATGCATCTGGGGGCCGTGGCTCTGCGGTAGGTGGAGTGCGCTGGAGATGGTGATGCGGGTGGCGGGAAGACACGGGCAGAGGTGGAAGGTGGCTCTGGGACGTGCCCGCCGGAGGGGATGTGGAGGCAGGTGGATTTTGCGGCAGGCAACACGAGCACCACATGCTGGCTGCCGAGCTGGGAGAGGGCAGCAGGGGGGAGATGTGAGGTGGGCCTGAAATCCGCGAGGAGGCACGCTAGGAGGGGAGGGAGCTCACTGTTGTAGAAGGTCATTGTGGGCACAGGGCTGGGGAGCCCGATGAGGCTGGCGCTGTCATGCAGGGGACGTGCGTCCACTGGCTGTGGCCTCTGGGTGTGGAGACTGGATGCCAGGGCCCAGGGCTCTGCCGTCCTAGCAGGAAGGGACCCGGGCTGGAGCCAGGCCTCTGGTTGGGGTGGGTGGGAAGGCACTGGAATCATGAACTTCGTCGAGTAGCACCGTGAGCACGGCCGGGGCTGTGTGTTTGAGGTCTGGCGTGGCCGGACCGCAAGAAAGCCAAGCCAGCCATCTTTGGTGTCCTCCGCTCTGGAGGCCCTGGAAGGGGGAGAGGGGACAAGGAAGCAGAGAAGGGGCAGCTCTCCTGCAGGGAGCTGCCGTGGGGGCTCTCGAGGCCCGTGGAGCCCCTTTCTGTCTCCGCCATCGTTCGGGGGCCGTCCCAGTGCCTGGCGCTTACCCAGGAGTGCTCTCTGGGCCAGCCCTGCCTCACTCCTGCCACGTGCTCTGCGCCGGCGTCATTTGTCAAAGGATAAGTGTGTTTCGGGGGTTTTATGCACTCTCCCAAATCTCCGAGAAGGTGGCGCCGTCTGAGCCCGCGGGGCCGTGTTGTCGGGACCCCGCGCTGCACCCCTTCATCCTGAGAGGGTGTCTTCTGTTTCCTTGGGGAATTGCCTTGTGCTTTCTGCATTCGGTCGGCCGGTCTTTGTGATTAACCCGTCATGTGCTGCACACACATGCCAGGGTGCCGTTTTCTTTATAGTTGTCATACAGAGAAGCTGCAACCGTTTCTGTTCAAAGAGTCTTTTTCGTTATGATTTCTGCCCATTTCATTGTATTTGGGAAATAATTCTTTATCCCAAAACTACGTACTTACTTATGTTTTCTCTTGGTGTTTTTATCGTTTAATTTTACATTGAGGTTCGTGATCCATTTATCCGTTACTTTTTGGTTTATTTATTGTAGTTCTCTTATACATCACATGTTTGTCAGGGTGGGACCCTTCACTCATTCAGCTGTTTGTTTGTTTGTTTATTTATTTATTTATTTATTGAGAGAGAGAGAGAGAGAGAGAGAGAGAGAGAGAGGGAGGGAGGGAGGGAGGGAGGGAGAGAATCCCAAGCAGGTTCCGTGCTGTTGGTGCAGAGCCTGACTCAGGGCTCGATTTCATGAACCATGAGATCATGACCTGAGCAGAGATCAGGAATCAGATGCTTAACCAACCGAGCCCCCCAGATGCCCTTCATTTAGCTTTTTTATTTTTATTTTTTTTAATTTTTTTTCAACGTTTATTTATTTTTGGGACAGAGAGAGACAGAGCGTGAACGGGGGAGGGGCAGAGAGAGAGGGAGACACAGAATCGGAAACAGGCTCCAGGCTCTGAGCCATCAGCCCAGAGCCCGATGCGGGGCTCGAACTCACGGACCGCGAGATCGTGACCTGGCTGAAGTCGGACGCTTAACGACTGCGCCACCCAGGCGCCCCGTCATTTAGCTTTTTTAAACAAATGGTGGTTTTTTTTTAATGTTTATTTTTTGAGAGAGTGAGCACGCATGGGGAAGGGGCAGAGAGAGAGGGAGACACAGGATCTGAAACGGGCTCCAGGCTCTGAGCTGTCAGCACAGAGCCCGACACAAGGCTTGAACCCACGAACTGTGAGATCATGACTTCAGCCAGAGTCAGACGTCCAACCGACTTAGCCACCCAGGCACCCTTCCAAAATGTTTTAATTACAAGAGATTACATTTGCTACCAACGTTATTTAGGAAAACTTAGCAATTAATCAAGAAATTGCCAAAAAGAGAAGAGATTCTGAACAACATACTAGCATAATGTCCAGTCTCAGAAGAAGGATTTTGTGGTACCTGAAATCTCCAAGCTAGGCTTTCATTCGAATCTGCTGTCAGGACCAGGGTCTGTGGCCACAAGGTCCCCACGAGGGGAGGAGTAGGGTTGGAGTGCGCGACCTCACGGCACCATCGCGTTGTTGAGCGGAGATCGCCAAGTTCTGATGCAGAGATGAATTCTGCTATGGATGGACCGGGTCTCTGACCCCCTCCACCCCTCCCAGCCGTTAGATCTTGGGCAGGTTAACTCACCTTGGTAGCCCTTCGTGTCCTCATCATGCGCTGGGGACCCAGGGGTTGTGTGCACGCGGTATCTAGCCTGGACTGTAGGCTACCAGCGCCTAATACATGCCGGCGACTGGTTGTGTCTGCATCTGACAGACAGTCTGCAGGTGGTTATCAGCGAGACGGTTTCCTAGACGGTGATTCTTGGAGAAAGTTTGTCCTGAGATCTTGCCAGTTCTTCAAAGAGAAAAGCAAAATAGGAGTAAACTTAAAAAAAGGGGCGCCTGGGTGGCTCAGCCCGTTAAGGGTCTGACTCTTGATTGCGGCTCAGGTCACGATCTCTTGGTTCGTGCGTTCGGGTCCCACATCAGGCTGTGCGCTGACAGCACGGAGCCTGCCTGGGATTCTCTCTCCCTCTCTCTCTCTGTCCCTCTCCTGTTCGTGCTCTTCCTCTGTCTCTCGAAACCAAATAAACTTTAAAACATAAAATAAAGAGGAAAGCAGTACGTCAAGGATTCCATTCGCCTTTTCCAAAGCAAGGTGGTTCCGCCCGGTCAGTGGAGTTTGCCCTTTTCCTGGCACAAGGACAGAGATGCCCGGACTCCTCTGTGATGTCACAGCTACGGTGCCGCGGTCTATGCTCATGGTCGTTGCCGGTGGGGGGGTGCTGGGGACCTCGGCCCCTGCCTCTCGGAGGCTCGCCCCCCTCGGACGAGGAACCGCCGATGCTTTGTTGACTGCTGACCCGGGAATTGAGAGGCCCTCCTCCCTCAGCCCGACATCCGCCGGCGCCCATAAAAAGTAATTGCTTTTGAGATGCGGCAGAGGACTGGGGGCTGGCTGGCAAAGACATCAGCAGGGAGGCATGTGGGAGAGAGAGAAGTTACCCGTTTTCCCCCAGCCCCGGGGAACAGAGGGGGATGCAACACCTTTATTTTCTTGGGGAGCAGAAAGGTACAGTTGGGTAGTTAAATTTGAAAGAGAATAGCACGACACAGAAAAAGGAGAGAGGGGCATTTAACAAGAAAAATCCCTAGAGGGGGAGATTAAAGCGAACAGGTGCTGGAGGAATGTTTCTGCATATTAGAGCTTAATTAGATTTGAAGATGAATTCCAGATGGGCTAATTATGGATGAGTTGTTGCAGGTTCTTTCTTGTAGGGGCAAAGCGCGTATTTTTGGAAATGGTGATTTAGTTTGATTGGGTTTGATTCCCACCTCCTACCATATCTCCTCCGTCGAGAAAGCACCGCCTCTGGGGCCCCAGGACCCGCTCAGCAGTCTCCTGTCTCCAGCTGCCCCTGTGAAGCCGGCAGGGCCACAGAAAGCGGGGCCCAACCTGACTGCTGCACAGACGAGCCCAGGGTAGCCACCTGGCACGTGGCAGGACAAGTGACTCTTCCCCGAATTCAGTAGGAAGTCACTCCGACTTCAAAGGAAGGCAGACAGATAAAGCGGTGTGTTGTTTTCGGGATTGTGTCCTTTGACGGGTGCTAATGCTCCCTGGATAGCTAGCTGGTTCAAGCTGTTTGGACCATTTTCTGGGAGAGCCGAGGGGCAGGTGCTGGCGGGCAGCTCTCTTACATCGTGACTGGAAGGAAGGGAGGGAAAGACTAGATAAACTGAGACGTATTGCAGATGAGAAATTTTAGTTTCTAAAAAACAGGATCTGGGCCAAATGGGATCCCTGGTCTTGCCATTAGGGTGATAAGCCTGGTTCGACTTAGGAACCACCGACGTGGGTTGTCTGGAGAGAAGGTGCACACCTCTGACGTCCCTGGGAAGGTGCCCGTGTGCCGGGGTGGCCCTGCATCATCCTGCAGGGGGAGCCCCTCCATGGGGACCTGCTTGGCTTCCCTTCAGGTTTGAGAGCTTTAATAAGTGTAAACTTTTATGTAAGTCCTCATAATTGGAAGTTATGGGTATATAATTTATATATGACTCAGAGAATGATTTATATGATGTTAAGTGATGATTTAGATAGAAAATATGATCCCCTCTCACAGAATCTTTAATGAAAAGTGTTGGTTCTTATGAATTTATTTCTAGAGCTCTGTTTGAACTCAGCATGTTTGACATAAATCAGATATAATTGTCATTTTATGATTAATGAACATATGCTGGCCGTTTTTCCCCATAATTAAACTTTATGTTCTGTGCATCTGACAAAGCAGAACAAGTTTAGACTCTGACAGATTGGTGGCGGGGGTTTTCCATGTCTGCATATTTGTGTGTACGTGTGCTCATTTGCGTACGTATTTATTTTATTAACGTACAGGATGAAGTGGGGATTTCAGAGGAGGGTGTGAGGGGGGTTGTTAGGAGCTAGCACTCAGTCCCGAGGTTGGGGAGTGCTTGTGCGGGACAGAGAGGTGCAGGTGGGGCCTGCGGGCAGGGGCCCGGGCCATGCGTCCTGCAAGGGGCAGCGAGTGCCGGGCCTGGTGTGTGTGGGGGGGGGGGTGCTGGAAAACGCTCTCCCAGTGGAGACACCCTGTTAACCAAGAACACGGCTGCTCCTTCATGTTGTGGCCATCATAACAGAGGCAGATGCAGGACAAAAACATGCACATCTTCCTCTCCTTTTTACATACTCCACAAGAATTGTGGCCATTGACCAGGTAAGACAAGCCTGTGAGAGGCCAGCCGTGTCACTGGTCAGCAAACCCTTGCTCACACCTCTCGCTTTTGTTTCCCGTTTCAGGACATAGACAAGTTTGGCAATGAGATCACCCAGCTGGCCCGGCCCCTTCCCGTGGAGTATCTGATCATAGACGTAAGTGTGCGTCGTCCACCCCCCCGGACTGCTGGGTGGGGGTTGCGTTCAGTGGCGGCTGCGGCGTGGACAGTCGCCCCTCTACCTGGCCCGGGACAGCCACCCAGAAAGCGTGTGAATCCCTGAGCTCCTGTCATCCCCGAAAAGCTGGTGACTTTACGGGGGTTTTCTTCTAGCTTGTTTTTTTACTTCCTTAAAAACAACTTAGGGTTTACCTCTCCCTGACAAAAATGCAACCCTGGACCAGCGACCTGGCCAGGCGGCCTCTGGAGATCAGCCAGCCAGCCCGGCGTGGCTCTGTGCTCGGTGTGCTCGGTGCTGTGCTGGTGACGGTGCGGCTGCCAGGCCGGGCTCGCGGTGGGCCGCCTCACCTGAGTCAGTCCCGGGGGCACACGGCTGTGACTGTCCTCGGGTGAGTCGGCGGGTGCTCTCCTGGGCAGAGCTCCAGGAGCCAAGGAGGCAGCTGGCTCCACCATCCAGGCTCCCCTCCTTGCGGGAGGTGTGGCCCCCAGCCAGAGCGCCACAGAGGGCTCCAGTGCCCGAGGCATCTGTAGCAGCCAGCTCCGTCCCAAGGGGATGGGCAGCGGCTCGTTTCCTGACTGCTTCCGGCCAGGATCTCTTCGGCCGTGTTTGGACTCAGGAAGGGCATGTGATTCAGGCTGTAAAATATCATTGCATTTGGAGCAGCAGGTCCCCGTGAGCCAAGCCCACCGGTGCTCCATTCCAATTGACAGCTCCCGAGAACATATTTATTACCTAGGCCGTAAAGGCATCTGTTTGTTAGACTACCTAGGGTGTAATTAAGATGAAAACAGATTGATGGAACATACACTTAGGAGGGGTCGGCATGATTTAAAGCCAGCTTTCTGAGGTCTCCCCTCCCCGTGGCCTCCCCACCCCTTTCCTTTTAGAAAAGAACCGAGTTCTTGCTTAGTGTGCTCTGTCAGTGAGCTTGGTTGTAAGGGAACATTGCGCCCTGAGACACCTGAGCTCTCTGTTCTTGTGGAGGGAGGCTGGAACAGTCCCTTGAGAGCAGGTGTCCAGACCAGACGGCCATCTCCAGCCCCACGCCCGACCAGGCTTGTCTGATGTCCTCAAACCTCGTGACCGGGCCACTAATGTCACGCAAGAGGAGGGATGGGCCTCGCTACCCGGAATGCCGTGGATGTGCTGTGGAGGCGGCCGGGCATTGGCCAGATGACCTGAAGCTGGCTGGGTGGGGGGCACTGAAACAGGAGACGAGGTGCTGGGCTCACCGCACCCCTCTCCGGTGTCTGAGATATTCACAGACCGCCTAGGGCGCTTTGGTTCGGCCGTGCTCTAAGGGGAGGTTACAAGTCCAGCACAGACCTCTCTTAATTCCACATCCGTGGCCTGGGAGGTGCCCTGTTGTGCTGGCCCACCACTGTCTCTGCCTCCCGAAGGGAGAGCACTGCACAGTCCACAGACCTTTGTCTCTGCAGCAAGGACAGAGGCTGAGACTAATAATGCAGGCTTGCGTGTCTGAACCTTGGTGACTGTAGGCACTCGGGGCTGTCTTTGTCTTGCAGAGGGACAGAGTGAGGCCTAGGATCTGTCCGCAGCTGACAGGCCACACAGCCAGTACGTGGCCCCGGGGCTGGAGTCCACACGGCTGCATGCTCTCGTCAGTAAAAGATGAGTGGGCTGGGTGCCAGCCTGGCTCAGTCGGTAGAGTGTGTGGCTCTTAACCTTAGGGTTGTGAGTTTAAGCCTCACATTGGGTGCTGAAATTACGTAAAAATAACATCTTTAAATGGGGCGCCTGGGTGGCTCAGTCGGTTAAGCATCCAACTTCAGTTTAGGTCATGATGTCGAGGTTCATCAGTTCGAGCCCCGCGTCGGGCTCGCTGCTGTCAGCGCAGAGCCGACTTCAGATCCCTCGTCCCCCTCTCTCTGTGCCCCCCACCTGCTTTCATGCACGTCCTCTCTCTCTCAAAAATAAACATTTAAAAATAAACAAAAATAAAAGTAAAAATCAACAAATTGTTCAGTTGGGGTGCCTGGGCGGCTCACTCGGTTGAGCACCTGACTCTGGATTTTGGCTCAGGTCACAGTTGCGTGGTCATGAGATGGAACCCCACAACGAGGAGTGGAGCCTGCTTGGGACTCACTCTCTTCCTCTCTCTCTCTCTCTCTCTCTCTCTCTCCTTTCTCTGCCCCTCCCCTGCTGGCTCACGCTCTTTCTTTACTAAAATAAATTCATAAACTTTAAAAAATTGTTTTAAAGAGTAAACTAAAATCTTCAAGACCGTCAGGGCTCTGGTCTCAGATGCTGCTGCCGGCTCAGCTTGTCCTTGAGCCTGCTGGCACAGTCACAGCACATCCCGGGCCAGCCCCAGACAGCCCGCTGCCTTCGCCGATGCAGAAAACAGACCAGAACAACACTTTCCTCCTCGAGAAATAGTCCCGAAGGAACCAGAATAGCTGCTCTGAATCTGGACGAGGTGTAATCCGCTGCCGCTGGTGTCACGTTGCAGAGGAAAAGCTGCGTCAGCCACAATGTGGCACTTTGGGGCGGGGGAGCATCTGCCCAGAGGAGTGAAAACTATTTGTATCGATTGTTGCACATTTACCACTGTCCTGTAGTGTCTGTCGATTGTGTGCTGGATTTAAAACGCTCTCTGTTGTTAGGAAAGCACGTCTGAGCCAAATGAAGAGTTTAGGCTCCCCCCTGGACACACGTTCTTGACTCCAGCCCGTCTGAGGGGGAGCGGGATCGCCGTGCGCCGCGCCTCAGGGCTGAGCAGCGGCTCCCTTGCGGCCTGGACGTGTCCTGACCCCCTGCAGTGGTGCCGCGGGCTCTCTGGAGGTCACTGCGCCTCTCAGACCGTCGCGGGCTGCCCCTGAGAGTTCTCCCAGCCTCGTCCGTTGTGCTCCCACGGCGCACCCTCTGGCTTATCGTCGGCTTACAGAAACCACCCACAGATGGCATGATCCTAGAAATCATCAAAAACGATTCTTCGGTTTGCTTCCCAGAGTCCTGAGCATCAGGGGTTTCACTCAGGCGTGTCGTTAGCGGGTAACCGCTGCGTCCAGCGTGGAGCAGCCGGGCCTCCGCGGCCGTGAGGGACTCGGAGCTCGGGGAGGGCGTCGGGATCGGCGCTGCTTGTGGCACCTGAGGGCCGCCCTCACCCGTTGGCACACGCGTGATCGTGGCTTTGTGTTTTTGTTCATTAGATCACAACAACTTTCCCCAAGGATCCAGTTTATACTTTTTCTATTTCGCAAAATCCGTTTCCTATTGAGAACCGGGACGTGTTGGGTGAGACACAGGTAAGCTCTTTTCTTTACAAACATAATTTAAAGTAACTGCCGCTTGTTTATCTGGTGTCAGTGTCGTCTTCCCAGAAAGTACCAAGCTTTTACACTCTCCCGATTGATTCTTACGGCAAAACCACAAGCTGGGACCTTTTTCGAGACACTGTTGGTCACCGTGACACCCTCTCTGGAGTGGGGTTGATGAATCCCCACAAAGGCAAATCCTCGGAGACCCCAGGCCTGTGGATCTGCCGAAGAGCCGTGGTCGGCTGACTTCTTTTTTTCCCCAGATCTGTTCATCACTTGTGTCCTCTCCCAACAACTTTTGTGTCATTTGTTTGTTGACCAGCGTCCCGTCTTTGTGGAGATGTCTCTCTTTGCTCTGTCATCCTGCCGTGTGGGCCTCGGGCGGCCCGGCCGCCTGGGCTTCCCGCCACGTCCTGCGCGGTGACCCCTCCTCTGAGGCACAGCGGAGGCCGTGCAGAATTGCTGAAGCTGCCTCGTGCTGCCACACGGATGGTCCGGGACACGTGTGTTCCTAGGTGCATCTGTCTGTGCGGGGACCCGGGCCGCTTGTAGCGGTGCAGAGCCACTTACCGGGTGGCTCTCTTGAACTGTTTTGAGTTTTGCCGAAGGCGCAGCGTCTCATAATCCCCCCAACTCGCACACATAGTTACTCCTCGTTGCAGTCACGCTGCCCCAGTCAACAGCGCGGCTGCACAGGGAGCACAGACCAGTCGTCTCGCCCTGAAGTGGGCCCTTCCCGCAGCCCACTCCACTTGGACGTGTCTTTTTTTGAACGCGTCTCCCAGCTGGGTCAGCTTTATAAACGTGCTCCCTTGCACGTCCCTCGATGGGTCACGTGTGCCGAGGGCCACAGCCTGTGCCACGGCCACGTGCGTCCCTATGCCTGGGTCCCCGTCGGTGGCTGTAGAACGAGATGGGAGAGGTGTGTGTCCGCACCCTGCATTCGGCCGTGGCCCAGGCGGAGACGGACAGCTGTCTGGGCAGTGGGGTGGCCACAGCATGCTCCCGTTCACTGCGTCCTTCTGCCTCACCACTCTAGGACTTCCACAGTCTGGCCACCTACCTGTCCCAGAATACTTCCTCCGTGTTCCTGGACACCATCTCGGATTTCCATCTCCTGCTCTTTCTGGTCACCAATGAAGTCATGCCTCTGCAGGTACGGGCCCGGCCTGTGTGTGCGCGCCCGCCCGCCGAGGGCCTGGCTTTGTGGTCCTCGGGTGGGATTGGCTATAAAGAGACGCTGCTTTTCCTCTCAAGCCAGAGCGTGGCTGGGAAGCCGGGTCGCAGTCCCTCTTAACGTCCTGCGGGCGGTGGCTTTTCACAAGGGGCTTGCCGGTAGAATGATGGATTTTTGACACGAAGCATTTGCACTGAAACAACTTGTTTTAAGTGTCTGCCCCCCCATGATGGAGGACAGCTTCGTTTGTTATAATCCCGTGGGAGGCAGAGAATAGTGAGCTCCGTGTCCTCTAGCGTGGAGATTTAGAGATCAACCATTTACGTAATTTCTGTCCTAACGGTTTTGGAATCCTAGCCTCTGCTTCTTACTGATCTCTCGCCTCCTCCTGAATCAGCTTTGGTTTTATCGCCTAGGCCCAGAAGGTTGGCCATCGTCCAGACCCTGAGTGCACAGCTGCATAGTTGGCATTTTTAAGGCATGTCGTCAGGGAGAAGAGGGCGTCTGTCACCGACACTGCTGCCATCTGAGCATTGCGGGGATAGGGGGCGGTAGGCGGTGGTCAGTGGGTCCAGCCAGGAGGCCCCTACTTATTTTGTGCCGCCTTTCTGTCGGAGACCCAAGGAAACACCAGAGAGAGGGGGACGAGTTCTTTCTGAGCCACTGGCTCAACACATTCCCTGCAGGTGACAGAGAGGAGAGGAGATGCCCCTCCCTCCCCACTGTTCTCCTATGTCAGGTGGCCTAGAGCCGTTCTTGGGTCCTGCTGGGTTTATCTTGTGTCTGTATTTTGTCCCCGAACTGCCCACTTCTGGTATTTGATATCAGGCACCCCGAGACTCCCCACTGGCTTTCTTTGCCTGCCTTGTTAAACCCAGAGAGTGGCCCCCCGGCCCCAAGTGTAGCCACTGCCGATCCGGTTGGACAGGTGACGAAAGCCTGGGCTCTTCACACCACGGCCTCCTCGCCAGTAAACACGTACTGTTTGGCGGTCACCTGCTGGAAAACATTTTTCCGGGGAGCTCCTGAGAGCCCCTAAAGCTTTCTTATAGATTCTCAATGTATAAACTATTTTAATTCTCTGCACGTTGACCCTGGAGGCCTGGGATCTAGAGAGCATTTTTACAGACTTGGTTGAGAAGGTAGAGAGCCTCCAGGGAGAAGCGTGAGGGTGGAGGGTGGACCCCACGACCACAGGCGCCTGTCTGTGCATCTGGGCCCTCAGGGAAAGGAATGTGAGCTTCAGTGTCCGGTGGCTGAGAGCGCTGGTTGGCTTAGGACAGAGAGCAGCACGTTAGGGCTATTTGGGAAGAACTTAAATTTTAGCACTAAAATTCAGCATGTAGATGTATAGACCTAGGTGTGTGGTACTATGTTTCATGGTGACGGCCTGTGAGGTTTTTTACATTCCCTTTGAAGGGTGTCTTGATGTTTCCCAACACACGGTTAATAAGCAGCTTATTAAGCGGAGTGTGTCCACCATAGGCAAAGCCAGTTGGAGCCTTCGGTTTTGGGTTCTTGCAGGACAGCATCAGCTTGTTGCTGGAGGCTGTGAGGACCAGAAATGAGGAGCTCGCGCAGACGTGGAAGAAATCTGAACAGTGGGCCACCATCGAGCAGCTCTGCAGTAAGTGTCCTCCCTTTCCTCGGTCCCGAGGGTCCTGCTCTCCCACTCCTAGCACTGGAGCCCAGGCAAAGCTGCTATGTCCTGGGAGCTGGACCCCCCGGCGCGCCCCGACAGGTGTCATGGGCCATCACACGAGCACGGCCCTTCTCGTTGCTGTAACGTGCGTGCTGTAAAGGTCACCCAGATCGTTGGGATACAGTTCCGTGCACGCACCCACACGTATATGGGGGATCTGCTAAGCGTCCAGCGTCTTAGGAGCAATTCGAAAGCCCGTATTTTAGATAAACAGAAACCTCACATTCACGTAAGTGCTGAAAGGCCAGAAACCTTTGGTCTCAGCCTTTTCTTTTTCCCCTTCTTTCTGCTGGTCCTCCGAACTTTCTCGATGGATAAGGAGGGAAAGTGTTCCGAAGAGAATGTGGGGATCTGTGTCTCGGAACCTGACTCGGTACGCTGCCCAGGAAGAGCCTTCCGTCTGTGGTTCCTTCCGGGCAGGTGCTACGCTGTGGCCGACCCGTCCGGCCGAGCACTGAGAGTGGTGGCCGCGGTGCAGCCCTTTGCCCTGTGGCTTTGAGAAGCTCTGGAATGCCCTCTTCACACGGCTTGGCAAATCCACATGGGGGGCGCCTGTAGCGTTTGCTCAGTGCAGTGGGTAGATCTTAGAGCCAGTGGAGTCTCCACTGTGAGGGCACCCAGATGGAGAGTTCTTGTTCTCTCTTGATGCTAAGGTCCCCGGGGGATCAGGGACCCGAAGGGCCTAGTATTTGTTGTGCTGCGCTGCTCGTCAGGTTTTTTCCTATACGATTCTGACGGACCAGTAACGCGGCCGGCTCCACGTGCCTTTACTCTTGCCCTGGCATTCTGAAACACTGCTCGCGTATTCTGAGGCAGAGGACAAGGTCTCCCCACCAAATTCCCGAAAACGTAGGCCTGCAGCCTCGTGTCCTCAGGAGAACGGCGGTCTGGTGCCAGCCAGCGGCGCTCAGCCCCTGGTGCAAGTCTCTGGTACCCGTGGCCCCCACGCCGGCACCGTTCCGTTTGAATCCTTCACACGGGAATGCGGATGGCAACAGCTTGAATATTCCGGGGCCCTCAGCGTCAGCCCAGGAATGCCCAGAGAGACCGGGCACGGGGTTGACCAGCACAGCACGGGGAACAGTCAGGGATGTTGTGATAACGTGGGGGGAGCACTGGGTAACTTTCAGGACCGTCGAGTCACCATGTTGGGCACCCAAACTAATAGAAAGTTGTACGTCACCTATACTCGAATTTAAAAACACAACAACCGGGCGAGACATTTCACAAAAAGAGGTAATGGCGACGGTCACCATCGTTAGTCGTCAGGGAAACGCAAAGTGCAATAAACAAGAGACCGTTACCCATTCGGCAGAGTGGCTGAGACGAGAAACTGGCAGTGTTACGTGCTCGCGAGTTCGCCCACGCTGGTGAGGACGGGAAAGCCGTCTGGCCACGTTTTGTAAACGGTCACTTCCTCTGGGATCCGGCGAGCCCGCTCCTAGGTTTTCACCCGAGACGTGAAAACACAGGCCCACGCGGAGGTGCGTGCAAGCATGTTGATGGCAGTTTTGTTGATAACGGTTCGGAACTGTCAACGACCCAGATGGCCATCACCAGGGAAGTGGGTAGCCAGCACCGGTGTTCTCACAAAGAGCCCACACGCAGCAGGAGGAAGGAGGGCGCCATGGACACGGCACACGAGGAGGGTGGCGGTGGGGTGGAGTTGGTCACGGGTGACGGCTTCGGGTTCTGCGGGCAACGGTGTCGTGTATTTAGCGGGGTTCTGTGTGCGAGCAGGGGACTCGCAGCGGGGGTCCTGGCACCCAGGCCGTCCCTACCTGTAGTGCTTTCTTTGCGAGCCCCCATTTGCTCTGGGGGCGGTGCAGGAGAGCTCTGGGGCGGCTGGGGCGGCCCTCCACGCCCCACCCGCTACCGACGAACCACGACGAGTGGCCGTTTCTCTCCCCCCCACAGGCACGGTCGGAGTGCAGCTTCCAGGCCTCCAGGAGTATGGAGCCGTGGGCGGCTCCACGCACGCTGCCACGGCCGCCATGTGGGCCTGTCAGCATTGCACCTTCATGAACCAGCCGGGCACCGGCCACTGCGAGATGTGTAGCCTCCCTAGGACCTAGGGCCCCCGGCCCCTGCTGGCAGGACTCGGCCCACCGCAGCCTCTCTCTGCAGCCGGGATCATTGCAACCGTCGCCCCGCGGTGGGCAACCCTGAAGGGCGGGGCAGGGGGGGCTGCCCTGGGGTCTCCGACCCACGAAGCTTCTCAGCACCAGGCTTTCGTGGAGGGAGAGCCAGCCTGGCGCTCTGCGGGCCGGCAGCAGCCTCCTAGCAGAGCGGCACGGTGGTCCCCCCCCACCCCCCAGACGCCCCGCGCCAGCCTCCGAGGTGGTGGAAGGCCCCGGGCGCCTCGGAATCGTCACCTGGGGTTGGGAGGGACGCCGAGGCCTTACTGCCACCATCCGGCTTTCTCTTCCCTTCCCTTTGGATGCTTTTTGTTCTTGCCCTCCCGTGGTTCCGGTTGGGAGTTTTCGGTGGCCGCCGTACCTGTCGCTCTAGGCAGACCTTGCCCGTGAGGCCTCTTCCTCCCCTGCCAGCAGCCGCCGTCTGGCGGAACGTGAGCAGGACCGGGCTTGCCGACCCACCGTTTGCTTGATCTGCGGCTTAGTTTGCTGCCCACCCTTCTCGCTCTCGCCAGACATCCAGGTGGGGCTTTTTAAAGTCTGCGTTGGTTGTAATAACAGTTATCAGTAATTTCTGCCCGGAAGACTTTTATTTATTTCTTTTTAAGGTAAAAATAACATAAAAGGGGAGTGAGAGAGACTAGTTTCCACTTCCTGCCCTCCCATACCGAGTCCCTGGGAGTGGGCACAGGGCAGGCCAGGGTGGGCGAGGGTGGACGGGAACCCACAGTCAGTTCTTGGAAGTAAACCTCAGTGCCTGAGATTCTTCTGCCAAGCCACACAGCCGCCACAGCTGCGGACTCGGTGGACCAGCAGGAGGGTGGCGGTGGTTCCGCCGAGGATCGCCTCCCCCCACCCACCCCGCCCCTCCCCCTCCCCGAGGCCTCGGACCAGGCCTGCGTGGGGCAAGCTGGGTTGTCCAGGACCGGCTTTGCCCTGTACACCGTCTCCCCCCACCGCCCTGCCGGCCCCCAGCCGCCTGCGTGGCGTGTGGCCGTTGCGGCAGGCCTGCGTGAGAGAGCAGGGGCCGGCCTGTAGGGAGGGCCGCTGCCGGAGGTCGAGGTCGAGACCTTGCATGTGTGCTCTGGGGTCCCCGGGGACCTGTGGGCGGCACCCTGATGCCTCTTTGCCTTAATGCCGGCCACGTCTCTTCGCTGCACGATGCCCACGAGAGGCCGGCCCGGACGCAGACCGTGCTGAGGACTTCATGTCTCTGCCCTGGGGGTCGGAGGTGGGCCTGTGTGACCCTCCCTTACCCGTGGCACTGGGGACAGAGAGCCCCGTTCTCTGCGTGTTGGCTGCTTTTGTGGCAAGGGCTGCGCCCGGAACCTCCGAGTCCGCCGGGCATGGGGCACACGAGACTTGTCTGCTCTCCAGGCCAGGGGCCAGCTGGGGTGGGTCTGGCCTCAGAGCCATCGGTTGGGGGTGGGGGGTGGCGGGAGAGGTGCGGAGCGGCCGGCCTGAACCACAGAGTCCCCGCCAGCGTGGCCCCGTGTCGTCTGGCCGCTGTGATCCGACGCGAGGCTGCGGGGGACCCTGTGCTCAGCCTGTGCGTCTCCCGGGCCCGCCCCCGCCGGTTCTCCTGGTGTCGCCTTCACCCACCTGCTGCTCTCCGTCTCTCTTCAGCCAACAGTCTCCTCACTCTGAAGCTCTGGCAGATGCAGAACTCGTTTCCTTCTGTCTCTGAGCTGAAGGAAAAGTGTTGTGATTTCTCTGCTTCTGGTTTCAAGTCACTCTTTGTTCAGTAACGCACTTTACTTCATCGTCCAAATAGATAGACTCAGCTCAGCATGCGGGGGGGGGGGGGGGGGGGCGCCCTGCCAGAGGCCTTGGCCGTGGGCAGTGCAGCCACCTCCTCTTGCCCAGGGGAGGGTCCCCCGGCCCCGCCTGCATCCTCCTTGCCCTTGTGCGCACACACCCTCTCTCGTCACCAGGCGAGGGGTGACCGCGTGCTCCCCCGCCCAGGTGCACACAGCTGGCCGCCCCGGCCTCCTCTGACTGGTCCGCTCCTGGTGCTCACGCTCCAGCTCCGCTTGGGGCTTACAGGTGGGCGTCAGTTGGGTTTGCGTTAGCGTTACCTGGACTCCGGCCCTGCCGGGAAACTAATAAAACGCCTGAAGCGACTCTTGGGCTCCCCATTTGTCATCCCGGGCCCCGAGGCCTCTCCCTGCGCGTCGAGCTTCTGTCTGCAGGTTGTGTCGGAGTCTGCTTCCTGTTGCGTGACTTCACTTTTCTCTGCACGTCACTGACCTCGTATGGAGCCCTCTCCCCTGCCCGGGCTCCCCGGCACTGACTTGTGGTGTGTCATCCGGTGGAAGAGGAGAGCCTGGCCTCCCTCGGGCGCTTCCCTGCCTGTCAGCCATGTGGCTGCTCCCAGGTCTCTCCGTCTGGGGACAGGTGCTGGTGTCAGGCAGCAGGTGAAGGACGCAGTCTGGAAGCCCCTCCACTGCACAGGTGTAGGGGTGTCAAGCCGGGAGGTGACAGGCTGCCTGTCCTGAATTGTCGCATGACGGCGGCCAGGAGGCACTCCCTCTTGGGGTTCAGGTGCCCGCCTTCACACACACACACCTTTCTGCACCACCCAGTCCTTGGGCCACATGACTCAACCCTGGACAAGTATATAGAAAACCCTGGACAAGTATATAGAAAACGGCACCTGCTGACGTCGGGGGGCCCTAGGTGCCTCTGGGCCTGGCTGCTCCAAGCAGCATGCGGTTCACACTCCCAACCACGGCCTCCGAGTTGGGGTCACTGCCATACCCGGCCCTTGGTGCGCCTCAGAATGCTGCACTTGTTGGATCTGAGGGGAGCCACCCCCACCTCAGGAAACCAAGCAGAGGGGACGTGCTGCCTGTGAGGGGGCCCAACAGGGCCTGCTGCTGCCGTGCACACACCAGGGATTCGCCCCCCAGGCTGGCAGTGTCATTTGACCTTAGGAAGATTGAACTGCCCCCAGATTTGGCACAGAGAGCACTGGCGGGAGCGTGCACCTTGCACACCCACGAGAGGCTGCTGGCCTTCAGCCCTATGTTCGTGTCTGTAAACTCCAGGGGTCAGCACTTTATATTTTGCTCATTTTTGTTTATTATTGCTCATAAATCCTCACATCACAGTGTGGGCTTCCCCGGCTTGGGGCCAGGATCCTGCTAGGCCTCCTGAGCAGAGGGAGAGGGACAGAGGAGTGACCTGGCCCAACAGCGCCTGCAGGGTTGTCCTGGCCACCCAAGGGTTTGGCCGTCCAGGCCAGACCTGGGCAGGGTGCGGGAAGGCCTGCCCAGCTCAACCCACCTCCTAGATCCACTTCCCCATGTGCTCATTTTCTCTAGGACAGCTCCTCGGTGTTGGGGAACAGCCTGGGAGGACTGGGATGGGAGTTAATATGAGCGGGTAGTTCAAGAGGAATAGTGGTCAGACTGGCAGACAGGCCTTGGGCCCCGGGCACAGGAAAGGAGCCTGCCTCCACTTTCCAATTATGAAGGCTTATGGGGCACCTGGGTGGCTCAGTCCAACTTCAGCTCAGGCGGTGATCTCTTTCCAGCCCAGACTTCACCTGGGCGAACTTCAAAAAGGGCGAACGACAGACTGCAAGGGTCATGTTCACGTTGTGTTCAACCCAGCACCCGGAAACCGTGGAGCGGTGGCTGTCCGCTGCCCGGGGCGGGGCGGTGGGGGGGGGGGGGGCGCCTCAGCAAGGCCAATTAGAACTGCTA
The DNA here is from genome assembly GCF_014898765.1 of Herpailurus yagouaroundi. Taxonomy (NCBI): domain Eukaryota; kingdom Metazoa; phylum Chordata; class Mammalia; order Carnivora; family Felidae; genus Herpailurus; species Herpailurus yagouaroundi. The sequence continues at coordinate 5,416,081 of NW_024412448.1, read as the reverse complement.
CCGGTTGTGCATTTTGGCAGACACGGCAGCCTCGGTGATGTCAGTTTAACTTCCACGCCCGGGGATCAGTTGGCAGCTGGCCCCTTCAACGTACTGTGCTAGGCTGCACCCCGCAGATGCCTCGCTCACTCCTGGGTCTCTGACCTTGGAGATTTTCCCGTTGGCAAGGAGTGGCACGTATTTGACCTTCCCGTCTGCAGGCACCTTTCAGGGACTCTCTGGGCCTCCTGACTCATCCAGAGGAGAGCTCTTGGCTCTTCTCTGGTGAGCACTTCCAAAGCCCCAGGGAATGTGGGGAGAGAGACGGGCAGCCAGGGTGGTGGGGATGAGAGGGGTCTCGCCCTGGCTTCACTTCACCCCAAACCGATTTCTGGTTAGCCATACCCTCCTCTTCATGATCCTTTGCCCCCATTGTCCAGCCAAACTAATACACACCCTGAACAACTCGTGGCCAGGATCGGAGGGAGGGGCACCTCTGTCCATGTTTAGCTCAAACCCTGGGGTTGGGGTGGGCTCAGAGGGAGGTGACCCGTCCTCGGGCCTGGAACGCCCGGGCTGCGGGAGCCCTGGACTCCTCCAAGAAGTCCAACCGCTCCCCGGAACCCCACAAAATCGCTTTAGGAGTGGACCGTCTGCCCAGAGGAGGCGGTACGCTGGCCCCGGCCCCCCCACCCCCTCCCCGGGGTTCCGGCCCCTGCCTGGCTCCACGGCGTACAGGGGAGGCGCGACGCGACTTCGGTCCCGGCCGACCAGCCCCGAGGCACCGCACCGGCGTGGGAGGTGCCGCGGCGTTCCCCGCTTCGAGGGCGCCTGAGGCCGCGCGGCGCACGGGCGGGATTCCCTGGGGTTCCCCGCGTTTGGCTTTACACACGCGGGCCCTTTGCCAAACCGCTGTGCCCACTAGTTTCCTCGCAGGGGCGGGGCCTCCCAGCCTGCCACCCAAACTGGGACCCGGCACCCGGCGCGGAGCCGCCCCCGCCCCCGGGCCCCGCCCCCGCCCCCGGGCCCCGCCCCCGCCCGGACCGCTTTACGGCGGAGGTCGCGCCGCCACGTGGGCGGCCGTAAAGCGCCCCGCCCCCCGAGCCTCCGCCGGCACCATGGCCGGCTTCGCGCCGCGGGTCCAGTACTTGGCGGGCTTCCGCTGCCCGCTCGGGGGCCTGGCGGCGGGCAAGCCCCGCGTGCTGTGCCGCGGCGCCGAGATCTTCGTGTCCACCGGGAGCGAGCTCGTCTACGTCTACGACCAGGAGGGGAATCTGCTGACCGTGAGCGCCGGGCGGGGACCTCGGGCCCGGGAGGGGCGGGGAGTGGTGGTGGGCTCTCGGGCGGAGGGGTTGGCGGGGGTCCCGGACGGGGAATGCGGGGAGGAATCGGGTGTCTGGAGCCCGGGGTCGGGGGAGGACATGGGGGACAGGCCACCCGGGGCGAGGGGGCGGGGCGAGGGGACAGGGTTCCGAGGGTGAGGAGACTTGGACGTGGGGGGTCCTGGTTCTCTGCGAGGGGCCGGCGCTTTTGAGGAGCTTGTGTAAGGACTGGGTGCCGCTCTCCGCCTCCCCTCGGTCCTTCTCGCGGCCGGCCTGACGCCGCTTTCCCTCCGATGTCCAGGCCGTCTTCAGGTTTCCTGGTCGGGTGTGGCACCTGGAGCTCTCGGCCCTCGGCGGGGTGCTCTACGTGTTGTGCGCCCAGAAAGGCGTCTACTGCGTGTCGTTGGACCAGGCGAGCAGGTGAAGAGGGGTCACTGGGCAGCCCTCATGGCGGAGGCTGACATGGTCTCAGGTGGACTGTGGTTGTCTGGGACCGTGGCCTCCCTACTCTGTCTTCTGAAACACGCTTCTGTGCCTGCTGCGACCTGTACCTTCTGCTTGCCCCCTGGATTAGGTTCAGAGTGAGCACCCACCAGCCCTGTAGGGCTGCCGGGCCCCGGGGCCGGCTCTGAAGTCTTGGGTGCCCCCAGCCCCCAGCGTCTACATTCTCTAGCAGGCTCCTGCTGGAGGAGAACCCTTACTAAATGAGGTCTAGGCTGTAGAGTGTGCAGCCTGAGGTAGGACCCCGTCCCCTCTGCTGTGACACACTTTTTAGGTGGGCCCCTGTGGTTAGCAGTCACAGCCAAGGCACCCTGAACCCTGAGTCAGTTGGGGGGGACCGATGTTGAGGAGTTAGGCCTCAGCCAGGTACCAGTGCAGAGCCTGGACGCAGGCAGCTGCTCGTTGCTGGTTTAGGACTTAAAAAGGTGGGGGCCGCGATTCAGAGCCTAGGCCCCGGGGGCTCTTATGGTTGTGCACTGATGAGAATTTTCCTTTGGCATCCCGTTTCTGGAAGCCTGGATACATCCCGTCGCATGTGTCCCTGGGTGACTGGTCAGAACAGTCCGCGGGCAGGTGGGAGGTAGTGGGGCAGACCAGCCGCTCCCTGGGGGGCCTTCTGCCCACTGCTGAGGGGCTGTCACCCCCTCACCAAGGTCACTCCCCGTGGAGACTCTGTGCCCCGTGTGCTCGCTGGCGGTTTGTTGGGAAGAGAGCTTATGAACGTTCTGACCAACAGTCCCCTGGTTCTTGAAGGTCTGTGAGCCAGGATGACGGGGATGACAGCGACAAGAATGATGAGGACAGTGAGGACGGCGAGCCCCCTTGCCCCGTGATCCCCGTGGACCCAGATGCCTGCATCCTCCCTGACGCCACACTGTGTGCTTTCGTTGTGCTCGATGACATACTGGTCACTCTGGCACAGGGCCCTGCCCGGTGGAAGGTACAGCTGTTTCGGTGTCACCGTCCAGGGGAGGACGCCAGGCCCCCAGGCCAGATCGGCGAGGTGGAGTTGTCCACTTCCAGCCCTCTGCCTGGGAGCCTTGGGGAGCCCACAGCCCCCCACTTCCTCCCAGTGCTGTGCTGTGTGTCACCACCGGGCTGCAGCGGGCTGTGTGGCCGTATGCCGGGCTCTGGGGGCTTCACGCTGGAACGGGCCCTCTTTGGGCTGCTCTTTGGAGTTGACGCCTCCCTCTTGGAATCACCTGTGATCCTCTGTGGTCTCCCTGATGGCCAGCTCTGCTGTGTGGTCTTGAAGACCCTGGTCACCTCCAGGTTGGCCCCTGGTGACCCAAAGGCCCTTGTCAAGATTCTCCATCACCTGGAGGAACCCGTTGTTTCCATCGGAGCGTTGAGGACAGAGTCCTCGGGCGAGAACGTGGAGGACACATACCCAGACTGCCTAGTGGCGCTGGGTCGCCACGGCCGGGTGCTGGCCGTCAAGGCCAGCTGGGACGAGGCGGGGGATCTGGTGCCGGAGCTGCAGGAGTACCGGCTCCCAGGGCCTGTGCTGTGTGCAGCCTGTGGCGGAGGCAGCCGTGTGTACCACGGCACCCCCTCGGACCTCTGTGTCGTGGACCTGGCTCGGGGAGGTGCCCCCCAGGACCCCGTGCAGCCTGACAGGGGCCCGGGAAGCCTGCCCTCTCTGCTGTGTCCAGCCAGCTTAAGCGTGTGCGGCGTCGTCACGCTCTCCGTGTTGTCCGAGGTGCCTGAAGGTACGAGCAGCTGTTTAAACCTGGAAAACCGGAGCCTCTCGTGGCGGGGGGTGGAATTTTCCGTGTGGCTGTCTTCTCTCCTGCGACCTGGCCCGTCCTCCCCTCTCCGTCTCCTTCGCGCCTTTCGCAAACCTGACAGGCAGGTGTTTCCTTGCCTGGGGTAGCCTGGGGGTCGGTACTTGTTTTCCTTTGGGTCACGGGGTGTCTGGTCGTGTGTGGCCTGCGGGGGCCGCGGCGGCAGCCGGCCGCTCGCCCCGGGTAGGGTCTGCACCTGGGTGACCTACGGGTCTCCTGCGGTGGGTGGCCCAAGGAGGGGCAGGTGGTGTTTTTTGAAGGTGGGAGGCGCCTGCCCTGCTTCCCGTGTGGCCTGCCGGCCAGCCTCCTGTGCCCTGGTGCGGGCGGCATCCCGGAACCCTGCCCCTGTGTTTTGCCCAGATAGAGCCGCAGAGGCTTTTTGCCGTGTCGGCCCGGCGCCGCGGCTAGCAAAGCGTGCGCTCTGGTTAACGTGGTGCACGGGGCCCGTGGCGCCAGTGTGGACGGAACTCACCGGTGTCCGTACCGCAGGGAGGGGGTCGCGTGGATGGCTGCGCCCAGCAGCGGCTCGGCCTGGGCGTGCTCGGTGCCTCGCTCTTCTGGCTGCTGCAGCTCGGGCCGGGGCTCGGGGCCTCCGCGGCATTGGGCTTGGGGGACCAGCGGCCAAGTCGCAGGAGGTGGAGCCTGTCTCCTGGCGGCTCCCCAGGAGCCCGGGGGTGCGGGAGGGGACGGAACGGGTGCTAGAGAGAGCAGCCTTCTGGGGAGGCCCCGGCGAGTGCGGAGTGAGGACGAGGGGCTTGTGCGGCACCCTTCGGTCTGGAGGCACCTCTGCCTTGCGTGGCCCGTCGAAGGTAGAGCCGCACCGGGCTGACTCGGTGGCCCGCCTGCCACGTGCGTGAGGTGGATGTGGGCAGTGGCTCTGCCCCCCGGTCCACATCCAGGGCGCTTTGGTCATCCGGCATCTCTTCAGGGCCGTCGCCGGGACCCCCCTCTCTCGCCTGGGTCCTGGCTTCTGGCCACGTCTGTCCCGTGCCTCCAGCCATTTGCCCCTTCTCGCCTGTTGACCGGGCCCCGTGGGTGCCCATCCTCAGGTGGCACCAGGCTCCTGGCCCTGTCTGCCAGGGGCCGCCTGATGACCTGTAGCCTGGACCTGAGCTCCGAGGCGCCCTGCCCCACCAGAGCGACAGTGGTGAACGCCGGCCGGAAAATTAAGGAGCTGCTCTCTGGAATCGGCACCGTCTCTGAGAGGTGAGCGGCTGGGCTGCCTGTCGTCCGGTGGAGGCCCGTGCCGTGTCCTTGGGGGTTGGTATCCTTTGGGGGGGACGACATCCTGGGTGGCGGTGGCGGTTCGGGCCAGGCCTGTCGCTTTGCCCCTGACCCCAGCGAGAGCCCCAGATGCCACGTCCTGTCCCATCCCGGAGGTCGGGAGGGACGTCCGCCGCGTCCTGGGCCCTGCTCGCGCGTCTTCCCTGCCATCGGGGAGACTCTCTGTGCCGACGCCTCAGCTCTCCCCCAGGGGTCCCCTCTCCTCAGAGGTCTCAGGCCCCCCCCCCCCCCCGTCTCAACAAAGGCCCCAGCAGCTTCGTCCTCTGACCCACCTTTCTGCGTGGCCCGGGGTGACGGTCTGTAGGCTCCGGGCCTTGTCACTTAAGGCCGTTCCACAGCGCCTGCCGTCCCCTGGGCTGTCACCGCACTGCTGCGGAGGAGCAGGGGGGCCAGCTCAGGACGCAGCCGGGAACGCAGCGGAGAGGCCACCCCTGCTGTGGCACCACCTGGCCCATGTGGCCCCGACGAGGTTGGCCGTGGCCATGAGCCCGGTGGACTAGGCCGGGCCCGCTGAGTGGGGTTCCGTCAGCTTCAGCCTCTGTCCCCTGTGGCCCCGCTGCCCGAGAGCCGGGCTTCAGTTAGACAGCCAGGGGCACCTTCGAAAGGGCTCCAGTAGGGGTGGGGCCGGCGAACCGCCCTGAGGCAGGCCCTCGCTCCTCTCTGGACACACGTCACGGGGCCGGCCGGGTCCTGGTGTCTTCCGGGCCGGGAGGAGGGGACGCGGCACCCGCCCCCGTGCTTCCTCGCCCGCCCCCGAGGTGCCGTGTTCGTCCTTTCCAGGGTGTCTTCTCTGAAGAAGGCAGTTGACCAGCGCAACCGGGCCCTCGTGTGCCTCAACGAAGCCGTGAACGTGAGCTGCGTCCTGCTGGCGAGCCGCGAGGGCCCCGGGCCCATCTCGTGTACCACTGCCACCGCCTGGAGCCGCGCGCAGCTGCAGGACGTGCTGACGGCCACCTGCCGGCTACAGAACGGCAGCAGCTTCAGGCTGGACCGGGGCTGGACTTGGTGTGTGCAGGTGCGAACCCGCTCCCGCGCCTCAGCCCCAGACTCGGCCGGCTCGGCCACCACCTACGCCATCCCCGTGGACCGGCTGGGCCCCGGCGACCGGCGGGAGGTGACGCTGCCCCTGGGTCCCGGCGAGGACGGCGCGCCGGACCTGCCTGTGACGGTGTCCTGTGCGCTCCACTACAGCCTCAGGGAGGTTGTGGGCGGGGCCCTCGCCCCCCCAGACTCTCCCGAGGACCCCTCCTTGGAAGGGTGCCCCCCCGACACGTTGCCTGAGCAAGACGGCGTCTGCCTGCCCCTGAGCGAGCACACCGTGGACGTGCTGCAGTGCCTGCGCTTTCCCGGACTGGCCGCGCCCCCCACGCAGGCCCCCAGCCCGCGCAGCCCCGCCGGCGACCCCGTGGACACCTTCTTGGGAGCGCGCCTCGGGCCGGGCAGTGAGCCGGACGGACCCGCTTCCCTGCAGGCCAAGTTCCTGCCCCCGTCGGTGGCCACCATCAAGGTGTCAGCAGGGCTTCTGAGGGCCGCCCTGGGGGACGGTCGGCCAGGTTGGTGTCGCTGACGGCCCGGCTCCTGCCTGTCGACGCGGGGCTCCCGCCTCTTCCAGGACCTGTGCGAGCTCCCTGCGGTGCCTCTCTCCGCCAGGCGTGTCCCTGGGCTGTACCACCCTGCAGTGGCTGCTTGCCGAGAACAGCGCCCTGGACGTCGTGAGGGCCCGGCTGCTGTCCTCCGTCCGGGGAGTGGCCCCCGATGGCACTGACCTCCACCTTGTCGTCCGAGAGGCAAGCCAGGGGTCAGCTCTCTGGGGAAGTCGTGTCGATAGTGGTGGTTTTCAGAGCGGCGTCTGAGAGCCCACAGCATCTCTGGGCTGCTTGAGAGGAATCAGGGTATTGGGCCCAACCTTCCGGAGGTTTCTGACGTGCACCACCCAACGCACGCTTGTGCCGGAACAGCCTTCGCGGGGCCAGTGGCAGCGTGGACCTCGCGTTTCAGGCCCCTGTGGGGACGGGCCCACGCACTGCTGGAATTCGTGGCCAGGTGCCCCAGCATTGCTTGGCGACAGTGTGTACTCCGGGACCCCACCGACCCCAGGCCCCGAACCACCAAACCCCTGCCCTACAGGGGCGCTGAGACCTCGGAACCAACTGCCAGCACGCTTCTCGCACACACTTTCCTTCCCAAGATGCTCCCCGGTGGCAGGCCTGGGGTTGCGTCCAGCAGACTCTCACAGTCCAGCGTTGGAGGCTCACGGAGTGGCCCAGGCGGCCAAGACACCTGTCCCTGAGGTGGCGGGCCGCCCACTGCACAGCCTTTCAGGCCAGATCGGCGTGCCTGGGTTGGCGCATCCCTGGGCCGATTCCGGGCCCTGACGGTGGCTCCCCAGGTGGTGGGAAGGGCCGGGTAGTCGACCTGGTGAGCACTCGCAACCCCAGCACATCCCCAGGCTGCAGAAGGAAGAACTTCCAGGACAGTGGCTCCGCCCCTGGGCCGTTGGGTCCTGCATGGGGAGCGAGGCAGCGCGTCCTGGCCTCCGGCCTGCCCGTGCTGTGCTGGGGCTTCACCCTGAGCTCAGTGTGCCCAGAACTTCCTGGGGGCACTTGGCTGACTTTGGGCACCCAGTCCCCTCCCAGTTTCACTTCTGAAACCCTGACCTTGCTGCCGGGTGACCCGGGACGCCCGGTGTGGGCTGTCCACGGTGGAGTGGGCACAGAGTCACTGCATTGTAGAGTGAGTGCCGTGGCTGTAGTCCGTCCCACGGGAGCCGTGAGTGTCTGTCCCACGGGAGCGGGATGCCTTCTGGACGGCAGTTCCCAACGGGATGCTGCTGGTCGGGTGCAGGTGGCGGGCTCTCAGGTACAAGTTAGCAGGTGGGGAGGCCCAGGCCCGGGAGCCCTCCCGCACCTCTCCGCTTCCAGGCTGCAGAGGGGCGGCCCAGACTGGGGAGTTGGGGCCCTCTGAGAGTTGCCCTCGGGGTGGGGCAGGGCGGTGCGTGGACAGCGAGGCTCCTCGTGCTTTGCAGGTGACAGTGACCCACCTGTGCGCGGCAGGGCCCATGCAGGCCGTGGAGATCCAAGTGGAGAGCTCCTCTCTGGCCAATCTGTGCCAGGCACACCATGCTGTCATTGGGCGTCTACAGGTACATGGGCTCGCTCAGGAGGTCGGAGTGCGGTGGTGGGAACAGGGGACTGTGGCGGACCGTGGCTGCCTGCGTGGGTGTTGCAGGACGATCCTTCCTCCTCTTTGCTTGTGCGTGTTTGTGTCGTGCAGGTGAGCTATGGGCAGCTGAGGGGTGAGTAGGGCAGCTTTGCCGATGGCACTTCAGTAACGCACCGCCATCTGGTGTGCCGGCGGCCCCCCAGCGCGTCCGCGAACCCACGTGGGCACTGCGTCAAAAGAGGAGGGTCCGTGTGCTACCTGTCACGCTCACGTGCAGGCCTCCCAACTTGCCTGGCTGTGCCGAGAGGCCGTGCCCTGGCGAGATGCCCCGAACGTGGGTCCTTGGACAAGGTGCCTACGCTCTGAGCCTCCACATCTCTGCCAAGAAAGCAGGAGTGACGGCCAACCTCTCACACGCCTTTGGGGCCCGTTTTGCCACCTGGCATGGGATGAGCTGTCACATTGCTGTCCTCGGGTTCCAGATGAAACCTGCCACCTGGTGCCCTTGGCGGGACAGAGCTCTGGCTCCGAGGTTGGCCGGCCTATCTCCTCCCACCTGTTCTGAACGAGGCCTTGACAGTCATAGAGGGGTCTGCGGTGGTAACCGTCGGCCGATGGTGACAGCTCTGCGGTATGGCTCTGGAACCAGCCTCCCCCTGGAACTTACCAGAGCACATTCCCAGGCCCCATCCCAGACCTGGGAATCGGAGAACCCGCGGTCTTGGCATTTAGGCTTTGACGAGGACCTGAGTGGTGGTGGTCTAGACTCTCCAGTGCACCCTGGGGAGCCAGGAGCCCTCACCAGCCCAGGCAGGTGGGTGCTACTTAGGAGCCTGTGACCCCAGCGGTCCCCCCCACGCAACACTGATGGCACATGTGCCCACCGTGGCACGTGTGGCTCAGGGATCTAGTCCTGAGTGTGTCGAGCTGTCAGAGGGGTGTGGGCCTGGTGGGGACACCAGTCCCCGGATCGGTTCTTGTTCCCTGTGCCCAGAGAGGGGCCTCTTCGACCGTCCTCTCGCTCCTGCCAGGCCGTCTCCAGACATGCCGAGCACGGCAGCCAGGAGGTTGACGCTTAACGTGGCACTCGGGAAGGAGCGTGCTGACCCGACCACTGGCAGGGAGGGGACGTTCGTGTCCAGGTGCCACGACAACCACAGCCTGGGCACGAACGGCAGGAATTGCGTGCTGGAGGCTGAGGCCTCTCCGTGGTGCACAGACAGCCGTGTTCTCCTGTGTCTTTCCACGGCTGTCCTCTGTGCACGTCTGCACGCTTCTTACAAGGACGCCGCTCACGTTGGTTTAGGGCCCACCCACGTGGCCTCCTCTTCCCTTGTTCGTTGGCAAAGACCACAGCTCAGAGGACAGTCATGTGCTGAGCTGCTGGGGGCAGGTTTGGCTCCTAACAGGGAGCTGCAGACGCTCCCTTGATAGGAACATTCAGGCGGACTGCAGGCCACGGTCTGTCCTGTCAGCTGACACCATGGTCCATGTAACGGTCGCCGCCCCCCCCCCCCCCCCCCCCCCCGCGCCATGGTCTTCCTGCAGCGGCTGCTGCAGAGGCTGGTGGGGCCTCGCCGCCCGAGCCTGTCTGGGGGCTTGGATCTGAGCTCCCAGGAGCTGCCTGGGTTTCCCCAGAAAGCAAATGGGGCAGGTTGGGTGGCCCCCGCGAGGGCAGCAGCTGGCGCCAGTCCTGACACCAAGGAGGAGAGAAGGGCTCTGTGAGGACGAGGGAGGGAGTGGGCAGCAGAGGAACGGGGAGCGAGAAGGACGTTCCTTCCAAGTAACCTGCTGGGGCTGCAGCAGACCATGCAGAGGGCCCCTCGGAGGTGATGGGGCCCCAGGCACCCCCTCCAGATGGGAGGTGGGAAGTGTCCTCTCCAACCACCTGTCCCTTGTCCCCCCACCAGAGGATGGTTGTGGAACAGGCTGCCCAGAGCTCCAGCCCACCCGACCTCCGTGTTCAGTATCTCCACCAGATCCAGGTCAACCACGAGGTGAGGTCCCTCATCTGGGCCTCCCCCCCAGCCTGGCCAGCAAGCGCGGGACCTGGCTGGGCTCCTCTGGGGACATGCACAGGGCCTCAGGTGTCCCCAGCACAGTGGAGCCTGCCCCGACTCACAGCCCGAGGGTCAAGGGTCGGGACGGGGGCTCCTCCCGCCACCTGGGGAGTGGGGACTGTCCTCCCAAGTAGGATGGGCCTCCCCCAGAGGGGCGGGGGCCGTGCCCAGCAGGGAGGTGGGGAGTCTGAGTGCCGCCCCTTCCCCCCTCCCCACCCCGCAGACGCTGCTGCGGGAGGTGCAGACCCTGCGGGACCGGCTGAGCACAGACGATGAGGCCAGCTCACGGACCACGGCGGAGCGGCTCCTGCAGGTGTACC
>NW_024412448.1:5382555-5405566 GCF_014898765.1 Herpailurus yagouaroundi | reverse complement strand
GGTGCTCGGAGGAGGTGGGGTGTGAAGTGCCAGGTCTCTGGGGTCTGTCCTGTGGGGCCCTGTTCCTGTTCCCCACCTGCCTGGCCCCAGACAGCCCGAGACCCCCAGGTCCCACCTTTCCCTTCGACAGCTTCCTTTCGCCCCCGCTGCACGTGGTCCTGCTGGGCGGTCTCTGCCCTGGAGCACTGGAAGCTAGATCAGCGAAGTCCCCTCCGCCCGGAAACGGGGTCTGGACTCCAGAACGGTGGCATTGCCACGTGGCCTGCCCAGGCCCCAGAGAAAGTTTCTGGGTGTGACGTGGGGTGGACTGCCCACCCACCCAACCCCAGACCCTTTCATCCACCTGTGGGCCCATCAGCCCTGCTTCTCTGCAGCCGCTGAGCTCACCGGCTGGGAGGACGCTCCCACAAGGCCGGAGCACTCCCCCGGGAGATTCTCCCATCCGAGGCCGCACTCAGCACCGGGCACTATGCACTGTTTGCAGGGCCCCTCGGGGTGGGCTGCAGCCCCCCAGCTGCCTCCCTCAGCCTGGGCAACGGCCCAGCTGGATACCCATTCTGGTGCTGGCACACTTAGCATTTGGGGAGGGTGACCCTCCTTTGGACTGTGACGGGGTGCTCTTCTGTGCGCATGGGGTCTTTGAGGCACCCCCTGCTGCAAGACACGTCCACTGTTTGTCAAGCTGCCTTGGCTTCAGCTGCGTTTTATTTCTGCTTGCCCTCTTCCTCAGTTGGGTGGCAGCTTTGACCGGGATTTCTGGGCCTCCCCCAGGTATGCTTGGGTGAACCCCACATTGGCCTCTCCGTGGTCCTGGGGCGAGTAGGGAGTCCCCAGCACCGGGGTGAAGTGGCCACCCGGCCTTCAGGACACGCGAGTCCCTCCCCGGGAGAACCGAGGACATCTCTGGGGAGGGAGAGGGGCCGGTGGGGTGCTCCAGTCAGAGCCCGGGAGAATGGGTGATCGTCGCACGGACCCCACACTGGAGGCTGCTCCAGGGCAGGAGGGAGGAGTGACTGACGGAGGCGGTGGGCACGCAAGTGTGTGGAAAGAGCAGTGCTGGGACCGCCACCCCAGTACCTGGCGTTTGCTTGGCTGTCCCTGGTCCCCAGCGTGCAGCTCCCCACCCCCACTCCGTCCCGCTGGGCCCTTCACAAGGGTCGCCCTCAGGAGGCCTGAGCACTGGGCCTTCCAGGGATGGAGAAGCAGCAGTGGCGGGAAAGCGCTTCTGCTGGCGGGAGGCCCCCGGTGGGGGGGGGGGGGGGCGGGGGCGGGCAGACCACGCAGTCTCCGGAAAAGGAGAAAAGGAAAAGGAGAAAAGCTACGCGTGGCGGAGAGAAGGGGACTGTGTAGAACCTTCGTGGATTGGCGGAGACCTGCAGGGGGCTGATGGCAAATGGGACACAGGCCAGGGGACCGACCTCAGCCCAGCCGGGTGCTTGGGGAGTCTAGTGTTCTCGGGTGCCCTCTCGGTGCCCTGTCCAGGATGGAACGCCACGCTGAGCACCAGGTGTCCCTCAGCCGTCTCTGTTGCTTGTGGTTCTCCGTCCCCCGCGCGCGGCTCCGAGCCACCAGAGACTGTCCTCCACCCGCTCCAGCCTGTTTCTCGGACTGGGGGTGCCGAGGCACCCTTATGGCGACCCCAGCTGGCCCCTCCCGGTGACCCAGGCGCTTTCCCTGCCCGCCCCCCTGCAGCCGCTGTGTGGGCTCCATTCAGCAGGTGCCTGGGGCCAAGTGTAGTCACTGGCGAAGGTCAATAAAGGGGAGCCGGAGGACCCCCGAGGGTATCTTTTCCTGTGAACGCAGGCCTGTTGCCTTCTTGCACGGGGTGAGCCCTTAGCAGATGAGCCCCCCAATTCTCCTGCCCTGGATGCCACCAGGGGGCAGCGCAGGCCGTGGCTTCTTGCCTCTGCCTCCCCTAGGCTCTGGTGTGTGGTCTTAAAAGGTTTAACTCAGCCACCTTGGCCAAAGGACCCGCTTGGGTCCCGCCCTTCCTTGTACTCAAGGCAGGGGGAGGGGGCGGTGAGGCCAGGAGCAGGCCAGGCCCAGGAGGGGCCTGGGAGGGGAGGGAAAGGGGTTCCCTTCCTCACCTCTCCGGTCCAGCACATCCACTCCTGCACCCCCTGCCCTGAACCCCCTCCCCAAAGTGCCCCAGTCCCAACTGGCCCACACTGGCTGGACTCACTGGGGGAGAGCGCGGGGCTTTGGGCCCCCAGGCAGGGGCAGGGGCAGGGGCAGGGGCAGGGGCAGGGGCAGGGGCAGGGGCTGCCCAGGGTCTGGAGAGGGATGTAGGCCCCGGGGCAGGGCGTCTGCTGTCTCCCCTCCCTTCAGGCTCTAGGCCACCTGGCCGTGTACTACCCCTTCCCCCAGCCCCCTGGTTCTACTTCTCTCCCTAGGCTCTCACCTCATGGCCTAGGTCACCCAGCCCATCCAAGGGGAATTGGCCTGGGTGGGGGTCCTGGAGGGCTGGGGGCTCTGGGTGCTGGCTGGTGAACCACAGACTTTGTCCTGGTATCCAGCCTGGCCACAGGGAGCCCAGCCTGCGGGTGCCCAGGCTCAGGGTCTGTGAGTGGGGGGGGCGCCCTGGGAATAGGAGGCCTGGAGCCCCCTTCCTGGCCTGGTAGCAACAAGTGGGTGCAGGGGCTGAGAGGGGCTCTCTCCACAGGGTTAGCCAGACACAGCCCTGCTTGGGATGGGTGGGGTCGCTTTTGCTTCCAGGGCTTTCTAAAACCCTGCCCCTGGGGAGAAAAGCGTGAGCAGACACCTCACCCCGAAGCCCCTGCAAGCTGCAACACGCGGGGTCTCGGACCAGGCAGCCCACCCCCACCCCGTCCCGCCGGGTGGAATGGGGGCTCTTCTCCCTGGGTGTTGGGGAGCAGCTGTGTGGCCAACACGTGACAGCAGCTGGTGGGGGTTGGGGGGAAACCAAGGTGGAGCCAGAGAAGGTCCGGGCTGTCCCTGGACGGGAGGGGTGGTGTGCCGCCAGCTGGACCCTCCTCCCGGCCCAGCTCCCCAGCCCTGGGTCTCCGGCGCTGAGGGATGGGGAGGCCCAACGACCCCTGGGGCCGAGGTGCAGACCCTCCGCGTACACCCCTCCCCGCCCGGTGGCGCCAGGGAGCCCGCCGGCCGCTGCGACACAGACACGGTTTAATGGGGGACAGGCCGGCCGCCCGCTCAGTATTCCCAGAGCGCGACCCCGGCGGGAGCGTCCGCGTCCGCGCGCAGCAGCCCCGAGGCGCCGCCGCGCAGGTACTTGCCGCTCCGGGCGCGGATGGCCAGGCGGCCGCGCTCGCGGAACTCGAAGAGGAAGTCCTCGGCGCGCTCGCCGTCGCTGCACACGCTGCCGTGGCTGCCGGTGTACCAGAAGCCGCCGCCGCGGCCTGGGGGCGGGGGACGCGGTCGGCGGGGGTCCTCCCGGGCCCTTCCCGATCGCCGCGTCCCCGGCCCGCGCCCCCCCGCCCCCGACTCCCGTCCGGATCCGCACCTCGGATGTGGTAGGCGCCGTCGCTGAAGCTCAGGCGGAAGACGTCGTAGACCGAGCGGTTGGTGTCCAGCTGGTTGGAGCCACGACGGTGGCAGACGAAGCCGTCCAGGCCCCGCAGCACGAGGATGGGGCGGTTGATGAGCTTGAGAATGAACTCCTCGTCCTCACCTGGGGGGCGGGGTGGGGGGCTGAGGGGTGACCCCGCGCCTGCCGCCTTCCCGGGTTGGGTGAGGTGGGCGGGGCACGTAAAGGGCCCGGACTCTTGGCGCCTCTTGTGGGCCCCGTGGGCCACGGCCATCGGTGACCTTGGCAAGGGGCCCGCGGCCACTGAGCCCCAGGTCCCCCCAAATGTAAATGTACAGTGGAGATGAGGGCGCTCTGGGCTCCGACTGCTCCCTGGTGTCCCGAGCGCTTTTCTGGACCAGCAAGGATGACTGGTTACCAAGCACTGTGGCAGCAGTGATGCAGGGGGCTGGAACGGGTTCTTAGTGGGGACCGGGGTCTCTGCGCAGAGAGCCCAGCCCTCTTTCCGCAGGACAGGTGAGGAGTGCTCACCCACAAAATCGCTGGTGGCCGCCAGCTGCCCATTCTTCTTCATGCACACGTAGCGCCCATTGCTAGCCTTGAGTGCCACCCGCCGGCCGCGCCACTCCACCTCAAACATGGTGCTGGCCGAACTGGAAAAGGCAGGGCATGGTCCCCTCGGAGCAGCAAGACATTGGGAGCTCAGGGTCAGGCTTCCCCGTCCCCCTCAGGTCCAGGACCAACCCCCCCAGGGGGAGACACTTGCCTTCTGGCACACCCACCACCACTAGGAGCTGCCCCTCACCCCAGTGGGCATTCGTTCCAGTGGTCCTCCTGGTGCAGATGAGGTGACAGCGGTGGTGATGGATCTGGAGATGGGGGTGATGTAATGGTGCTGGTGATGGTGGTGACGGAGGTGGAGGTGATGGTGATGGTGACAGTTGTGACAGAGGTGGCGGTGGAGGTGATGGTGGTGATGGTGACAGTTGTGGTGGTGACGGAGGTGGTGGAGGTGATGGTGGTGACAGTGGTGGTGGTGGTGACAATAGTGGTGGTGATGGAGGTGACGGTGGAGGTGATGGTGGTGATGGTGACAGTTGTGATGGAGGTGACGGTGGTGACGGAGGTGGTGGTGGAGGTGGTGATGGTGGCAGATGTGGAAGTGAAGGTGCTGCGGAGATGGGGACACACTCACACTTGTGTGGCCGTGGCCTGGATGCCCCCATGGGTGACCAGGGTCCAGTAGCCCCCCGTGCTGGAATAGAAGGTACACTTCTTTGTCTCCTGGTCAATTTGCATCAGGAAGGTCTCATGATGCAGTTCCTCGTCTTGGTTGGCTGAGACGTTGACCCCTGGAGGGAGGATATGGGAAGCCCCTCACGCCTCTCCCTGGGTCGGGGGGGGGGGGGGGTGAGCAGAAAGGTGGGGAAAAGCATGCTTGGGGGCAACGCTGGAGACAGAGGGGCTCTCATCCAGAACCCTTTGGAATTAAGACTTGGAAGGCACTTCTCGGAGGGCGGGGGCCCCCATGGTCATGTGGGCTCACTGCAGATCTCCACGTCTGGTTCCCTGAAGGTCCTTGGCCCAGCTCCTGCCACAGCCCCAGGAGCCGGGCCCTTCCGTGCCGGCAAATCCCCTGCCTCTGCTAATCGTCAGGTAATCAGCTTGCCTCTGCCCTCTCGACCCAAGCCTTACACCAGCCTCTATTTATAACTCACTCTAAGCCACTGGGTGGGCACAGTGGGGTCCCTTTCTTCCTCAAGCCATCGCCCAGGACACACAGCTGGGGCCTGGGGTCCACTGAGCAGAGGCTGGCCCCCTGTCACCTCCCCAGCCCCCCTGTCACATGTGTGGTCTCCCAGGAGCCTTGAGGGAGGGCAAGACTATTTGAGGCTCTGCCTGGGGTTCCTGGAAGGGGGAACACAGGGGACATTCATGCCGGGGTGGGGTGGGGGGGAGAGGGCAGGCACCGGAGCCTCCCTGGTATGTTCCCATGAACCACGCCCCTGTTTCCAGTGATGTGACACATCATAGAGCTCCGGACGAGGCTGGCCTCCAGCATGTCCGGCTGGTGGGGCCGGAGGGAATGGGGGCCTGAGGGTCAGGGCCAGATCCTGTCCAAGCCTGTCCCCAGGAAGGTGGGGCAGGCGCCAGGCAGGGCCTGTGCTAGAGAGGGTGAGACCTGGGGTCCTTGGCCGGCTCCCAAGGCCGTCCCTCCAAAGCGGGGTCTGTCTCCACCGCCACCGTCCCATCAGCAGTGCTGACAGTGTCCAGTGCCCGTGGGCGCTGTGGGCTTTGGCCGGGGCCGCACGCCGCTGCCACCTCTGAGGCCAGCGTCCTGGGCATCTCCGGTCACACACCCCTCCAGACAGACCGCGGCTGAGGGGCTCCAGCTCACACGGCTGTTGTCAGCAGCCGTCTTGTGACCACGAGGGCACCAGCCCGATGTCAGAGCTGTCCCAGGAGAGCAGCCCCACGAGAAGCGAGCAAAGGGCTTTGATGACGCCACTGGACTGGCAGTGGTGTCCTGCCTGCGACCCCACGACCCCAGGGCCTCAGACTTGCACTTATATGAGATACTTCGTGTCCTTGGGCCATTCGGGACCATATTTCTGTTAGCCACACTGTGTCACTGAAGGCCAGCGGTGGA
This sequence comes from Herpailurus yagouaroundi, assembly GCF_014898765.1. Taxonomy (NCBI): domain Eukaryota; kingdom Metazoa; phylum Chordata; class Mammalia; order Carnivora; family Felidae; genus Herpailurus; species Herpailurus yagouaroundi. The sequence continues at coordinate 5,399,411 of NW_024412448.1, read as the reverse complement.
AGCAGCAGAAACAAGCAGGCTCTGGTTGATGGAGGTTAAAGAAGATCGTGCAGGCCAGTGGGGTGCTCCCAGACACCCCATGGGGAGGAAGACGGGTTTGGGGCTGCCCGGCCGGCAACAGCGTTGGGATGAAGCCACCAGCACTCGGCAGAACCTGCAGCTCCGGCTGCCTCGGCAGCCCCCATGTCCCCCCCACAAGCCACTGATTGCCAGGTCAGCATCTGAACATGGGGGGTGGGGGGCAGGTCATATGCCCTCAGGCTTATTGCAAAGGACCGAGCAGGTGAACGTGGGGCGTGTCCGGCTTCTACCCTGGAAGGCAGAGCTTGCCCTTAGTAGGGGATTCCCCCGTGAAAGGGACAGGCAGGTGCACGGTGGTCCCGAGACGGGAGAACAGTCCAGACGGCACCACCGCCACCAGCACTGTCCCTGTCACCACCTCCAGTGCCACCGCGGCCCTGCTCGCCAGCTGAACACGCACAGCCGCCTTTGTGTCCAACACCTCCTCTGACCCTCGCGGAGGAAGCCCTTCACACCACTGGCTGCGTTTTACTGACGAACCAACCACAGGGGCCTTCGTGCGGGCCAGAGAGCCGTGCGGCTGGACTGTAGGGCCTGTGCTGGGAAGGACAAGGGCTGACTGTCCTCCGTTGTGCCCCGCGACCTGGCCACGGTCCAGACAGGCGTGCAGGAGGGGTTTGCTGGATGACCGTCCCCACACAGGACTGGCCTTGGGAACCCTGACTCCAGGCAGGGCCCCCACAGCCACAACAGGGCTGTCCCCCCCACCCCCCACCAGGGGGCTAGTGGCTGGGCCTCTGCCAGCGGGACCAGGGGCCAGGTCAGGGTGCACACACCCAGGAGCCCAAGTAGGGCCAGCCATGACTGCCGGCCTGGGCCTAGCGAGGGGCCACTCCGGAACCTCAGCTTCTTCTCAAGGAAGCAGCAATTGCCCGTGTTCACCCCGTAGGTGTGTGATCACACGTGGAAAGGCCCCTTGGGCACACGAGGCAGGTGACCGATGATCCAGGATGCAGAGAACCAGGCTGCACCCACCGGGCAGAGACCATGGCTTCCACCAAGAAGCCCAGGCCTCGGCGGGGGGTGGGGGGGGGGGCGGGCACCGGGCACCAGACTGGAGAGACCCCGAGGTCCCTCCTCATTCCACCCCTGGGTTGGTGGAGGATCCCCACTGGTCAGGCACCGGTGGTGTGGGGACCGGAGCCCTGCCCACCGCACTCCTGCTGGCTCCTGGCCCTTTCCTCAGCCCCCTCCCCAATTTCCTGTAAAGTTCAGAAAATGGAGCGGTGGAAGAGAAGGGGTGGGTGGGGACAGCGGGGGCAGGCCCCTGCCCCTCGCAGCAGCCGGCCTGGGCCTTGCCCACCTCCTGCTGGGCACTGCCCGTCCCCCACTCGAGCCGCTGCCCAGCACGCCCAGGGCTCAGTGGTCCCGAGAGGGACCCCCTCCTTCTGGCCCTGCAGCCGCAGCCCTCCGCCGGGACCCCGACACACGGCCCAAGGTGCACCCCTGCCCCGTGCACTGCCACCATGCGTCGCCACCCGCGCGGACACGATGCCACTGCCCCAAGCGAGCCCCCACGCTGAGGTCAGAGCGGCCGGCCCGGTCGCACCCACGTTACCTTGCCGCACGGACACGTAGCGGTGGTTGGCGGCCACCAGCACCACCTGCGGGTGACTCTCCTCCAGGTCGAAGAGCTCGTCCTTGCCGGGCCTCGTGTTGCGACCCGCCCTGAGCGTGGCAGTGGGGCCCACGGGTGCCAGGTAGCGGCCATCACAGTCCTTGAAGGCCAGCTTGCCGGCCTTGAACTCCAGCGTGTAGCGGGCTCGGGGCTCGGGCTCCCACACGAGGCGGCCGTCGCTGCGCAGGTAGCGGCTGTCACAGGACCTGAGGCAGTACTGCCGGTTCTGGAAGATGAGGGTGATGAGCGCGCCCACGCCCCACGGCGTGTCGCTATCCGCCACCATCTCGTCCTCCTGCGGGCACAGGTGCGCGTAGCGCCTGCGGCTGACGCTCAGCAGGTGGGCCTGCGGGTGGATGGCCAGGTGTACGGTCCACAGCTCGGCCGGGGAGATGGCCGTGGCGAAGCAGGACAGCCGGTCCTCGGTGCCACCGAAGAAGCGGCCGTGGGGCTCCGACCGCAGCACCCAGCGCCCGTCGGGCTGCGGCAGGACCAGGAAGCGGCAGTCACGACCCGGCCGCTCCGCCTCGCAGGCCACGCGCCCGTCCTCCTCGGCTGACAGGTAGCGGCCCAGGTGGCTGCTGCGGAACAGCACGGCCGGGCCCTGCCCCGGGTCCGGCTCCAGCACCCACATCTGCTTCCGCTTGAGGCTGGGTGCCGAGGCGTTGACCTTGAAGCCGAAGCTCTCGGCTGTCAGGTAGCGGTCGGTGTCGTTGACCAGGCCAAACTGGATCTTCAGCACCTGGTGCAGGCCGTTGGTGGGCATCTTCGGGGCTGGCCCTCGGCGCCCCCCCCCCCCGCCCCCGAGGGGCCCGGGAAGCTCTCTCTGCGTGCTCACGGCCCCCGAGGTCCCCCGGAGGCCTGGCCGGTGTCATGCATGGACCCGCTGCCCTCTGACCAGCGGCTGCGGGGCCCCCGGGGCCGTTCTTACATGGCCCGCGGGCAGCGGAGGGCGGGTGGGAGGGCGGATCAGAGCTGTGCCGGCTTAGGGACAGCGGCTGCCTTTTGTTACCCCAGCTTGGATTTCAGCCACTCCTGGACTTCACCAGTGAGCGGCCGGAGCCCCAGGGCCTGCACGGCTGGAGAGCTCCGCCCGCCCCTGGGCTGCCCACCTCCCTGTTGTCTTCTGGCCCCGGCCCAGGCCCATGCCTCGGGCCCTGTGCCCCGCCGCCCGCCCCCCCCCCCCCCGCGCCTCTTGGCCTCTCTCCCACGTGTCTCCCACCTCAGGGCCCCCAGACCCACTGCACAGACTCTCCAGCCCAGCCCGGCTCCTTCCCGATGCAGAGAAAGCCGCCTGATGGAAAGTCGCAGCGGGGCCGCAACCCGATCGCAGCCCTCCGCCCGCAGCCGCCGCCAGATCCTCGGCGGGATCTAGTTACCCTTCTCTGATTCCTGGTGCCAGGGGCCCAGCACGGCCCCCCGACTCAGGCAGCCTGCAGCCCCGCGCCCGGTACCTCTCCCAGGGTGGCCCAGGCTGGGCGAGTGGCAGGCGGGGGCGTCAGTGCCATCGAGTGGCCAGGTGCGCCCAGGCACCCCCATCCAGGCCCAAGCCGGGGTGCAGGCAGTGTGGAGAGGCCGGCCGGGCGGCCTGGTGGTGCGGGGCCCAGGAGAGGCCCCCGGTTTGCCAAGATGGCAGTAGTGTGATGGAGAGAGCGATGCCCGCCTCAAGGACCACACCGAGGGAAGGTGACATGGGACCGTGAGCGTGGAGCAGATGGCGTCCCAAAGGCCGTGTGGACCCAGGGCCGGAGGACCAGGCCTGGAGCCCACCCCCGTGCTGTAGGCACCACAAGGAGCCCACTCTCCCCCTTCCCCGGGTGAGCGGAGCTGAAGCCAGCCTTGCTGCGTGGCCCTGGGGACTCCTAAACTGTCCTTTGTGTTGCTGGGGCGACTGGTCTGTGAGGTCTTTACAGGGTCTGGTCTAGGGGGTTGTGGGGGCCGAAGCCCTCTCAGCAGTCAGATGTGAAGAGCGGGCTGGGGGAGGCCGGAAGCCGGCCACCCCTGACTCCAGCCCCTCCCGGCCCCAGCCGCTGGGACCACCTGGCTAGACTCCCTCCCCCTGAGCCCACGGGGGCCATCTTTGGGGATGTGCAGGGGTCAGCTCAGCCGCACCCTGCCTGTCTGTCTCCTGCACCTGCCTCCGGGGCTGGGAGCCAAGCGGTGAAAGCAGAGCTGCCCGGCCTGGGCCCGGGCCAGCCGTGGCGCCCTCTTCCTCATTGTAGTGTGTGCCACTCGGGCCTCCCTGGGGAACGGGCCCGGGGCCACGGGCATTTCCAGCCAAGCCTCCGGAGCCTTGCCTCGGCCTCGTGGGTCCCGGATGCTCCGGCAGCACCCCTTCGACCCTCTGGAGGCCATGACGGGCCCCCCACTGGGGGAAAGGGCCTGGGGCTGGGCGTGTGTGGGCCCCAGGGAGCGGGGAGGGCGGACAAGACCCAAGAGTGCTTCCTCCGTTCTCCAAGCCCTGGGCAGCACCCTTGGAGGCACATGCAGACACTGGGGAGACAGACAGGGTTACATGTCCCTTCGCGGGGGCCAGAGTGGGATTCCGGGAGACAGACCTGGACACAAAACCTCACAATAGCTCGGTGCACGCCGTGGGTTGGTCAAGCGAGGCTGGTCTTGGCCCTCCCTGGGGGCTGGCATTGTCCATCTCTGCGACCCACACGCATTGAGGGGGCACCAACTGTGTGCCTGGCTGGGCTGTGTGCCAGGTACCCACTGGCAGGGAGACGTATCCTCCCCCCAGAGATAGTGCCCACATGAAATCTTCCCAAGCCCCGGGGGCCCGGGCCTAGCCGCGATGCCAGGGAAATGTCCGTGGTCTGGGGGTACAAGCCATGATGCTGTCCACACCTGTTCCTCGCTGGATCTCACTTTGTGCCACCTCCCAGGGCTTTGGGAACACCCATGGGACACGTGCCCAGCAGCACTGCTCAGTTCATCTGTGGGGGGGGGGGGGCCCTGCAGGGCGTGCCCAAGGTCCCCCCAACTCCCAGCTCTGACGGAGCGCGGGATGCCTGATTAGCACCAAGGCCTCATTAGTGCTGACGGGTGCTGGCAGTGTGCTCACGGGCGTCACGTGCCCAGCGGGAGGGCGGCCAGCTGCCAGGCGCTAAGTGGGCCTGGCTCCGGGAGGCCTCTTGGTGGCGGGGCCAGAAGTGGCTGTGGCCTCTCAGTTCTGGGGCCCTACAGCCCGAGGTGGGCATGGAGTGGGGCTGCCTGGCACTGACCCAGAGTTTAAGCCAGGGGGTGACCTTTCAGGCCCCAAAGGGACTCTTGAGAGGTGGGCCTCGGAGCCCGGGCTTCCTTGGAGGCAGGTAGTTTGCATGGATCTACCCTCCACCCCCCTCTGGCCCCAGGGCCCAGATGCCTGCCGGGGGTCACGGTTCCTTTCCGGGTCCCCTGTGAGGCTCTGGCACACAGTAGGTACTGTGAATGTTTGGGAAGGTCTGGACCTTGTGTGATGCGCTGAGACCCTGCAGCACGCGCACCAGTGTGGACGTTGTGTGTGCAGGTGCCCGCGGACGGACGGACGGACGGACGGGGTGGGGCAGAGTGAGCCTCGGGCAGCTGCTGGGCCAGCCCCGGCCCCGGAGATGCTTCCCTGGACCCCAGCCTCAGGGCCCACTCATGGCCGCCCGGAGGGTGATCAGGCTGCGTGTAGCACAAGGGAGTCGGTTTGAGACTCCCTGTGAGCGCCTGCGGTGGGCTGGAGGTGTCCTCGGGCCACAGGGAGCACTCCTCACGGAAACACGTGCCACCCTGTGGCCACGCCCCCCCCCCCCCCGCCAGGGGGTGTCCACACAGCCACCGTCTGGGGGCACACAAGGTCTGGGGCCTGTCCAGGATGTCCTCAGGGGCCTCCAAAGCCCCCTGACCCCGCTCACCTCTGAAACTGCCCTCCTGGGGGGTGGGGGCGTGTGCCCCCCGTGTGTGTCCATTGACCTGGGCTTTCATCTGCGACCTCCGGACGAGGCCCCAGGATGATGTCAGCCCGACTGATGCACCAGCTGCAGCCCTGTGTCACTCGAGGACAGGTGCCTTTCCCTCATGGGTGCTTAAGGGCTGGTCGTGTGAGCGGCACCCCGCGCCCCCTTCAGGGAGCGGCCAGCTGTAGACGGACAGAGCTGGGCGGACCCTGCTGCGGAAGCCGGGCCTGCAAAGCAGGGGCTGCCTCAGCTCTGAGCTCCCAGCAGACAAGCTTGGGACAGATCCCCTGCCGCCGCCGCCGGCCCCACTTAGTGAGGTCGGGTGTGGCCAGGAGCAGAGAGGGCCTTGAAGCCCCCGGCCCCTGGCATCGACCCCGGAGATCTCAGGAAGCCGTCCCTTCCCTGGGATGCTGGGGGGTGGCTTTGGAGGGCCTCCCTCCCCAACCCCGTCGGGCCCCTCCCGGGGCGGCCGGGAAGAGGACTCTCGGTCTTACGTATCTAGACCACTGGCCTTGGATGCGCAAGGCCCGCCCGGGCTCCTGCCGGCAAACGGCTTGCTGCCATGGCGACCGGCGCGTGTACCAGGCCGGGTGCCCGGGCAATGCGGATGCTGGTGGCGTGAGCTGGCACAGGCCCCGTGTGTGTACAGGCCGGGGGAGGGGGTGGGTCCCCACTTCGGCTGGCCTGGAGCCCTGGAAATCGGGAAACGGCCCAGGACGGAGACCGGGGCAGCCCTACCACCCGAGGGACCTCCACGGGCCACACCTGTCCCGGACCCGGGTCTCGGGTCCCTTGCTAGAGCAAGGCCGGTTGTGCCCTCCCCGCAGGGCAGTGAGTCTCTGGGAATGCCTTCCAGGAAATCCCCAGCGCCCCACCGGCTCTCCAGTGCCCCCGCCTCAGCCTCGGGACAGTTGCTGCTCTGGTTAGAGTTCCTGTCCTACTCGGTTCCGGGCACCGTGCCCTCCGGGGGCCAGGCCACTCCGCCAGGCCCCCTTCTGGTCCCGGCCTCCCCAGGCGAGGCGAGGCGAGGCGAGGCGAGGGCTATCCCGCTGGCCTCGAGGCTGCTGGGCCTGGCCCAAGGCCCTGATTTTCATGCTCCCAGCCCCAGCATCTGTTCCTGGGGGGGGCCAGCTTGGCAGGCGCCCCAGGCCCGGCCTCCTGCATGGTTCCTGAAAACAGGCCCAAGGCTCGGTTGCCTCATGATTCTTTCATGGTGGAGTTCTGCGGCTCTGGAGCTCCATTTACACGGGTGGGGCCTGGGTTGGTTTACGGGAGGCCTGCAGGCGGTTTAGGGTGACAGGCTCCCTTCTGCAGGGCAGAAAGGACAGGGCAGTCCTTGGGATGAAGAGTGTGGGGAGGGGGCCAGGGGGTGCCCGCCTGTGTGCTGCCTGCTCCCCATGAAAGTCCAGCCCCCGGCCTCGCCCCTCCCCCTCAGCCCTACCCCAACCCCGCTCCTCCTGAAGGCAGGGCAGCTACTGAAATACTGGTTTTCATGGGCTCCTCTCTGGCGTGCGCCCCCCACCCCGACTCCCCGAAGTGGAGAGCCGCTATCTGGGTAGGAAGCCGGTGTGGTCTCCCGGCTCGGCTCTTGTCTCTTGTCTCTCGTAAAATCGTACAAGTCCTGGGGAGGGGGCGGTTATTTCTGGAGGGGTGTAGGGAGAGAGAGAGAGAGAGAGAGAGAGAGAGAGAGAGAGAGACCTCTGAGCCCGGCCAGAAGTCCAGGGCCCCCGCAAGGCTGAGCGTCCCTGAAGGGACCATGAGGGCAGGACTGCGGGCCTCTCAGCAAGTCCAGATGCCCTGTGACCACTGCTGTCTTCCAGCACCCAAACCCCAGGGCCTTTGCATATTTCTGGAACTGGAAGGGAGCACTCACAAGAATATCTGAGAGTAAATCCCTGGCTGCACGGGGCTCAGAATCAGGACCAGATCAAGTCCAAGAAGCGACGGGGGTAATTACCGTCCACCTGGGCTTCCAGACACACACCTGGCAGGGACAGTCAGGAGCCCGCGACTCTGAAGGTGACCAGGGCAGCCCGGCACTCTCACACGCGGCCACGCACACACAGCGAGCCACAGACACACACGCACATAGCTGCCATCCGTCCGCAGAGGCTCAGCCCACACCCCGCACGCCGACAAGCACAGACACACAGTAAGTACCTACTGTGTGCCTGAAGTCTCGCCAGAGAGCCAAAAGGACTTCTGGGACCAAACAGCAATGGACCATTTCCTCGTCTCACCGTGAGAAAAGCCATGCACGTGCCCACCGTCCTGTGTCAGATGGCTCCCAGGGGCATCAGCTCGGGCCTTAGTGCTGGTCCACTTTTTGTAAAACTCTCCGCACCTTTGGGTGATGCTCTAAGTGGCGAGAGAGTAAGACAGGGGTCGTGGGGATATACTATCTGACTTTATGGCAACTCAATGACATAGGTGATCCGGGGTTAAGTCACTGTTGGGACAGCCATCATTAAAACATCCGCTGTGGCTTAGATGAACGTGTCCTATTCACGTTAAATCGCCTGGCTTTGATCACTGCACTGTAGCTACGTGAGACAATGTCCCTGTTCTCAGGAAAAACACACTGAAATATGAAGGAGAAAAGGGCGGGATGTCTGAGGCCAACTCCCAAGCTGTTGAGCAATGAGAAGAGAGAAAGAACAATGAGGCAAGTGTGGGAAATGTGAAAACAGTAAGTGTGAAATTATCTCACAACAAAAAGGTTACAAAGTATAATAACTAGAATAAAGAATTCCATCACGGGGGCAGAAGAAGGCAAAGAAATGTCCCAGAGAGCTGGGGGGGTGGGGTGGGAAGCAGAAACAGGAATAATGTTAAAGGACTCATCTGAGAGATAAGACGCCCAATAACAGAAATCCCAAAACAGAAACGCTGAAAAAAATAAAGCAGGAAAGAAACAAACTGTGATAGAAGGGACACAAGACATTTCGACGTTTCACCAGAACCGGAGAGTACTGAGTGGCCAGGGCCTAGAAGTGGTCCAGACAAAGAGACTTCACCAGAAGCACACCCAGAGATCTCAGATCAGCAGAAACAGAGAAGCCTAAAGCTTCATAGAGAAAACACAAAACAATCCTGAACATTGGATCAGGATTCAAATGACACTCATTCCCCAAAAACAACAGCATAAACAAGACACAGAGTCAAGATTTCAAAATCCAAGGGGAACATTTTCTTTATTATTATGGTTATGTTTAGTTAATTTTGAGAGAGAGAGAGAATGTGAGCAGGGGAGGGACAGAGAGAGAGGGAGACACAGAATCCGAAGCGGGCTCCAGGCTCCGAGCCGGCAGCACAGAGCCCGACGCGGGGCTCGAACTCACAAACTGAGTGCGAGATCATGACCTGAGCCGAAGTCAGATGCTCAACCGGCTGAGCCACCCAGGTGCCCTAAAGGGAACATTTTCAACATGAATTTTCCTCACTCCCCAAACTACCCTTCCCAGGTAGGGTAAAATACAGGCCTGTGCGGGTGCCCCGCCCTGCCAGGGGGCCCACCAAACTCCGTCTGCCCTGGCGTAAAGCTGGGCCTGGAGAGAGGGGTCTGGGAAGGTGCTCAGCACAGCTAAGCTGCAGGTTCGCTCCGGGTGCTTATGGGTAGGGGCCCCTCCTGGGGGTGGGCTCCCGCAGTCCCCGGTGGTACGGTGGGGCCAACCCACCCGTCACCGAGGGAGGTGGAGGTGTCCCGAATGCCCAAGAGCATCATCTGTCTTTCCTCGCAGTATGCTGTCTCTGCACCCCCCACCCCCCCACTCCACCTTCAGGGCGCTACCCCAGCCCAGGGCATTCTGTGGCTCCCCACTGCCCTAGTGGGGCACTCCAGCACCTGCTGCCATCTTCCTGGGGCTAGCCCAGCCGCTCACAGCCCTGGGAGGGCCCCTGGACAAGTGGAATGGACTCACCCCCTCTGTCCTCCAACACGGGCGGGCCTCCCATAGCTAGCAGGGTGAGTAAAGAGTTGGCTGTCTCCGGGCCCCACCTTTCCGGCCGTGGGACCTGGGACTTGCCTCAGCCTCTGAGCCCCCATGTCATTCTCTCTGAATTGCTTATCATTGGCCATCTGCCTGGGTGGCCTAGCTGTCAAAATAACCCAGTGTGCCCAGGAAGCAGACGGGGCATGGCTGCTTGGACCCCTGCGTCCCCATCCCCTGGGCACCAGCACTGTGTATTCCAAGAATCAGGTCCAGGTCTGCCCTGGCTTTGGTGTCCCCCTGTGGCCGCTGTCTGTTCCTGGACAGAAGGTACCTGGGCATCATGGTGGGCTGGCCCCGTCTGGCTGAGTCGAGGCCCCGGCCCTCCCCCTTCCGTTGCCTTGGGTACCGGCTGACCCCAATCCCACCTTCTCTCCCTGCGTCCGCACTGGTTGAGGTCACCGGCCACTCCCCTCACTCTCTGGCGGCAGTGACTCAGCGGCTGGCCCGCAGTGCCGGGCGCCTCCCCAACCCCGTCAGTGGCCGTAGGGGTCCCTCCCTGCGCTGGGGAGGGCTCGGCCCACCGCGTAGCGGGGAGAGGGCGGCGCAGACCGGTGCAGCCTGGATTTCTCGCTAAGCCCCAGGCGCCCAACCCCGCTAGCGGGACCCACCTGGCGGCCCACCTGGGAATCACACCGGGCCCGCCTCGGAGCTGGGCGCCGTCTCCTGGCCCAGGCCTTCAAGTTCGCTGCCCCTCGGGGGTGTCCCGATTCCCAGCCCGTGGCCCACCCGGAGAGGTGCGCGCTGATGCGGGCCTAGGAATCAGGGTGCCGCGCCTGCCCGCAGCCCGCCGAGGCAGAGGAGACGCGGGGGTGCGGCGGACGGCTCCGACGCCAGGTCTGAGGGCCGCTAACAGCGGGAGCGCAGAAGGGCTGCGGGCGGCCCCTGCGCGCATCCCCGGAGACGGTGCGAGTCTGGACAGGTCAGGGCGCCCCCGGGCTCCAGCCCCAGCTTGCGCGGCCTCTGGGCTAGCCTCTTCCGCGGTCCTCGGCCGCCCTCTGGATTTCCGTGCGGGGTCACTTGCGCGGTCCCCCAAGGGCGCGGGGACTCGGCTCCCGGAGGCGAGGCCGGGCCCAGGCGCGGGGAGGGGCGCGCGAGAATTTGTGGTCTCGTGGCCGGGCACCGCACCCTGTCCATAACGACACGCGGCGCCACCCACCGGGGGGGGGGGGTTCCTCGGCTCCCCCTAAGCGTTGGGCCCTCGCCCCCCATCCCGCCCCGCCCGATACCCAGCCCCAGGAGGGTGGGCGGGGCCTGGCGGGGCCACGCCCGCGCCTCGCCGGCCAGGCCCCCGCGCGCCGCGCAGCCTTCCCGGGAAGTCTGGGCGGAGGAGCGAGGGCGCAACAAGCGGTCGGGTGACCGGTCCGGAGCCCTGGCTCGACCCTAGCCTGGCCCACTCTGTCCACGCCCCCTGCAGCCCTCGCGACAGTGGCGGGGAGGACGGGGCGCCCAGGGCAGCCGCCTCCTGCCGGTGTCCCGCCCTGATCGCCTCCATGCCCTCCGCCTCCGCCGTTAGGGACACCTGCCGCGCGGGGCCCTGGCCCAGTCGGGAGAGCTCGGCCGGCCGGGCGCGTTCCCCACAGGCCGGGGCCAGAGCGGGAGGTGCGGGTGAGCCCGCACTTTTCTCGGTGCCCTACCCCACCACCTCAGCACTGCCCCCTGCAGCCCTGCGAGCCTACCAGCCGGGGTAGGCCGACCCTTCCCTCTCAGCCCTAGAGCCATATCCAGGAGTCAGGGTAGGGGACAGACAGCTCGCCCAGCCCCCCTGTGACGGTCCCTCCGGGGCTGCTCCGTCTTCATTCTTTCTGACTCCGTTCAGGCGTCCTGCAGCCACAAAGGTGCCAGGCGTTATTCCGGTCGCAGGGGACACCAGTTTCACCATTGTTCCCCGGGGAAACTCTGGGGCAGAGGGTGGGGGCAGACAAACAATGAATAACCAGTATTCAGGGAGGAGGTGGGGGACTGGACCTGAGGCCAGGGCAAGGTCTGGGGGCCTGCAGGGCAGTGGCGGCCAACCAGAAGAACTTGTAGAGGAAGAGCCAGCCAGCAACTGAGGTTGGAGGGCAGTGAACAAGAGAGGCAGTAGGTGAGGGGTTGGGGGGGGGGGGTCAGGCAGGGCCACCAGAGAGCTTCCAAAACAAGGGTAAGGGCTCAGGCTCTGTCTCGAGGCAGTGGCAGGCCCGGGGAGCAGAGCGAGCTGATTTGCAACATGGATCCCGTGGAAGCAGGAGGCGGGCAGCCCGGCTGGACAGACAGCACGGCAGGTCAGGGGCGTACGGATGTGCCGTCGCTGGCGGGCACCTGGTGTCTGGCTTGAGCTGCGAGCGGAGGCGGGGCTGTTGCGAAGCAGCCGGAGGCCCGGACTCCTGGGTTGAATCCTCGGGGTCCCGCCGCAATCTGTGGGTGCAGCTCCCGGAGAGTAAGGGCCGTGCAGAGACCGAGCGGTGATCTCTTGGGGAGGCAGCTGTGAGGCGGGCTCACAGTGAGTCCACGACATAATTTTTCTTGGCAAAGGTGACGGGCAGCAGACGGACCACTGCTGGGCCACGGTATCGGGCCCCGCACCCCCACCCTGTGGTATAGGGAGCGCTGTCACTCTACCTGCTGAGGCCCAGGAAGTGAGACCTGGAAGAGTGCCCTCAGAAGCAGAGCCAGGAGCCAGCTGCTCCATCAAAGGCCGCTGCTCCCAGGAATCTTGGGTCTGATACACAGAGGCGCCGCCTGAGTGTTTCTTAACCAAAACTCGAACACCGAGACATCAAAGCCCGAGGCTGAGAAAACTGCAGTGAGGCCTGGGGCGGAGGGAAGATTCACCTCCCAGTGGCCTCCAGTCCCTAGACCTGTCGTCTAGCGCAAGAGGGCCGCCAGCCTCAGAGCCTCTGATGGGCTGCACGACTAGCCCACTTCTTTACAGAAGGGGGCAGTGGGAGGTCACAGCTGGCACAGGCTGAGCCTGGCCCAGAACCCAGGTCCTGACTCCTCGCCCAGTGCTCTTCCCGGGGCCTCCTTGGCTCCTGCTGCATCAGGATGGGGAGACAGAAGCTCTGATAAACTCCACGGGGGCCCACCCATCTTTGAAATGCCTGGAACCCTCCTCTGCTGGAGCAGTGGGTAAGGTTAAGGAGGGAGGGGCCCAGGGACTCTTGGCCTGGCTGTCTCTGTACACCTGTCTCTCCACACTGCGTGTGGGGAGCGTACCCTGCAATCCTGTTTTCCCCACCTGCAAAACGGTATGGTTTCAGGGCACCTCCCCAGGCACATGCAGAGGCCTGGTTCACAGCTTCCGGCTGCAGGACGAGCGGCGGTGATAAGCTGGCGGCGCCTGGCTCCCGCACAGCAGTGCACATGACCAAATGGCCAGCCACCAGAAGGCTCTGCAGGGAGAGGATCTGGAGCCCCAGCTTCCAGGTGTGCCGCAGCAGACACGGTGCCCTCAGAACGGCCCCCACTGGGCACGAGGCCAGAAGTATGTGGCCCTGACCTTGCCCTTGGAGTTGAAACTCAGACGCAAGCAGGCCACGCCAGCAGGAACTTGGCCTTGTCTACCTCGGCAGCCCTCAAGACCACTGTTCCCGACAGACAGACAGACAGACATAGCCGCCCAAGCCTGCCCCCCTCTCCACGGGAGACTGCCCAGCGCCCTGCAGACACAAGCAGAAGAAGAATCATCCTGCCTTTGATCTGTCCACAGGCCTGGGAGAACCAGACAGGGACCTACGGGTAGGGAAACTTTGCTTTTCCATAGATGTTCTAAAATGAAGTTTTTATTATAATGTTAGATTTACAGAAAAGTAGCAAAGATCGCGTGAGCTTTGCTGTAGCCTCCCCACTCAGTTTCTCTTAAGGTAACAACTTACACAGGCGTGGTTCAGCTGTCACCGCGAGGAACTTTGGCACTTGGTGTTAAACTCCAGACTTTACTCAGATTTCACTGCCTCTTCCGCTGCCTTCTTTTTTTGTGTCCCAGGATCCAAACCAGGATCCCACGTCGCATTTGCATGGAGAAGGCAAGGCATTCCTCGCAGGTGGGAATGGCCAGGCCAAAGGCTGGGGGCGCCGACCCATCACCAAGTCACCTGCCCTGTGTGCCTGACAAGTAATGACTAGTTGGGAGGTGGCTAGAGGTAGGAGGCTAGCAGGGTGAGTAGGGGGTGCAGGTGGGCTGGTGGCCACGCTACCAAGTGCATAAGTCCTGGGGACCATCCCTGAAGAGAGCAGGGAGATGACAGCGACGTGGGGTTGCCAGGCAGTGCCCAGGACCCGGAGGCAAGGCCTCGAGCTAAGTCTCAGCCCCACCACAGTTACCTGCAAGGTGACCCCACCTCCCCGTCCCGCTATTTCCTCAGCCATTAAACGCATGGAAGATAAAATGAAATGCAGCAAAGTCACAATAAATCGCCCAAAGCCAGCACTGAACTAGGGAAAAAAAAAAAATCACATCATTTCTCTGAGGCCCAAGTTTCGGTCCTCAAGATGGAAAGGACACACCCGCTTCTGGGCAAGGGCGCAACTGCTGGCCCTCTCCCTCCTCCCCAGAGCTTCCCCGCTCGAGGGGCTGCCGCGTCCGCGCGGTCCCCTCCCCAGGGACGCCGGGCCCTCTCCCGCTCCAGGCGGGGTGGGGGCGGCCCCCAGCTTCCAAGTGCACAGCCCTGAGGTGACCTTGGGCGAGGCCTCGTACTGCCCGGTTGCAAAACAAAAAAATCACGGCACAGAAGGCGGCGCTCCCCCGTCCCCCCCGCCGGGGTCGGCGGGCCCAGTTCTACCTGGGGCAGGGCTCCTCCGCGTCCACGTACTCCCGGCTCCCGGCGGTGCTTCCCAGAAGGGCCGTCACTCCCCTCCTCCCCCGCCGGGAGGCGACCCAGCCCCGCATCCCCCGCACCCCCTGCAGCCGCCGGACCTGGGGGGGGGGGGCGCGGGCACGGGTAGCCCCACCCCCATCCTCGGGGCCGCGCCGGCAGCGGAGCTGTGGGGTCGCGGGCGGCCGGGGGTGGGGGCGGGGGCCAGCCGCTGCCCCCTCCGCTCCCGCCCCGGCCGCCCGCCACCGCCCCTTTGTTCCGCCGGCCAATCGGCGGCCTCCTTGACTAAATAAGGCGAGGAGCGCGCCCGGCGCCCCCCGTCCGTTACTTCCACCCCCGCCCGGCCGGTGACTCAGGGCCGGCGGCGGGCGGGGACGGGGCTGCCCGGGCCGCGGCTTCCCGGGCGGCGGGCGGGGCTCCCGCGGCGCCGAGATCGCCTAATATGGCCGCACCGCGCCGCGCGCGCCGCCGCCCCCCGCCGCTCACCTGCGGCCGCACCTTGTCCCCCTTCCCCCCCCCCCCCCCCCCCCCCCGGCCCACCCGGTGACCCGCCGCGGAAGAGGAAGTGGCGCCCCGCCCCTCCCCCCGCCGCCCGGCGCCGCGGGGGAGGGGGGGGGACGTCGGGGCTCCTGGGCCCCGCCCCGCTAACCTCCACGACCCCGGGGCCGGGCACCCGGCGTCCCGCGGACTGCAAGGTGCGGAACGAGGAAGGGGGGCGGGGACCGAGGTCTGTGGATCTCCGCTCCTTCCCCGTCTGTTCCCAGAAGTGGCCGCCCCTTAAACACACCAGACAAAGGAGCTCTAGAGGGAACTGGCGTTGGAGGAGGGGCAGGTGCCCCCCCCCCCCCCCAGCCCGAGTCAGAGGCCTGGACGCCTTCGCGGAGTGGGCGGACCCAGGACGTGGAGACCTCCCGCCCTTCCCACCTTCCCCGTGGCCTGTGCGTGACACCTTGGGACCCCCAAGTGGAAGTCCTCCTCGCATCTCTGACACCCCCACCTGAGGGTTGAGCAGGCCGTGATTGTGCCCAAGGGCGCGAATAAGGATAGGTTTTACGGAGGCCAAGCCCCGGGGTTCTCTCGTGGGTGGGGCACACACCTGATGGACAGCAGTCTTGCCCTGCGCCCCCAAAACGCCCGGGAGTCGGAGACCCAGCTAGGCCTGTGGCCATAGACAAGGCCTTGGCGTTCGGGAACCGCAGTCCTCAGGTGAGCTGGACAGCTGCCTTACCCTCTGGGCCTAGCGTCCTTAGCCACAGATGTGGCCACCAGTTCAGCTCGCGGGGCTCTTGGGGCGCCTGGCCCCGCCCGCCCCCCACCGTCAGACACCTGCCCGGGTCAAGCTGAGCGCCCGGGGGGGGGGGGGGGGGGGGAAACCTTGCGTCCCTTTCCTCACTCTGCCTGGCTCCGCTGCCCCCACTCTTGGCCTGTGCTCTTCCCCACGCCTCCTCTGACCTTTAATTCTATACTGAGCAATTCCGAAAGCTTACAAATCAGCCCAAAGAAAGCCCAGCCTTTGATTCCCCTCTGGGCAGAAAACATTGGCGCCAGCAGGTGCGGCCAAGACCCTGCTGGCAATGACAGGTCTTCCAACTCAGGCTGCTGGAGAAAAGGGCGCGTCCGGTATCCAGGAGAACCTACAATTCCAGGGCAGTTGGGGCGGGGCCGGCCTGGAGGCGACCTGGGGTCGGGAGAGCAGCGGGGCTTCCTGTTCCCGGGGACCAGCAAACCCACTCCCACCCTGGTTCTCTCTAGTGTCATAAAGCAGAGAAGATGATGCCCGCTGAGAGTTGACCGTTCGGAAGGTCAAAACTTCCCTAATCTGCCTCAGTTTCCTTATAATGCTCACAGGAATTTAAAACAAAACAAAGCCCCTCCCCAGTGGATGGGGGAATGGCCCCAAACCCCGAGTGTAGCTCGCTTAAGGGGACAATCGGGCCTGCGGTTTGAAGGGCGGGAAGCTTTGGCTACGGCTGGAATGAAGCCTCTGTCTCTGCACCTCCAGAGACCCCAGGCAGGGAGCCCCATCCTCCGGCGGAGGGGCCTGCGCGGTGGCCGGCAACGCTGGGGGACACGCGGCTCCTAGCTCCCGTCACCGAAACGAGGTCACGACACCTCGGGGCTCCTCCGGGCCGCGGGGCCCAGAGCACCGCAAGAGCGACCGACAGGGACGCCCCCCCGCCCGCCTGCCCCTCCCCCAGCCCGGCGTCGGCCTTCACAGTCCACGCTCTCAGCGGAGCCTGGGGGGGAAGCTCGGAGGGGGCGCGCGGGGCCGGGGGCGAAGCCCCCAGTGAGGCCGGGCCGCGGGGACACACCCCGGCTTGGGGCGCGGCCCAGCTCTGGGCCAGGCAGTTTCGGGGCGCAGCCGGGCCCTCCCCCACGGCGCGGCAGTCCCGGGGCGGGCCAGTCGGACCCGCAGCCCTGCCCGCGACCCCAAGTGGGGGGC
>NW_024412448.1:5350608-5382155 GCF_014898765.1 Herpailurus yagouaroundi | reverse complement strand
GGGGCCGGGCGCGGGGCCCCACGTGTCCCGGCCGGGCGAGCCAATGGGCGCCCGGCGTTCGGAAAGATCGCCATATATGGACATGTTCTGGGGCCGCGCGCGCCGCCGGCCGGCGCGCGCGTCCCGCTTCGCTTAAATAGCGGCGGGGGAGGCCGCGCTCGGTCTCACTCGCCGCAGCCGGCCCGTGGTCTGTGTCGTCCCGCCGTTTGTCGTCCGCGTCCACTGCCGCCACTTCCACCGGTAAGAGGCCGGCCTGCGTGCCCGGGCCCCGGGTCCCCGAGTCTGGCGCCGCAGGTGCACGCCACGCCTCCTGTCCCAGGGTCCCCGCAACACTGCCTCGGGAGTTGGCGGGGTCCGCGCCGGGGCGGGGTGCGGTGCGGACGGCCGGTGCACGGCTGGCGCGGGGGGTGGGGGGGGTGGGGCGGGGCAGGGCCGCAGTGCGGAGAGTCCCGGTCGCGCCGCCGCGAGCGAGTGAGGGGCGCCCCGAGAAAGACCGGGTCCCAGTTCCGGGCAGTTACTCCCCGCCAGGCTCGGTGGGGGCGGGGGGCGGGCAGACGGACCCTCCGTGTCTAAGCCGGCCGCGTCTTCACGCAGACCGCAATGGAAGAGGAGATCGCCGCGCTGGTCATCGACAATGGCTCTGGCATGTGCAAGGCGGGCTTTGCTGGGGACGACGCCCCCCGAGCCGTGTTCCCGTCCATCGTCGGGCGGCCCCGACACCAGGGCGTTATGGTGGGCATGGGCCAGAAGGACTCCTACGTGGGCGACGAGGCCCAGAGCAAGCGGGGCATCCTGACCCTCAAGTACCCCATCGAACACGGCATTGTCACCAACTGGGACGACATGGAGAAGATCTGGCACCACACCTTCTACAACGAGCTGCGCGTGGCCCCCGAGGAGCACCCGGTGCTGCTCACTGAGGCCCCCTTGAACCCCAAGGCCAACCGTGAGAAGATGACTCAGGTAAGCGCTGCCCCGAGCGCCCGCCGTTCGTCTGTTTCATTAGCCATTTTCTGTTCCGCCTTATTTTCTGAAATTCAAGTATTTCTTTCGATATTTCCAGGGTTCTGTTCTTCTCCTGGCATTTCCTTCCTGAAGTCTCAAGGTTTCTTACTTGTGTTTCTGCCTGCAACCTTTTTTTCTTTTCTCTACACATCACATTTGTGGCATGCCAGCATGCGGTGTGTGAGCATGGGGTGGCTCCGGGTCCCTGTCTCTGACTAAGGAGCCCGTTGCCTTCTTCCATCCAGATCATGTTCGAGACCTTCAACACCCCAGCCATGTACGTGGCCATCCAGGCCGTGCTGTCTCTGTACGCTTCTGGCCGCACCACTGGTATTGTCATGGACTCTGGGGATGGGGTCACCCACACTGTGCCCATCTACGAGGGGTACGCCCTGCCCCACGCCATCCTGCGTCTGGACCTGGCTGGCCGGGACCTGACGGACTACCTCATGAAGATCCTCACGGAGCGCGGCTACAGTTTCACCACCACCGCCGAGCGGGAAATTGTGCGTGACATCAAGGAGAAGCTCTGCTACGTGGCCCTGGATTTTGAGCAGGAGATGGCCACGGCCGCGTCCTCGTCCTCCCTGGAGAAGAGCTACGAGCTGCCCGACGGGCAGGTGATCACCATCGGCAACGAGCGGTTCCGCTGCCCCGAGGCGCTCTTCCAGCCTTCCTTCCTGGGTAGGTGTCTTGGGCAGCCGCGACTTCGGGCTGCGTCGCTTTGGGCCCGGAAGAGGGGCGGATGCCCTCTAACGGAGAGCGTTGTCTCTTAGGTATGGAGTCCTGTGGCATCCACGAGACCACCTTCAACTCCATCATGAAGTGTGACGTTGACATCCGGAAGGACCTCTACGCTAACACGGTGCTGTCTGGCGGGACCACCATGTACCCCGGCATCGCCGACAGGATGCAGAAGGAGATCACAGCTCTGGCGCCCAGCACGATGAAGATCAAGGTGAGTCCAGTGCGGCCGTGGGCTGGGCCTCCCGGGGCCCCGCTGTGAAGACCGCGGCCTAAACTAAAGCCGCGGTTTTGTTTTCACAGATCATCGCTCCCCCCGAGCGCAAGTACTCCGTGTGGATCGGGGGCTCCATCCTGGCGTCGCTGTCCACCTTCCAGCAGATGTGGATCAGCAAGCAGGAGTACGACGAGTCGGGCCCCTCCATCGTCCACCGCAAATGCTTCTAAACGGACTGCGGGCAGATGCGTGGCGTCTGCCGCACGAGTGAATTCCGAAGTCTAGGTTTGCCCTGGCAAGTGTGTGCGCCTCCTGCTGGCCTCGTGAAACTGGAATAAGCCTTTGAAAAGAAATCTGTCCTTGAAGCTTGTATCTGATGTCAGCACTGGATTGTAGAACTTGTTGCTGATCTTGACCTTGTATCCAAGTTCACTGTTCCCTTGGTATATGTTTAATACCCTGTACATCTCTTTGATTTTAAATCCTTAGGACGTGCGGCTCGGTCACTTCGTGACTGAGGTTGAGAACATGTTCGTGGAAGAGAAATCCATTGGTTTGAGAATCTTCGAGACCGTGATATTCTCGATCTGTGCAGGGTATTAATGTCTAAGAGCTGCCTATTCCAGGATTTCTCTAGAGGCTGGCAAGAGTCCTGAACCAGTTGTCATTTCTGTCTTGCCGGTCTGACAGGGTTGGGAAGGTCCGAGCCTTGGGACCCACTTTCCTTTCTTACCCGATGTTTTCCTGCCACAACACCGTGGGTTGTTAATTGCCTTGAGTTGGAAAACGGTTTGCATTTACAACTGTACATTTATTCATCCTTTTAATTTATGTAAGGTTTTTGTACACAATTCTCAATTCTTGAAGAGACGACGACAAATTTTGGTTTTCTACTGTCATGTGAGAACATTAGGCCCCAGCAACGCGTCCTTGTGCAAGGAAAATAAAGTGCTGCCGTGAAGCGCCCTGGCTTCTGTTTGGGGGGGGGGGGGTGGCAGGGGCAGGTGGTTTGGGAGGAGAACTGGCTGAAATTGGGCAGCAGCTTGGTTTCCTGCAGACCAGGAGTTGGGAGTATTTTAATAAGGTCTAGTGAACAGCCCAGCACACGGCAGCTTGGGATTTGGGGTCCCCTGCCCTCCTGTTTGGGGGCTTTTGCGTGAAGGATCCTGTGCAGGAGAACTCTGCAAGTGGCTGTGGGGAAAACAGTGTTGCAGGTACTTGGGAAGCACTTGGAGGCCTAAGGGGCAGGTTCCTTGATCGTGGGCTTGGGGGTTGCTTTCTTCCCACCAGTTTCAGTGAAGCGGCCATGGAATCCATGAAACATTTGGGTTACTGAACCAAGGAACTAGTCTTAGGTGTGAAGGAGGCTAACGAGCCTTCATCTGTAAATCCTTGGACTCAGTCACAGGTCTGGTTCTTCTAATGGCATGCCTCAGTCTTCAGTTTTTTCAGATTTTCAAACTATTGTCTGTCGTTTGCAGGTTGGCTCAGGGAAGTAACGGTTAACTAGACTTGAGAAGCTTAGGAATTTGGAAGGACAATTTTGAAATGGGAGGATAGTATTTCGACTGGCAGATGGGCCATTTTTGCCTTCGCTGCTGGGAAGCACATTTCAGCAGGGAGGATTGTGGTGGTGCTTCCTAGCTGGGGTTCTGCCGGTTGGGAGGGGCTTTGTTAGGATTGGAGCAGGGGGACCCAAGAGCACATGACTGAGGGCTGTGGAGCATCTCAGCCGGAAGTGGGATTTGCCAAACTCGGGCCTTCATCCTGTTTTCCCTCCTGTGAGCACCCACGAGAACATAGAGCGGCCATTCAGATTGTTTTTGTTTTGTCCAGAGTGAGTGGGGGTGTGGGGCAGAGGCAGAGAAGGGGATAGAATCTTAGGCGCCCCCCCCTGCGGCCCCGGCCCAGCTCCATGCTGGGCCCAAGGTGAAGCTCGATCCAAGAACCCTGGGATCACGACTTGAGCTGAGCCACCCTGGTGCCCCTCAAATTCCTTTTTTACTCTGGGCAGCTTTCCACTTTGAGTTGGGACTAAGTGTAATTCTTAGTGTGCTGGGTCCCAGGGACAGAATGGACCGGGCTCCATATGTGTTGGGGGAGAAAGACCTCTGGTGTGGTGACCACACAGGCCCGTGCGGACTCAACCTTTCTGGTGGGCTCATCCCTCTACGCCCTGTGTCCCCAAACAGGAGAGCAGTGCCTCCTCCCCGTGGATGTGAAGGCTCAGTGAGGCCCCTGACACCTAAGCCAGGAAACCTGTCGTTAGCCTCATTTCTCAGTAGCCCCAAATCCACCAAGAGGCTGTTTTGAGAAGGGAGATGGGGCTTGAGAGGGCTTTTGAAACCATCCGCTTAAAGCAAAGCAAGACGGGGACAGCTTTGCCTGCTTCTACAAGAGAAAAAGCTCTCTTCGAGGAAGAACGCCATCAACCAAGTCAGTAGACCAGTACTTGGGGTGCAGCGTCCCCTAGATGGAGAACCAGGGGTTTATCTCCAGACTACGCAAGGAGCTGCAGACCAGCGAGGCAAAGTCAGGGAAGTCTGCCGACAAGCGAAAGGAAGCATGTGAGTGGACGACGTCCAAGAGATGAAACCTCAGAGGCTGTCTTAAATGCTGTTTAGTTTAACAAATGGAAGCTTCTGGAAGGGATGGCTCCTTGGAGAAGTGTCTTGTGTTCCCCGGGGACTCGGTGCGCCCCTGAACGGCTCCTTCCCCACGGCCACTTGGGTGTCCTCACAGTGAGGCAGAGGTGAAGGGTGTGCTCTGAGTGGGGCGGAAGGCTCGCGGGTGCCCAAGCTTCCCGCAGTGTGAGGAGCGTCCACGTGCCCAGCAGGCGGTCAGTGACCGCTCCAACCTGGAGTCATTGTCCCCACGCAAGAGAAGGACGTTGTGTTTATCGGCTGCAATTCCAAGTCCGAGGTCCTTTCATCCCAAATGACCAGTGCTCTAGGAGCGGACAGGGACCATTTCAAGGACTCACACTGGCGAGGCTGGTCTCCAGTGAGTGAGAGACTATGGCTTCCAGAACCTGTTCTGGTTAGAGGCCCCAAACATCCAACCCAGAGGGCTTCCCTCTGAGAAGCCTGTGGGCTGCTGCTGCGGGGGTCCCTGCTACATGTGGAGCCCCCAGGGCCTCGCGGCCTCCCACAGCCGTGCTGGCCTGCGGCCTCCCCCCCTCAACTGGCCGGTGGCCATCCGGGTGTACTTTCCTGCACGAAGCTTTCCTTCCCTCTCCTCTCCCTGCTGGGGCCCCTCCTAGGGGTGTCCTCCAGGGAGGCCTGTCATGGTGTGTGATTCCCAAGGGTCTTCTAACATTTGGGGGAGGCTGCCCCTCTCTGGGGACAGATACCCTTCCCACCCCACTGATTGTGGGTTTTGGCACACGTTTGGGGCGTGCCTTAGACGATGAAATATGAGTGGAGGAGCTTTAGGGAGCCAGCGGAGTGGCCCTGGGACCACAGTATTCCAGAGGCTCCTGCCTCAGCCTGGAGGCTGGAGAGATGCCATCAGAGCCAACCTGGATGGACATACAGAGTGAGCAGGAAAGAAATCTTTATTGCTAGCAGTCAAGGAGATTGTGGGGTCATGTGTTATGCAGCATAACGAGCCTCTCCTGCCCGATACAACATCATAGTAGATGTGAGCGGCACCCTCTGGAGTTGTGCAGTGTACCACCTGTGCGACCATCCATGGTATCCCTGCACAGCCCAGTCTGCCCCCTGTGCACCTACCCCACCATTTCGATGCCTGTGTTACTTGTCTCCATCCCTGGAGTGTAAGATTGATCGATCGATCGGTCTACCTACCTATCATCTATCTTCGTTGTAATTAACCATTTATTTTATTTTTTAAATTTGTTTAATGTTTATTCATTTGGGGGGGAGAGACAGAGAGGAAGGGAGACACAGAATCCGAAGCAGGCTCTAGGCTCCGAGCTGTCAGCACAGACCCAATGCGGGGCTCAAACTCGTGAATCGCGAGATCATGACCTGAATCGAAGTCTGATGCTTAACTGACTGAGCCACCCAGGTGCCGCTTATTTGAGAGACAGAGAGAGAGAGAGAGAGAGAATCTTAAGTGGGCTCCACTCCACGCTCAGGGGGCTCAAACTCACGAACCGTGAGATCACGGCCTCAGCTGAAATCAAGAGTTGGACACTCAACCGACTGAGCCACCTAGGCAGCCCTGTCTCTCTTTTAAATTGCGCTAAATATACAAAATATAAAATTTATCCTGTTTATAACGGCATCAAGAAGAATAAAATACTCAGGAATTACCAAGGAAATACAAGACTTGTGCAATGAAGACTATAAAACTTTGTAAAAAAAAAATAATAATAATAATTTTAAAACACATAAGTAGGTTGAAGTATCCCATATTCATGGATTGGAGAAAATCTTGTTAAAATGTCAGTGTTGTCCCAAGTGATCTACGGATTCAGTGCAACTCCTGTGAAAGTCTTAATGGTGTCTTTTGCATAAGATTGGAGCCTGCCTGGGATGCCCGCCGTGGCTGTGCCCCTCTGATGCCTCCCAGCCCGAGGTCTGCACGCTGTTCCATTTCCCTGTCCTGGCCAGGAGCCGGGGTGGAGATGGCCCTGCGGGCGGCTCGGGGGGGCCCCTGCCAGGCCCCCTGTGCCCTCTCTGGGCTGCTCCCCTCGGGTCGGGGCAGCCTTGGGCCAGCGCAGTGGCACAGACAAGGCCACGAAGCCTTGCCGGCGGGAACAGGACACAGCAGATCACCGGCCGAGCCCTCAGGGCTGCACGAGCCTGAAACCAACCGGGCACAGGCCTGAGAATGTTCCACAGACACAGGTGTGGTGATCACAGAAGGATCCTGGCAAAAAAGCGCGGCTCGGGGTCCGAGACAGGGCTGGCAGGACCTGCCGTGTGGAGGGAGAGCGCGTGGCGGGGGGCAGGGGGGTGGTGGTGGTGGTGCAGAGACCCCTGCTGAGGCTGCAGGAGGAGGGAGAGAGGGGGGTCCACAGCCCGGCCCCCCGCATCCACCCCACTTCCCCCTCCTGAGGGGGCTTTGGCCCACCCTCTTCCCTGGCCCGGCCTGGTGTGGCCCGGTCCCCTTGCAAGGGGGGGCCTGCTCACCAAGGCCGTGCCCCGCTCCTGGGAAGGAGGTCTGGCGTGACCTTGTTTCTCGGGGGAGAGGGGTCAAGCAGACAGATGGGGGGGCTGCCAGATCTGGCAAATAAAGCTAGAGGACGCCCGGTTAAATTTGGGTTCCAGACGCGCCACAGGTCACGTCTTAGTGGAGGCACATCGCTGCCTGCAGACATGCTCTTTCCCAACAGTGGCTTTCTTTCTCCCCAGCGGTGTGGACCGGTGACTTCTTGCACTCTGCTGATGTGTGAACAGGGCTGTTCGGGGGAGGGGGGGGGACCTGCTTCATAAGCGGCAAAGGGAGGGGCCGCGGCACCACGTGAGGGTGGCACTCAGTCTCCAAAACTCACAGCATCACCTGTGATGCCTAAGGGTTCCCTGTGTCCTCAGCACGGGCCCTGGGCAGGCTGTGAAGGCACTGTGCGTGGTCAGGTCAGCCTGCAGACCCCTCTGGAACTTTCCTGGTGAAGAGCAGTTTCAGTGTGTGCCTTTCCGGGTGTTTCTATTTCAATGAAAAGTCTGGCGACACCGTTCTTTTGGTCACAGCCCCAGGGCCGCTTGGAGAGGAGGGGCTTTGAGAAGTAGGGGTTCTGGCGTCATGCCCCTCCCCCTCCATGACTTGTTTTCCCCAAAGCAGAGGCTGATGATAAGCTGTGATTTGGTGTTGGGGGGGGGGGGGACACTAGAGAGAGCCCTGCATTTCTGAGATGTTCACTCGGGGCACGGGAGGGATGGCTCCAGGGGCTGACCCACTCCAGCAGGACACGAGGGGGCCAGCTTCCCACTGCCCATCCTGCTTTGTTGGGCAGGAGGCGTCATGGTGGTATCGAGAGCCCCGTCATTCTTGGTCACTCACTGTGACCGCAACACTTGGTCACTTTGGACTGGCCTTGTCAGGGCCCCTGTTCTCATCTGCATGAGGAAAAGACCCCTAAAGGCTTGCACTGCCTGAATCATGAAGAAATTCTGCCCCTGGGAAACAGACATATATTTCTGTATTTAAAAAATGACACGGGGGGCGCCTGGGTGGCTCGGTCGGTTAAGCATCCAACTTCGGCTCGGGTCATGATCTCACAGTCCGTGAGTTCGAGCCCCGCGTCGGGCTCTGTGCTGACAGCTCAGAGCCTGGAGCCTGTTTCAGATTCTGTGTCTCCCTCTCTCTCTCTCTGACCCTCCCCCATTCATGCTCTGTCTCTCTCTGTCCCAAAAATAAAAATAAAAACGTTGAAAAAAAAATTTTAAAAATGACACGGGGCGCCTGGGTGGCTCAGTCAGTTGAGGGTCCGACTCTTGATTTGGGCTCAGGTCATGATCTCACGGTTGGTGAGGTTGCACACCAAGTCAGGAGCCGCACTGGATCTCTCTGCCCCTCCCCCTGCTTGCATGCTCTCTCTCTCTATTAAATAACCTTTAAATTAAAAAAAAAATTTTTTTTTTCAACGTTTATTTATTTTTGGGACAGAGAGAGACAGAGCATGAACGGGGGAGGGGCAGAGAGAGGGAGACACAGAATCGGAAACAGGCTCCAGGCTCTGAGCCATCAGCCCAGAGCCCGACGCGGGGCTCGAACTCACGGACCGCGAGATCGTGACCTGGCTGAAGTCGGACGCTTAACCGACTGCGCCACCCAGGCGCCCCCTCCCTGAGCTTTAAAAAGGAAAAGACAAGTTTATATTGAATATTCTATGCTACCCCCTGAGCTAAATTTATCTTCCCATATTTTTCTTTTTCCTCTCTGTCTTCTTTCTTTTCTTTTCTTTTCTTTTTTTAGTTTTTTGAAGATTTTTTAAAGTTTATTTATTTTGAGAGACAGAGCAAGAGTGAGCAGGGGACGGGCACACAGAGAGGGAGAGAGAGAGACTCTTAAGCAGGCTCTGTGCCATCAGCGCAGAGCTCAGTCCCATGAACCGTGAGATCATGGCCTCAGCCCAAATCAAGAGTCAATTGCTCAACCAACCGAGCCCCCCAGGCAGCCTTCCTTTATTTTCTTTTTTATTAAAGCTTTAAAAAATATATTTACTTATTTTTGAGAGAGAGAGAGAGACGGACAGAGCACGAGCAGGGGAGGAGCAGAGAGAGAGGAGACACAGAATCCGAAGCAGGCTCCGGGGTCTGAGCTGTCGGCACAGAGCCCGACGCGGGGCTCGAACTCAAGAGCCGTGAGATCATGACCTGAGCTGAAGTCAGACGCTTAACCAACTGAGGCACCCAGGAGCCCCTAGTTTCTTTCTCATCGACTTGTAATCTTAGAACAGTTACAGATTTACAGAAAGGTTGCAAAGAGAGTACAGAGTTCTCATCCACCCCACCCCGTTTCCCGCCGTCAGCACCTCCCGTCAGCGTGCCGCATGTGTCACAAATCACAAACTACTACGGGCTCGCTGCTGTCAACCAAAGTCCACACCGTTCAGGTGCCCTCGGTTTTCCTGTCATCCTCTGTCTGCCCCTTCTTCACGTCGCCCCAGGCATCTCTGGACTCAGCCATCTCTCACGTCGTCCCTCGTTTCCGGTGGCCCGGCAGTTCTGGGGGTGCTGGGGCCGCCCCCCTGTTGGGATGTGTCTGATGTTGCGTGATGGGCTTGGGGAGGAAGACCGCAGAGGCAGAGCACCCTTCTCTTCGTGTCAGGGGTCCGTGCCGTCAAGGTGACGCCATCACTGCGGACACGACCTTGACCGCTTAACTGAGATGCGCTCATTCTCCCTCCCCAGTTCTGTTCTCTTTGGGAGGCCGTCACTACGTGCGGCCCACACTTCGGGGCTGGGGGGTCGTGCTCCACTTACGCTTCACCTCCTCGAGGGGGAAGCCTCCACATACATTATTCAGAATTCTGCACGCCAGATTTGTGCATTCTCCTCTCTCCATTTATTCAGGCGTACGTTTATACAAATCGATAGCTCAGTATCCGTGGGGCCTGTGGATTCTAATCCAGCACCTTATTTATTTTGTTGTTTAAACTGGCCACTGGGAGCTCTTTTGGTGGGAGTGCTCCTGTGTCTTTTGGGACTAGGACCATCACTGTGGCTTATTTTGGGGCACCTCCTTTCCCAGCACCACCGGATGCTCCAGGCTGGTCTTGTCCGTTTCCTGCTTCAGTCCTAGAGTCAACCGTTTCTCCGAGGAGCCTGGTTCCTTTGCTTGGAGAATGGTATTAGAGACCAAAATTTGGGTGCTGGGTGTGCTCACTGCTACCGGGATGTCCTTGCTTGTAGGCCCTCCCTGGTGACAGAGCAAGGAGATATATTGTGTGTGTATTAATCTGCACACACACACACACACACACACATTTCTATATGCGACCACCTGTGTTTATATTAAACTAAACATGAGTTCTTACCGATGTTTCCACCCCTAACCCACAGCACGTGGGTCAGATAAGCCCCTTGCTCATCTGCCAACTCCCACCCCAGCAGTGGGAGACCTGGCTCCCAGCCCCACCGCCCCTCCACTCAATCACTCAGTCCTTTTCAGACTGGCCTCTCTTGCTTTACGAACATGCACGTCCGGTTCTCCCACGTGTCAGCATCGGCTCAGCAGCCCCTTCGCAGCACCGGCTCGTGTCCAGTGTATGGATAGTCCCACAGTTTATCTAGCCACTTGCCTCCTGGAGGACATCTTGTCTGCTTCCAGGTTTTGGCAACTGCTACCAGAGCGAACGCAAACATTTCTATGGACGTTTTTATGTGGACGTACGCTTTCAAATCAGGTGGGTAAAATATCTGGGGCGTAATCACTGGGCCGAATGGTAAAATTATGTTCATCTTTGTAGGCATGTGCCAAATGATCTTCCAAAGTGGCTGTACCATTTCGCATTCCTGCTAGCAGTGGATGAGAGGTTCCGCTGCTCTCCACCCTTGCCAGCAATTGGGTATCGTCATTTTTTTTTTTTTTTTAGAAAAAATTACAGTGAAATACACATAACAGAGAATTTACCGTCAAAACCACTTTTAAGCATTCAGTGCTGTTAAGTACATTGTTGTGCAACTAATGTCTAGAGTTCTTTTCGTTTGTTTTTTTTGGTCAATGTCTTTATTTTTATTTTCAAGAGAGAAAGAGACAGAGTGTGAGTAGGGAGGGGCAGAGAGAGAAGAAAACCGAATCCAAAGCAGGCTCCAGGCTCCACGGTCAGCACGGAGCCTGACGCGGGGCTCAAACACACAGACCGCGAGATCATGACCTGTGCTGAAGTCGGACGCTTAACCGACCGAGCCACCCAGGCGCCCCAAATAATCCTTTTCATTTTGTAAAGCCAAAACTCTGTCTCCATTAAACAACAACTCCCCATTTCCCTCCCCAGCCCCTGGTACCCACCACCCTACTTTCCGTTTCTATGAGTGACTTCTCTAGGGACCTCATATAAGAGGGTTCCTCATATCGTATCCTTTTGTGACGGCTTATTTCCCTTAGTATAATGTCTTCAAGTTTCATCGATATTATAGCATGTGTTAGAATTTCCTTCCTTTCGGGGTGCCTGGGTGGCTCAGTCGGTTAAGTGTCCGACTTCAGCTCAGGTCACGATCTCACGGTTTGTGGGTTTGAACCTCACCCGTGTCCGGCTCTGTGCTGACAGTTCGGAGCCTGGAACCTGCTTCAGATTCTAGGTCTCCCTCTTTCTCTGCCCCTCCCCTGCTCGTGCTCTGTCTCTCCCTAAGATAAATAAATACTTAAAAATTTTTTTAAGTATTTCCTTCCTTTTTAAGGATAAACAATAAACGATATTCCATTGTATGGATGGACCCCATTTTGTTTACCCATTCATTCGTCAGTGGACATTCGGGTTCCTTCACTGCTGCCTATTATGAATAATGATGCTGTGAATCTACGTGTGCAAATATCTCTGAGGCCCTGCCTTTAGGTGTTTTGGGTATATACCCAGAATTGGAATTTCAGAATCATATTTATGATAATCCTATTTTTAATTTTCTAAGAAACTGACGTGTCAGGGTTGGTTTTTATGTTAGCCAAACAGTGTAGCTGTATCTTGCTTTAATCTTGCGTTTCGCTAATGACAAATGGTGCCCAGCATAATTTCATATCTTTGTCATCTGTGTGTCTTTGGTAGCAAAGTCTGTTCAGATCTTTTGCCCATTTTGTACCAGGGTTGTTAAATTCTTTTATTTACTTTTTTTTTTAAGAGAGAGAGAGCATGCACAGGCAGAGGAAGGGCAGAGAGAGAGGGGAGACACAGAATCCGAAGCAGGCTCCAGGCTCCGAGCTGTCAGCACAGAGCCCGACGCGGGGCTCGAACTCATGAACCGTGAGACCATGACCTGAGCTGAAGTCGGACGCTCAACCGACTGAGCCACCCAGGCGCCCCCAGTGTTGTTAAATTCTTATTATTAGTTTTAAGAGTTCATATATTTTGGATGCGAGACCTTTATCAGATGTGTGATTTCAAATATTTTCTCCAAGTCTGTGACTTTTCATTTCAGTAACAGCGTCCTTCACAAAGCAAAAGCTTTCCATTTTAATAAAGTCCAGCTCGATGTTTCCTTCTGTGGCCCATGATTTTGGTGTCAGAGCTAAAAGTGGAAATCCGAGGTGGTGTTCCTTCGACGTCTCCTCTGGAAATCCGACACTTTCAAATTGTCCATTCAAGCCTGGGGGTTCAGACTTCAGCACGTGAATTTTGTGGGGACACAATTCAGCCCATAAAAACAGTGCGGCTAGAGCTTTATCAAAGTTACTGAGGTTTTCAAAGAGCTTTCTTTTGCTTTCATTGATTTTTCTCTGTTACTTATTCATTTTCTACATCATTGGTTTTTGCGCTTTCCTTCCATTTTGGGTTTCATCTACTGTTCTTTTCTCTAGGCCTTAACATAAAAACCTATATACCTGATTTTGGACCTTTATCATCTTTCCATACAAACATTGAAAACTATATATACCCTCTAAGCACTGTCCTGGCTGCATCTCCAGGTTTTTGATGTGTTTTCCACATCATCTGGCTAAAAATATGTCCTAATTTCCCTCGTGATTTATCAGGTTAAGTTTTGAGTATTGATAGTGTGTTCAGGTATTCTGTTCCTTACTAATTGTTTTCTTGTCCTCTCAATTCCTTGTTTGTGATTTTTAATTTTTTTAATTTATTGAGCGAGAGAGAGAGAGAGAGAAGGGGAGGGAGAAAGGGAGAGAGAGAATCCCAAGCAGGCTCCACGCTGTCAGCACAGAGCCCGACGACGCAGGGCTCAAACCCACAAACCGTGAGATCATGACCTGAGCCGAAATCAGGAGTCGGACGCTTAACCGACTGAGCCACCCAGGCGCCCCTGTGATTTTTTTTTTTTTTTACTCAGTAAGCTCTACGCCCAACGTGGGGCCTGAACTCATGACCCAGAGATCAAGGGTCACGTGCTCTACTGGCTGAGCCAGCCAGCCACCCTTGTCCTCTCAACTTCTAAGAAAAGATTGTTGAAATATCCAACTCTACTTGCGAATATTCAGTGAGACTTTGTCTCATGTATTTTGGAGTTTTGTTATTAGGTGTATACACCTTTAGAGCTGATATGCCTTTACCTCTGGTGATATTTCTCGTCCTTAAATCTACTTTGTCTGATACTAATATGGCAACTCCCCTTTCTTATGATTACTGTTTGCATGGCCCAATATATTCCATTTGAAACTTTCGGCTGATTTAGGGGAGCCTGGATGGCTCAGTCGGTTGAGCGTCCGGCTTCAGCTCAGGTCACGATCTCGCGGTCCGTGAGTTTGAGCCCCGCGTCGGGCTCTGTGCTGATGGCTCAGAGCCTGGAGCCTGTTTCGGATTCTTTGTCTCCCTCTCTCTCTGCCCCTCCCCTGTTCATGCTCTGTCTCTGTCTCAAAAATAAACGTTAAAAAAAAATTAAAAAAAAAAAAAGAAACTTTCGGCCGACTTATATTTAAAATGTGTTTCTTGCAGACATCAGTTATTTTGGTCTTGTTTTTCCATCCAGTATGTCTACCTCTGACTTCTGATTGGAGTATTTAGACCATTTTCATTTAATGCAACTGTTGATAAGTTATACCATTTTGTGACTGAATATTTTCTTCAGTACTTCATTTTATTTCTTTTATTGGCTTTCATTCACTCTCTCCCTGTCCCCACACCCCCTCCAGACGTACCACAGTCTACCTTCAAATATGATTTTACTGGTACACATACAATGTAAGAACCTTACAATAATACACTCCCATCTCCTTTCTCTCGTCTTTGTGCTGGTTTTGCCATATAGGACTTCTACATGTGTTAAAACCTGACAACGCATTGCTATTCATTTTTGCTTTAAAGTCAACTTTAAAAGAATTAAAAACAGTAAAAAAAAATCTTAACATTTCCCATTTAGGGCATTCTTTATTTCCATTTGGTATGACTTTCTTTCAGCTTGTAGCTTTCCCTTCATTATTTTTTTTTAATATTTCACTTAAATTTTTTTTTATTACTTTTCTTTATTTTTGAGAGGCAGAGAGACAGAGCATGAGCAGGGGAGGGGCAGAGAGAGAGGGAGACACAGAATCCGAAGCAGGCTCCAGGCTCCGAGCTGTCAGCCCAGAGCCCGACGCGGGGCTCGAACCCACGAACCGTGAGACCACGTCCTGAGCCGAAGTCGGACACGCAACTGACTGAGCCACCCAGGCGCCCCTTAATATTTTACTTTTTTAAGTAATCTCTACACCCAACGTGGGGCTTGAACTTACAACCCGGAGATGAAAGCTGCGTGTGCCACCAACTGAGCCAGGTAGGCACCCCATATAGCTTTTTCCTTTGATATTTCTTGTAGCGCAAGTCTGCTGCCAAAAAGGATCTCCATTTTGTCTTTCTGAAAAAGTTTTGTTTGCCTTCCTTTTGGAGGAGCAGTTTCTCTGGGTACAGAATTCTAAGTTGATAGGGTTTGTTTCCTTTCAGCAATTTAAACACGCCGTTACATTGTCTTCTGGTTTTCATTGTTTCTGACAATGAGTCAGTAGTCATTCTTACCTTTGTTTCCCTAAATAAACACGCCCCTCCCCCACTCCCTACACACCTTTGGATGCTTTTAAGCATTTTCGCTTTTTATTACTGGTTTTCAAAATTTTGAGTCAGATGTACCCTGGCGTGGTTTCATTTATCTTTACTTTGCTGGGATTTGTCAAATTTTTGGATCTGTGCCTTGACAGTTTTCAACAAATTTAGAAAAATTTTAGCCACTATTTCTTCAAATTCCAATTGCAGGATCGCCTGGGTGGCTCGATCGGTTGAGCATCCGACATCAGCTCAGGTCATTATCTCACACAGTTTGCTGCTGTCAGCACAGAGCCCACTTCAGATCCTCTGTCTCCCTCTCTCTCCCCCTCCCCCACTGGTGCTCTTTCTCTCTTAAAAATAAAAATAAAACATTAAAAAAGCTTCCCACTGGGGCACCTGGGTGGCTCAGTCAGTTGAGCGTCCCGACTTCGGCTTGGGTCATGATCTCGCGGTCTGTGGGTTCGAGCCCCACGTCGGGCTCTGTGCCGACAGCTTGGAGCCTGGAGCCTGATTCAGATTCTGTGTCTCCCTCTCTCTCTGCCCCTCTCCCTCTCATGCTTTTGCTCTCTCTCTCTCTCTCTCTCTCTCTCTCAAAAATAAATAAACATTAAAAAAAAACACTTCCCATTACATATACGTTAGGCTGATTGCTATAGTTCCACGGGTCACTAAGTTTCTGTTCATTTTTCACATTTTTTTCTCTTTGTGATTTAGTTTGAATATTTTCTGTTGTTGTGATCTCGGGTTCACCAGTCTTTTGTTTTGCTTGTCTCTCTGCTTTTAGGTCCCTATAGTTCATTTTTATTTTGAGGTATTGTATTTTTCAGCATTAGATGTTTCATTTGGCTTCTTTTATATCATCTCTTTTTCTCCTCCTTATGTTCATGTTTTGTTTCAAATTCATGAACATCTATATATAACATCTATTTTTAAATATCCGCTAATTCCGCTCTCTCTCACCTGTCTTGGTCTCTTTGTATTGACTGATTTCTCTTCTAATTATGGATCACATTTTCTGCTTACACATGTCTGGTAATTTTTCATCAAATGCTGGACATTGTAAAGTTAAATTATTGAATCTCTGGATTTCGTTGTCTTTTTTTTTGTAAGAATGTTGAAGTTTGGGGGAAAAAAGAATGTTGAAGTTTGTTTTGACAGGATATCAACTTACTTGCAAGGCAGTTTGATCTTTTTTGAAGCCTATTTATTCATTTATTAAATTTTTTAAAACATTTATTCATTTTTGAGAGACAGAGTGTGAGCAGGGGAGGGGCAGAACGAGAGGGAGACACAGAATCCGAAGCAGGCTCCAGGCTCCGAGCTGTCAGCACAGAGCTTGATGTGGGGCTCAAATTCAT
This sequence comes from Herpailurus yagouaroundi, assembly GCF_014898765.1. NCBI lineage: Eukaryota > Metazoa > Chordata > Mammalia > Carnivora > Felidae > Herpailurus > Herpailurus yagouaroundi. Next base: position 5,365,738 of record NW_024412448.1, on the reverse strand, counting down.
GAGCTGTGAGATCATGACCTGAGCCAAAGTTGGATGCCTAACCAGCTAAGGCACCCAGGCGCCCCTATTCATTTATTATTATTTTTTTTTTCCAACGTTTATTTATTTTTGGGACAGAGAGAGACAGAGCATGAATGGGGGAGGGGCAGAGAGAGAGGGAGACACAGAATCGGAAACAGGCTCCAGGCTCTGAGCCATCAGCCCAGAGCCTGACGTGGGGCTCGAACTCCCAGACCGCGAGATCGTGACCTGGCTGAAGTCGGATGCTTAACCGACTGCGCCACCCAGGCGCCCCCCCTATTCATTTATTTTTAAAGATTTTATTTGTAAGTAATCTCTACACCCAATGTGGGGGTCGAACTCACGACCCTGACATCAAGAGTCGCGTGCTCTACGACTGAGCCCGCCAGGAGCCCCTTTTTGAGGTTTTTAAAACTTTGTTAGAGTGAGCCTGGATTAGCCTTTTATGCGGGGACAGTTTAGCCCTGCTACTAACGTGGCTATTATGAAACCTCCGTGAAATGCCCTGGATGCTTAATGAGGTCCGTCGGGAGCCCAGACGTCTCTCTGTCCCATGTGAGCTCTGGGACTTGCTCAGCGCTACAGTTCTCCAGGAGCCGCTCTTTGGTGAGTCTCATGGGATTTCCTCGTACACAAGCACAGTTTAAAATTCACCAAAGCCGTAAGGGAACCTCTGCGCAGATTTCTGGAGCTTGTTCTCTGCATAGTGACTCCCACTTAGCACCTTGCCCTGCTAATTCCAATCGCGTCTGCCTCGCCACACTCCAGTCTCTGTGTCTCAACTCAGGAGACTTCTGTCTTCTGTGTCTCAGTCCAGAGCGTACTGCCAGGCAGAAAGACGAGATCGTTGTACGGCTCACATCTCTGTTTTCTTCTCTTAGGGATCTCAGTCCTGGGCTGTCTATTGCCGGATGTCTTAAGAAAGTCGCTACATATTTTTTTTTTCTTGGCAGTGTCCTAGTTGCTTATGGCACGAGGACAAATCCCACACCAGTGAACCCATGACGGCGGGAGACAGAAGTCCCCTCTATACTTGGTAATGTGCACAGTAACATATTTTTACACGTAAAGGATGTATCCTTCCATGATCTGATTTTTCTTGAAAAATTTTTTTTAACGTTTATTTATTTTTTGAGAGAGAGAGAGACAGAGCGTGAATAGGGGAGGGGCAGAGAGAGAGGGAGACACAGAATCCGAAGCAGGCTCCAGGCTCTGAGCGGTCAGCCCAGAGCCCGACGCGGGGCTCGAACTCACGGACCACGAGATCGTGACCTGAGCCAAAGTCGGACGCTTAACCGACTGAGCCACCCAGGCGCCCCAGATTTTTCTTTTATCAACATGCTAGTGACACCTTTCCGCGTCCATATGTTCAGACATACCTTCGTCATGGCCGTGTAGTATTCTGCTATGGAAATTTACTGCCAGGTAACTGCTTCTCCCTGATGGCTGCTGAGATGGCTTCACGTTTCTTACTGTTGCCCCCAACATAAGGATGGGAATTCTTACTTACGCACCTTTGTGAACTTGTCTGGGAGCGTCCACTTCTTGCGACCTCTCAGCCAACCAACCTTGAGATTTCTCCGAGGGCGTTTGCATGTTAAGCCTTTTCCTAATTTTCATGGGGGAACTTTCTTTTTTTTTTTTTAATTTTTTTTTCAACGTTTATTTATTTTTCGGACAGAGAGAGACAGAGCATGAACGGGGGAGGGGCAGAGAGAGAGGGAGACACAGAATCGGAAACAGGCTCCAGGCTCTGAGCCATCAGCCCAGAGCCCGACGCGGGGCTCGAACTCACGGACCGCGAGATCGTGACCTGGCTGAAGTCGGACGCTTAACCGACTGCGCCACCCAGGCGCCCCATCATGGGGGAACTTTCTATTGAAACGAGACTTCCTGCCAGCTAAGCTAAAAGCCTGGGTAATTGGTTTCTTGCTCTCAGTAAATAACACTTCATCAGACTTTGCCAAGACAACCCCAGGTACATTCTGTCCTTTTCACTTGCCGTCACGATGCAAGCGTTTCCCCGACGTATTAAATATTCTCTGTAAGGTGGCTGGGCCGAGCTTCACGCCCTCGCCTCGCTGCACACGTCGGCTGCTGCCACGTGCTATGGCTAAAATCAACCCTTCTGTGATGGCGTGAGTGGTCGAGGCTCCCCACTGCCACCCCCATCCTTAAGAGAGGTTACCTAGCGTGATGTTGCTGGGCCACAGGGGGTGGCCATTTGGAGGCTATCCGTATGTATTGCCGAACTGCTTTCCAAAATGTTGTGCCGGCTTATGTCCAATAGGTTAAGAACCTCCTTCTCACGTGAGGTCAGTGGCCCGGGCTCCACCAACCTGGTGCGCCCACCTCCAGCCTCGACTCACACCGTGCATAGAGGCGGCATAGGACCCGCGCTGGCCGTGGGCAGTGGCGGGGGTGACAGCAGGGTCGGCAGTGGGCCCGGTGGATGTCCGGCGTGTGGCCTTGGTTGTAGCCTTCTGTGCCGAGGTGCCCGGAGGCAGCAGCAGGGCTGTGCTCACCTGTCCGGCCCTGCGGCAGGATGTTGGGCTTTCTGGCCGGCTACACCGTCCTTGATCTTGGTCCCCTGGGTAACCTGTGAGCCTCCCAATATCTTGTTAAAAAATTCCCCTTCTGGGGCACCCTGCTGGCTCTGTGGGTAGAGTATGAAGACTCTTGATCTCAGGTTTGGAAGTTCAAGCTCCAAGTTCAAGTTAGGTGTCGAGGTTATTTAAAAATACAATCTTAGGGGCGCCTGGGTGGCGCAGTCGGTTAAGCGTCCGACTTCAGCCAGGTCACGATCTCGCGGTCCGTGAGTTCGAGCCCCGCGTCGGGCTCTGGGCTGATGGCTCAGAGCCTGGAGCCTGTTTCCGATTCTGTGTCTCCCTCTCTCTCTGCCCCTCCCCCGTTCATGCTCTGTCTCTCTCTGTCCCAAAAATAAATAAACGTTGAAAAAAATTTAAAAAAAATAAAAAATAAAAAAAAAAATAAAAATACAATCTTAATTAAAAAAAAAAAAAAGATTCCTCTTCTTGAACATGCCAGGGCCTTCCCACCGGTGGCAGCCTGCTGCCCGCCCGATCTGGACTCCCACTGTTTTCTTGCCCACGGAACCATTCTTCTGTTGGGACTGCTGGGCCCCAGGGTTGGGGGATGCTTGGCTAATGCCGACCGTGGCCAGCTGGCTCCTGGCTGTCTCGAGTCGCTCACGTGGTGGGAGGTCCAGCGGCCTGTTCTGGCCAAAAGGCCTCGGGGAGAATTTGCTGCAGAGGCTTCTGGGACAGGTTTGTCTGGCCATAAAAGGGGACAGATGTGACCCGCCCAGCCTCTTCCTCCTTTCTTTCCATTCTTTCTCTCTCTTTCACCGTGGTGAGGGCTGTGAACAATGTCTGAGGCTCCGGCGAATACTTTGCAACCCGTGAAGACCAAAGCTCAGACCCACCTGCTACAGGCGTGGGAGTAGAAAGACTAAAAGAGTCTGGTCCTGGCCGAGGACAGCCCCCACGTCTACATTTCTGGTTATACCAGGACAATAAACCCCTATGCGTCGGATCGCCTGTGAATTGGGTTTTCTGTTACCTGCAGCTGAATTTATTCCTAATTGCCATGCCATCCACTCCCCCCCCCGGGGCCCCCCCCCCCCCCGGGACTTGCCTCTGCAGAGAAATGCATGCATACACACGATGCGTGGTGGCTTAGGGAAACCCTTACGCAGCCATTTCAGGCTATGTCCTCGGTCCGGATTCTTGGTGGTGATACCCCGCACTGGGAAACAAAATGAGAAAAGACAGTTTGGCAGATGAGATCGGGCAGCCCACCGAAGCCGCAGGAAGCCTGAGCGCCTTTCCTGGTAGGTGGGCAGCAACCCAAGGAAGCAGGCTCCCAGCCTAGGTATACCCAGGGTGCTCCGGTTGTGGGGTCTCCTGCCCTTGAACCCTCTGCTGTGGGCCCCAAACTCTCGGTGCAGCTGCTAGTGATCCCCCCAAATTGGAGTCTTTTCTACCACTACCTCCAGATACAAAGTCGCCTGTGTTTGGCCGAGGCCGAGCTGCAGGGGTGGGGGTGGAAGGTCATATTCGGCCATGGTTTTGCGTCAGGCTTCAGGGAACCACAGGCTCCAGGCAGTGTGAACAGGGCCGCACGGGGTTTCTCGGCTCTGCGCACCCCAGACGCGCCCCGCGCGTCCCCGCCAGCTTGCCGCGCGTGGAAATAAACATCTCTGCTCCCGGGGATCCCGCGGGATCCGACCCAGAGTCAGAGGGAGCTGTGTTCCGATTGGCGGAGGCCCGCACGGTCTGGCCAATCACCTGCAGGGAGGCAGCCCGCGCGGGCGTGCGGGTGGCAGGGGGGAAGGCGGCGGGAAGCCCCCAGCGGTTCAGAGCCGAGCTCCAGAGCCGGCGGTGGGGTCTGAATCCGGGCTTTGCCGCTTCGCAGCTGTGCCCTCTTGGTCCCGTTACTCAGCCTCCCGGGGCCTCGGTTTGCGCATCCGGGGGTCCGGGGTGGGGGTGGGGGGCGCTCCTGATGCTGGAGTGCCCGCTCCAGGGATGCGGGTCCACCCGTCTGCATTAGTAAGTGCTTTGTCCCCTCCTCTCCCCTCCACTTTCTGCTTAAAAACAGATTGAACCTCGGGGAGCCTGGGTGGCTCAGTCCTTGAGCGTCTGACTTCGGCCCAGGTCATGGGTTCGAGCCCCGTGTGGTCTGCTTCAGATTCTGTGTCTCCCCCTCTCGCTGCCCCTCCCCCACTCACGCTGTGCCTCTCTCTCTCTCTCTCTCAAAAATAAACATTGATTTAAAAAATTAAAAAAGAACAGACTGAACGTTGATGTTTCATGCCCACTCACAGCAAACATTCAGTAAGCACCCACTGTATGCCTACTGTGGTGCAGGGTCTGTTGCTGAGCACAGCCGTGCGGCAGGGTGAGGCCTCCGGCAGGGCAGCCCCTCCACGTTGGGAGCAGTGCCTGCGTGGGCCGGCTCCACCCCACAGGATGGGCAGGAGCAGGCGCCCTCTAGTGCCAAGGACGTCTTGGGCAGAGGGAGCATCGCATGAGAAAAATGCTGGCGGGACCAGACAGCTGGCCAGCTCCTAGGGGAGAGGACCCTGCAGGGCCTGGGTCCTGAGGGGGCCATGAGGCTCCGGCCCAGGATCTCACCCTGAATTCAGGCTCCCCCTGCTGCTCCTTGTCAGAAAAGGAAAATCATGGACCTGCCGGTCCCTCGTCTCCCATTTTCATGATGGGCTCAAGGTAGATGCCTGGCTACATTCGTTTCTCTTGGTGGCCTGTCAGTGCAACAAAGTGCCCCAAAACTTAGCGGCAACAGTATCCAAGGGTCAGGAAATGGCTTCCCCAGGGGGGGGGGGGGTCCTGCTTCAGGGTCTCCCATGAGGCCGTGGTCAAGCTGTGGCCTGGGCCAGTGGTCTCTGAAGACCGGAGCTGGCTCGTGTGGCTGTTGGCAGGCCTCCGTTCCTCGCCAATGTGCAGGGAGTGACCCAAGGGAGGGCCTCATCTCTCTCTCTCTAAGTTTCTATATGTAAATAATCTCTACAGCCGATGTGGGGCTCGAACTCATGACCTTGAGATCAGTAGCCACATGCTCTTCCAGCTGAGCCAGCCAGGCACTCGGGGCCTCCTATCTCTCGTAACCTGGTCTCAGAAGTGTCATGGCATCGCTTCTGCCCTATTCTGTTGGTCACACGGACCTCGGCTGGTACGGTGTGGGAGGGGACCACAGGGACATGGGTACCGGGAGTGGGGCCATCGGGGCCGTCTTAGAGCTGGCCCACCATAGATGGCTGCTGTGGTGTGCCTGTGTCCCCCATCTATGTGTTTGTTTTAGAAACTAATTAGCAGTTTTGTTATTTGTCTACTTACGTATTTTTTAAGGATTTTATTTCTTTAAGTAATCTCTGCCTCTAACATGCGCCTTGAACTCACGGCCCGAGGTGGAGTCACACGCTCCCCCGACCGAGCCAGCCAGGCGCCCTCGCCAGTTTTGTCCTTAAGATGCCTCAAGTCCGGGGGTGCCTGGGTGGCTCAGTCGGTTAAGCGTACGACTTCAGCTCAGGTCACGATCTCACGGTCCGCGAGTTCGAGCCCCGCGTCGGGCTCTGGGCTGATGGCTCAGAGCCTGGAGCCTGCTTCCAATTCTGTCTCCCTCTCTCTCTGCCCCTCCCCCGTTCATGCTGTGTCTCTCTCTGTCTCAAAAATAAATAAACGTTAAAAAAAAATTAAAAAAAAAAAAAAAAGATGCCTCAAGTCCATCCTCACGTCCATTGAAGCAGCTTGAGGGCCACACCTGGAAAGCAGAACGTGGCTCTACTGCCGGGATTCTTCTGGAAACCCTTCTCGGAGGCCTTCAGACTCCTAAGGCCTCAACCCGTCCAGTTTAGACGAATAATTCCCTTGGATACTTTTCAGGTTTCTTTCTGCTGAGAACATTAATTTGCTGAAAACAAATCCTTTTTTGTGATTCTCTCAGGTCTTGCCTGTCTTGGTGATTTCGGCAAAAGAACAACCAAACTGTCCCTGCAGCCTCGTCGGTCCCGAGGAGAGGTCAGCATCCCCCCCACCTCAGCCCCGAGACTACCTGCCCCCCTGGGAGGCATGGACAAGAGAGGCCAGGGCCAGGCACTGCTGCCTGGAGGGGTGTTCTGGACATGGGTGTCGTGTCCACCATTATGGACAAATGAGCCAGCTGCTAAGGACAGCACAGGCTCTGGTGATACTGCACGGGGAATGGCCCAGGGCCAAACGAAGGAGCATCCGGGAGACAGAAACGGGGCCTTCAATGCTGGGGACCCATTACATCAGCCTTCCAGGGTCAGGAGATAATTTGTCAGCTCTCTGCCCCACGTGGCCCCTGTGGAAATCAAACAAGCAGTCTTGCCCATTTTTAGAGATAAATTAAACGCATCAATATAAAAAAGTCAGGCAGCAACGCGGAGAGGAGAGCGTGGGGAGGTGGACAGAGCTGTGATTTATTGGCCCTTTAGTAAGTATTTCTGGGGCTGTCCTGGCTGCCTCCCGCCAGTCGCATGGTGGCCGTGAGCCCCTCCACGGAGATCGTGAGGGGCGCTACCACCCCGACTTGCCAACCCACCGGCCAGAGAGGCGGCTCTCCTCCCAGCTGGTGTCTCGGGGCATCCAACACAAGCTGCATGGGGAAAAAGACGGAGAAGGAATGAGGGGCCAGCTGGCAGGGCGAAGGTCTCACCAGCTACCCTGGGGCCAACTCCTGTGCAGTCACAGTGCACCGAACACCCCTCTGAGCTACACCTGGGTTTCAGCATCCAGGGAGCCTGGAGGGTCCTTGCTGGCTATACCTCTTCAGTATGAACCTGCAAGGGCCCTGCGGGGCCACTGCCCGCCCTCCCACCACAGGCACCTTTCCCCTGCACGCCCAACACCAGCCGCAACCACCCTGTAAAGTGTACCAGTCTGGTAGGTGAGAAGTGACCCTTCCTGGTTATTTGGACATGCATGTCTGATTTGGGGGGGGGGGCTGGAGCACTTTTTCATTTTGTCTGGAGCCACAGTGGGGTGTGCTGTTTTTCTCCACTGATTAAATAAAGACCCTCTGACGTGTTGAGAATGTTATACACAGTGGCCCAGTTTGTTGCCGTGCACGGGTTTTGGGGTGGGGTGGGAGAAGGGTTGACCTTGATCGGAAAGGTGGTCTGCGGATTTATAGTGGATTTATATTCACTACTTTATTGTCAACCAATACTTAGGGAGGGCCTCGTGGGAAGCATGCAGGACACAGCCAGAAACACAGTGGGCAGAAAGAACTCGAAACCTAGTAGAGGGAAACAGACTTAAAAACCAGGAAACTGGAGAATGTGTGAGCTATGGAGAAAAAGCTGGGAGGGGGTTGCCAGTTTACAGAGGGGCCAGAGGAGGTCCCTCTGAGAAGACAACATTTGAGCAATCTTTGACAACAAAGATTTGAAGGAGGACATGGGGCACCTAGATGAAAAAGAGAGGTCCCCAGAGACATAGATGGTGCAAAGGCCCTGGGGTGAGTACAGGACTGAGTGTATTCCAGCGACTGCAGAACAGCCAGAGCAGGGAGGTGGTCAGATGGCGTGGGGCTGTGGGCTCCTAGGAGGACTCCGGCTTCTCTTCTGAGGGCTGGGTGAGCAGGTGTCAATTGTATGGCAATGCAGTTTGGGCAGCTGAGTGGGATTCCCAGTGTGGGTAGAGAGCATTGAGGCTGGGAGCCAATTTACAGAGGTTTGCCTCCCCAGCCCTCCACCCCAGCCAGGGCCTGGGGTCTCTGAGGCACACCCAGGCAGCCCTTGGGGTACAGAGACCCTGGACAGGTAGGATATGCCGCCTCCCCCCATCCCCCACCCCCTACCCCGGACTCTCTGCAACAGAGAGGGGAGGGGAGAGGACATGGGGTGGTGCTTGTTGCGGAAGCGTGGCTTCCATAGTGCACAGGGGCGAGGTGTCACCCATACCCAAGGGCTCCCCGTTAGAGTGGGGACAGCACCTGCTTGGCTCTGTCACTCAGCCCATTCCCCTTCCTGCAGGCCCAGGGCTGGCCGGGGGCCTCACCCTCATTCTCCATCAGCTGGGGCCGGGTCACATGTGGTGCTGGTGGGTGTACGTGCTGAAGCTGCGGGTCCCTGCGGCTTTTGTGCGGAGCCCCGCCCCGGGCACCTGGGCAGGCCCCAGGCGGGAGCCGGCCGGCCACGGACGGGGGCGGGGATCCGAGCACTCGGCCGCGTGGGCACGGGACCGCAGGAGAGGCGGAGCAAGGTCCTGTGCTGGAGATTCCGGGTCCCCGCGGGCCTTTAGAACCCGGGAGAAGTTGTCTCCGCGGAAGGGGCGGGGGTCGCAGCCGCTCAGATTCTGAAGCAGAGCCGACTTAATGGAAATTCTCCCGAAGCCTTTTCTCGCCGCTCCGCCGAGGGGCTGGAGCAGAGGGAGGGAGGGAGGGAGGGAAGAGAGCCCGGAGGAGGGGGAGGCCGGCCTGCCTTGGGGGGCGGGGGGCGCACCTGCAGGCCGCCGCCTCCCGCTCCCGCCCGGAGGAGGAGCGACAGGACCCCCCGCCGCTGCGGCCTCGCGGGCCCAGGGACGCCTTTGTCTTCGGGTGAAGGGACCCCCTCCCAGCCCGCCGCAGAATGCGCAGCCAGATGTCGCCCTCCGCGCTCCGAGGGGGCCGTCTCATAAATTTTGCGTCTCTTTTTTGTACCGAAGCGCTGGTTCTCCTACAATAATGACCTTCCCGGGCAGAACAGCGCCTCCTGCTCCCACTCCTGGTTGGAGAGTTCGGGCGCCCGGGGCCGAGGAGGGGCGGGCGAGCACTGACCCCGGGCAGGCTGGCGGGGCCGGCGGGGGAGGGGGAGCGGCCGTGCACCTGCAGCACCTCCGGCCCGCACCCCGTCAGAAAGCAGGAGCGCGTCCACACCCCCAGCACAGGGCACGGTCGCACCCGGCGCGGGAACCCCGAGCTCCCCCGGGGCCGAGGGTCGGCCTCGGGCGGGCCCCCAGAAGCGCCGGCGGGGCCGCACGTAGAGCCCATTGCGCACGCGCCTCCTGCCCCGCCCACCGCGCTCCCATTGGGCGCTGGGCCGCCGCCCCGCGTGATTGGCCCGGGCTGCCGTGCTCTCGGCCAATGGGCGTGTGGCTCCTGGTGAGCCGGGCGGCGGGGCGAGGCGGGCTGCGGTGGCGCGGTTGCCGGGGCCCCGGGGCCTCTCCTCGAACGGTCGTGTTGCCGCCCTTCGGTGCGGGCCGTGAGGCCCCGGGTGAGCCTGCGGTCCCAGTAGTGGACCTTTGCACAGTTGCGCAGTCCGCCCAGCGCGAAGCCCCCGCCCCACGTTGGCCGGGGGCAGCGCTGGGCGACCCTCGCAGGGTGTCGTAGTCCCCCCCCCCCACCCCCGCCACCTGTGCTTACCCCCTTGCTGTCATCCTGCCGGCCCAAGAAACAAGGCCTTAGAAAGCAAACAAGCCTACCCTTGTAAAAAAAACAACAGTATCACCAAAAAATGAGCGGTTGGCGGTAAAGACAAAATGTTTCTTTCTTACATAGTTTATAAATTATCTTCAATGGATATATAATTTGTAATGAAAATATTACTTTTTAAAAAGTTAATGGTACACATTAAGGGAAGGGAAACAAAAATAATATAAAAACAGGGAAGGGGACAAAACAGAAGAGACTCATAAATATGGAGAACAAACTGAGGATTACAGGAAGGGTTGTGGGAGGGGGGGATGGGATAAATGGGTCAGGGGCACTAAGGAATCTACTCCTGAAATCATTGTTGCACTATATGCTAACTAACTTGGATGTATATTTAAAAAATAAATTAAAAAAACAGCTAATGCTACACTATGAGAATAACACTAAGGAAAGGAACAAGTGTTGCCCGGGGATGTAGAGAAAAAGAAGCCCTCATACCATGCTGGTGCAGCCCCTACGGAAAACAGTCTGTCCACTCTCAAAGAGCTAAAGATAGAATTACCTCCCACTGTTAGCTAGATGCCCAAAGGAATCGAAAAGAGGAGTTCCAACAGGTACTTGCATTCCGATGTTCCTTGTACCATTGGTCACAACAGGGAAAATGCGGGAACAACCCAAGTGTCCATCAGCAGATGAACAGATAAACAAAGCGTGGTCTCTTCACACAGTGGAATATTATTCAGCAATAAAAAAGCCATTGTGACATACTGCTACAACATGGTGAGTCTGGAGGACATTATACTAAGTGACATAAACCAGACAGGAAAAGACAAATATTAGATGATTCCACTTACGTGAAACCTTTAGCATAGGCGAACTTTAGAGACAAAGTAGATTAGCAGTTACCAGGGGTGGGGTAGGGTGGACTATGGAGCTATTGCTTAATGAGTACAAAGTTTCTGTTTGGGATGATGAAAAAGTCCTGGAAACGGGTAGCGGAGAGGAGATGGTTGCACAATATTGTGAATGTACTTTAATGCCACTGAACGGTACACGTAAGAGTGATTTGAAAATGGCAAATTTAATGTTCAATCTATTTTACCACAATTTTAAAAAAGTAATGAGGAGGGGCACCTGAGTGGGGCACCACTCAGTGGGTTGTCTGTCTGTCTTCGGCTCAGGTCATGATCTCACGGTTCATGAGTTTGAGCCCCACATCCAGCTCACTGCTGTCAGCCTATCAGTCAGCGCAGAGCCTGCTTCGGATCCTCTGTTCCCCTCTCTCTGCCCCTCCCCTACCTGCGCTCTCCCCAAAATAAATAAATATTTAAAAAGCAATGATGTAATATACCAAAACCATGGTAAATTGCATGGTGTGTGAATTACAACTCAGCAAAGCTGTTGAAATATTTAAAGCAGTACTCTTGGAAATAGTGTCTGCTATCCCTGCTCCAAAAGTGCTCTTGACCTGGGTGAGGCAGGATTTGAGCTCAGAAGGAGGTGTTGACTACTTCTGGGTGGGCTGCCTTAGCAGGTGTGTGTGGCTCCTTCTCCATCGCTCTGGGTGAGCTGTGAACAGGGCCTGACCAGGAAGCCCACCACTCCAGAGGCTGTGTCCCCTACAGAGACAAGGCCCCGGAAGCACACAACCGCACCTGATGGGGATAAAACTAGACCCAGCTCCTCACGCAGTGCTCCCTCCACTCCTCCTCAGCTCCGCCCCCTTGGGGAATCCAAGCAGAAACCGAGCAGAGTCACCCCAAAAGGTGTCTTGCTTTTTACTCTCACAGGGCAGCCTCCTCTTTGGTTCCTAAGTTACCTCCCTTCCCATCAGGAACACGGGCGCGGGGACGGGCGGGGGCGCTGTCCACTGGGTGCAGAAGGGTCGCGGGGCGGGGGGGGGGGGGGGGGGGGGCTGGAGAGCGACCAGCTTCCCCGCCCCGCCCGCGCGTCCTGCAGGTCGGCCGGCCTTCCGGGCCGAGGCCGCTGGAGGGCGCCCCGGGACCGCTCCTGCCGACCGGCTGGCTCCCGCCGGGAGGGCCCTTGGCGGCGCGGGAGGTTGATCTCCTGGTTCACGCCAGAATGGTGGGCGGAGGGCAGGAGCGGGAGGCCGCCAGAAGTCTTTAGACCTGGTCCCCAGACCCGCCAGGCGGCCACTTCCCGCCCCAAGGCTGCACTGCAGCTGGCGAGGTAGCGGCGAAAATGCAGCAAAGACTTAGTGGGCGGAGTAACCGCTTTGCGTTCCTTCCAAGGCCATGTGCCTCCCTGTTAACTGCTTGGTGCGCGGCTCCTCTGCAAGCAAACCTGAACTAATCCCGCCCTTATGAAGCCGTGTCCCTCTCGGGTTTCTCTGGCCCATCCTCAACCCCTCTGTGCCTCAAAACTCTACCCTAGGGAGAGTTGGGGTGACCAACTCAGCAGGTGACCTGTGAGCAAGAACCAAGAGAGTGACTGTCACCCTCTCCTTGCACCTCCATGCCTTTCCCCCACCTGGCAGGACCTCTGGCTGCAGCAGCTGGCCTGGAATTCAGGCTGCCTCCCAGTGGCCTGGCTGGGAAGGGGGCAGCGTCCACACCGACGCCTCCCCTGCGTGGGCTGTGGAGACTGCAGGGGTCTCCTCTTCGTCTTCCAGGGAATTAGCCCAGGCTAGTTCCGGAAAGCGGGACCCTCAGCCAACCCTTTAACCCCGCAGCCCTTTCCCAGCCTCCGCCCTGTGGCTCCTGAGTGCCAGCAGATGAAGGTCTCCGGCTGACCACTCTGTCCTCCATGGGAGTTTACTGATAAGACCCTGTCTGCCGCAGGTGGCCCAGACACAGTCACTTGACATCAGGGGACAGACGTGGTCTGGCTGTTCAGGGTGACAGTGAGAGCATCACTGCCGTGGCCCGCGATAAGCAGCGGCCCTTTGGCAAGTACCTGCTGGGGGGAATGGCAGCCGATTCACTGGGACCCCGCCTGCAGTCCTAGGAGAAGCCAACAGCCCCAGGCCCCGGGGAAGCAAGTTTGAGGAGGTAGCCCTGCTGCCCTTGCTGGAGTGGGGGACCGGGTGCAGCTTGGGCAGGGGAGCGCTCCAGCAGCTGCATGGGCTCCCAAGCAGTGGCCAGCCCTGGGTCAGCTGGGTCACAGAGCAGCCAGCCCCTAAATCATTCTGGGCCCGGCCTGCCCGAGGGGGAGGCTTCCGCTCCAGGTGGGTGACTGGGGCCCTAGCTATCACCTCCACAGTCTGTTTCCTCTTTCCTGTGCCGGCTCCCTTGGCCTCCTGGGGCAGCCTCCTCTTAGGTGGAGCCTCCCAGCTTCCGGAGGCCTCCGTGGGAGAGCAACAAAATACCTCTGAAAGGAGCCTGTGATGTTGGGAAGCTCCGGTGCCCCGAAAGTTTGTAGGGCAGGCAGCCAAGAAGCCCAGAGTGCCTGAATCTCAGGTGGAGAAGTGGGTCTCACTCAGCATGGCAGAGGGGGGCAGGCACCGCTCACCACTCGCAGAGTCTCCTCCACATCACCCTGGTGACTCTGCCCAGCACCCCTGGGCTGGCTTTTCCTTCCCTCCCTGTGGTCAGCACAGAGGGTCCTTGCCCCCCGAACAGCAGGGAAAGGGTGCATCCCACTCCCATGTCCCCTTCCCTCTGCTTCGCTTCTTCCTGTGCGCTATGTGCCCAGCCCCCCGGATGGGGCCTGTTTAATTGATTCAATTTGTCCAACAGTAAAAACACTCTGCAGATGTCAGCCTCCCAGCACCCCACCCCCAGGGAGGCAGCAGACACCTGCCAAGGCCCTGGGGCTGGGAGTCCTTCCAGGGGCCACTACAGCCAGACTGCGGGGGAGGCCCCTGGCTCCCATGCTGCTTGCTGGGAGCTGGAGCCAAAGAGCCACCTATGACTGAGGGACTGTTCCAACAACCGCCGAGAGGCATTCTGAATGCTGATCAGATTAGAATCTTTCTCAGGGAATTGCGGGTTTTTCGGACTCCCGGTTCCAGGCAGATGACTCCTGTGTTGGTCAAGGCCCTATTCCTGGACCAGCGTTAGGGTTCCATCTTCTCCATCCTGTAGGGCTTGGGGGCTCTCTCAGGTCACTGTGGGATGTGAAGGGGACTGAGGATTCCCTGGGGCCTGACAGCACCCCACCCCCCCACCCCCCGCCTGGCATCTCCCCCCATAGCTTGGTGGTCTCCTTGGTTGCCACCCGGTGGAAGAAAAGGAGCTGAGGCTCTGAGCTCCTCGCTTGTTGGGGATTCCAGGCCCCTGTGTAGACAGGGTACTCCTGCATCTCAGGTCGGGGCAGACCTGCAGCGCCTCTGTCTGCCTGTGGCGATGTGTTCACAGCCCCCGCCTCATTGGAAAATGCTTTCCAACGCATTTTCTGGCCCTTTCTGGGGGGAAGGTGGTGGGCCAGGAGGGAGGCTCGGACCTGAACCCCTCCCTCCGTGTGAGGGCCCCTGGCTCCTAGAGTCACCACTTTCTACCGCGGAGGGAGACCCCCGGAGCGAAGAGCAGGGATGATTTAGGGAGGGTGTGCACAGCTGGCCAGGCCGTGCTTCTTTCTGCCCCCCCCCCCCCCCCAGTCCCATCTGGGACAAGAAACCTCAACCATGATTGGGAAGGGGCTGTCACCCGGAATACGGCCACGGGTTAGCCAAATACGGACAGCCAGTCTCCCCTTCGCAGCCCTCCCCCACGTGCACCTTCTCGGGAAAAATCGGGAGACTTTCTATCATTCACTTGTTACATTTTGCAAAGATCCCAAGCTCATTTTTTATGGCCTCTTCTCCACAATTCCTAGGAGACAGGGAGAAAGCAAGGGTAAGGGAACTGAGCAACGGAGAACGGAAAGGGCTTGTCCAAGGTCAGACCCTGCACAGGCCGCGTGTCAGGCGGTTGATTCTTTCTGTTGCGTGTGAATAAGCTAGGGGCTGGGGGAGGCCGGGCCCCCCCGAGCGGCCATTTTGGAAGGACGTCGGGCGGCGGCCTGCAGCCCCCCACCAGCTCCCCTGCGGCCCCGGCTCCGGGTGGGGGGGACCCGGGCGGCAGGGAGCGAGAGGCGGGGCCCGCGGCGCCGAGGAGGAAAGAACAAAAGGGAGCCCCGCCCCCTCCCCCGGCCAGCCTGCGGCGACCAATCGGCGCGGCCGCTGCTGATGGCGCTCTATGATTGGCTGAACGGAGACCAATCCGGCGCCGGAGCCGCGAGCCCGTGCGGCCCC
>NW_024412448.1:5318637-5350208 GCF_014898765.1 Herpailurus yagouaroundi | reverse complement strand
GCACACGCGGAGGTGAAGTGACAGCCTCAGAGCCACCCAGCCTGTTAGGGAGGAGGCCGCTGAGGACACTGTTTCCTGATCCCTCTGCTCGGCCACGGAGCATCCCTTCCCCTGAGGGCCTGGGCGCAGGGCTCCCAGCGCACCCCAGCTCTGTACCCCCAGAGGACTGCGCTCAGGGTGTTACGGGGCTAGGCCCTGGAGGCTGGAGCAGGTGGGGCGGGAGGAAGGACCAGGTGGTCTGCTGTTGGCTGGTGGAGGGACCTGGTGGCATCAGTGCATTCATTGACTGAGTCAGCTATTGATGCTTCTACGGTAATGTCCTGGGGATACAAACACCAGTGGCCCCAGCGGGGGCTTGGGGGCTAGCCTCCCCCTGGTTTCCATGAGTTACTCCAAGCTACACCAAAAGGAACATACAAGAATGTTCTTTGATAGGAGTAATTGACATGGTCTTACATTTTCATAGCACCCTTGGAGGGGGTATTTGAACTGAGGGTTGAATACACGGAAGTCCAGTGAATTAAAGGAGAGAGAGATTGTGCGGTACCCAAGGCCAGCAACAAAGGGGAGCTGTTACCGCTCCAGACCTGAAGGGCAGCGGTGGTCCTGGGAGAGGCAGAGCCCGCAGGAGCTGTGACCTTGGGGAGAGGGACGCTGCGACCTGGCACGGAGGAGAATGAATATGTATACTGACCTCACTTTCCTCCTGCCTGCTTTTCTTGTCTGCGGGCTCCTCATTGGCTAAGTCCAGCCAAGCAGGGGCAAAGGAGTCCCCACTGATACTGGACAGCTTCTGGCTACTGTGTGCAGGGCAGCTGGGGCAGTAAGGTGCCTAGCGCCCTTTCTGAAGTGTGAAGAAAATCATCTTTGAAATGTTGCTGTTTTGTTTCGTGGGCAGTGGCATACGATGTAAGTGAAACGCATGTGCATCCTGTGCGGAGGTAGCCTCCAAGTGGGTGGGGGAGGGCACAGCTGAGTCCCTCCCTCCTGCAGAAGCCTTTGGAGCCTGTCCTGCGAAGGCATCAGGCAAATGATGAGTGGAACACAGGCAGGAAGGTGCACGAACAGCGCTCCTGTCAGTGCCTATGGGCAATGCAGTACAGGTGCCTCTCCTCCTCCAGGAGGCCTTCCTGGTTGCTCCGATTTCATTAACAGTTGTCACGGGGGACTAAATCCCAGTGGCGGGGACTGGCCTCGTTCACTGTCCTCTCTTCACGGCGGTCGTACACACGGAGAATGAATGGACCATGCTTTTTGCCTGGATGAGGCCAAAGACTGTTCCTTCCCCCTGAGGCGGGGGCATTTATTCGCCCAATAAACCTCTTTTCAGGGGCCTTTCTCTGCCCAGCCAGGGCTCCCCCTCCCAGGGCCCCAAGGAGAAAAGGATGTGTTCCAGGAGCGAAGTCCATGGTCGAATAGCACAGCCACACATGCGTTTAGGATGAGGAAGCCTGAGCCAGGGATTCCTTAGAGGTTCAGGAGAGAGAGGAGTCCTTGCAGACCGGGAACAAAGGAAACAGGTGGCACTTGTGATGCCCCACTCTGAGGGGCAGGTAGGAGTTGGAGCAGTGGACAAGGTGAAGCCAGGGGCAGAGCTGAAGCCAGAGGTGAAATCACGTGGCATCTGGGAGCCTGATCTCTATATTCATACTGACGGAGCCACCCTGCCTGTCCTCCGAGGCTGGCTTCTCGCTCAGCACAAACCGTGTCGTTCGTGGCATCACTGCGTCTGTCTGGGGCTTGTTCTATTTCGTCGTATGGGCGTGCCACGGTTTACGGTCCCCGTCTCCTGCTCGCGGACACGGGAGCTGCCTCCAAAGTTTAGGAACAGTAGTGCTGTGGACATTTTAGCGCATGTCTTCCGGGTTTGTGCCTGGCAGCGGAATGCCGGGGAGGCAAATGTTCAGCTTTGGTAGATGCCACAGTCCTTCAGGTGGCGGTCCTGACCGCCGTTTCCACCAGCAGTGTGGGACGGTCCTGGTGGCCCTGTACCCGCGCCAGCCCTCGGGGTTATTTGTCCTGTACTCTTTGCCATTTGGGGGCTGGGGGGACACATTCCATCCCTCGATCGTCCTCATGTCCCTGTGAATAGGATGCTGACCTGAAGCAAGGGGTCGTGTCCCGGGTATAAGACGGACGCTCTGGGAGGTGAAGCCACGGCTGTCGGTGAGCCCTGGAGCTGCTTCTGGAAGCCCAGTCTCCATGCTTTCAGAAAATGGAATGTGGCTGCTGTGGCTCTCTGGGTGGCCACGGGGCCTGGAGCTCCCATGCACCAGTCAGGACTGGTGCGGAAGAAACTGCGCTGGGGAGGGGACTCTGGGCTTCGGGGGAGGGTGGGCAGCGGCAGGGGCTGTGGGAGCCCAGGAGGGGCGGTGGGGAGGGCGGTGGTGTCAGCAGGGCCAGCACCCATCTGGTGGGGCTTTGCCGGGTGCACGTTTGTGCCCAGACCCCGCGTTGGGTGCCGGGACATAAGGGTGAAGGCACACGGGCGGGGGCCCTGCCCTCAAGTTAATGGCAGTCCAGGGCAGCAAGGCAAAATCAAGGAAACCCACAATAAATACCTAATTACAGGCCGTGAGGAGCTCCCTGTGCCGCGAGAGGGCTGACCTGGCCTCAGAGATCCCAGCCTCCCGGGGACTCTTGAAGGAGGCGTCCCAGCAGCATGCGGATGAGGGGCCGGAGGAAGGGGAGAGCTGGCGGTGAGGGCCCTCGGTGTGTGGCCCGCAGCCACAGAAGGAGGAGCCCCAAGAGCCTAGGGGTGGGCTAAGCCATACCCAGGCTCTCCGCAGGAACTCCAAAATAACAGCGACTTCGACAGGGAGGCCTTTCTTTCTCTTTCACATGAAGGCTGCGGGAGAGTTTTGGAGGCTCCAGAGTCATCAGGAACGCAGGCCCCTTCTTTCTTTAATATTTAAAAAAATGGTCTTACTGTTTATTCCTTTTTGAGAGAGAGAGAGAGAGAGAGAGAGCATGAGCAGGGAGGGGCAGAGAGAGGGAGACACAGAATCGGAAGCAGGCTCCAGGCTCCGAGCTGTCAGCCCAGAGCCCGACCCGGGGCTCGAACTCACCACCGTGAGATCATGACCTGAGCCGAAGTCGGACGCTCAACCAGCTGAGCCCCCCGGGCGCCCCAAGAACCCAGGCTCCTCCTGCCGGTTGGCTCCGTCATCCTCAACCGTGGCCTCCTCCTCAGGATCCAGTGAGGCTGCTCCAGCCATCAGTATACATTACCGGCGGCAGGAAGACACAAGGGACGAAGAGGAGCCTGTATTTAAGGACCTTGCCATTGCACATGACATTGCTATGCACCCCGCTGGCTAGAACTCGATCCCCGTGTGGCATCTAGCTGCAAGGGAAGCTGGGCAGTACGATCTCGCCCCTGGACATCAGTAACTGGAAACCAGGGGCTGCTGCTGAAGGCCAGAAATGACCAGTGGATCGGATCACCGTCCTCCCTGCACAGAATATGTCCCGCAGCGTCCGGCGGCAGAGGCCGCGGGGTCACGGGGCATGCTGGAGCCTCCCCACGCTGTCCTGTTGGCATCTCACTTCAACTCATTTTCACAGATGAGGGAACTAGGTCTCAGGGGAGCAAGTGGCCTGTCCAAGGGCCCACAGCTGACAGGCCAAGAGAGGCAGGCCCTGCTGAGAATTTTCCAGAACTTTTACCTACCGGGCGTGCGGTGGGGGTGGTTCAAGACCATGAGGCCCCCATCACTCCCTCACCCAAGATGCCTCTTCTCTCCTGGTCTCTTGTTGACTGAGGCTGTCGCTGCCTCCTCTTTAAGCAGGACACAGGAGTGACCATAACCCCCCTCCTATCTTCCAGAGCACGGGAGGCAAGGCAGGGACAGTGACAGGTGGCCAACCTCTGGGTGACCAGCGTGCCCTCAGCACTGGATGGGAGCCCAGGCAGAGAGGAGAGGACCTGGAGCTGCCCCTCTCAGTCCTGATGTGCTCCCCCCTGCGCCCCCTCTGCTCACCCCCACCCGCCCCACAGCGGATCAGCTCTCCGCTTGGGCCCCAGGGCAGCATCCTCCAGGGCCAGAACTCGGTCTCAGTCTTAGTCACTGATGCTAACTCCCTGCTGTATTCTCTGTCTTCACATTCACCTTAAAACTCACAAAGGGGCACACGTTTATAAAAATAAAAGCAGACATTTCCAAGGTGCATAAGGTCAAAAGTCAAATTCTGCTCCGCAGGTGTGCTGATGCCTGGGTCGCAGGACCCGGAGCTGAGAGCTGACTTGGGGTGGCGGTTGCCAGACCGTGTCTATACCCGCGTGAGTGCCGCACGCACACAGATGCACGCACTGTGCGCTGCCCTGCGGGCCGGTGCACGGCCGAGTTTGCTCGGATGGCTGCAGATGGGCACGTGGGTGCTTCCAGTTTTCCGTGGGAAGCGTTGGCATTGCGGTATTTGCGCAGCGGCTTTGTGGGCGTGGGTCCCCAGAAACTCACCGCCCTCTCTCCCTCATCAGGCCTCCCCCCCCCCCCCCCCCGCCACCAGAGCGCCTGCGGGACCAGAGCCACCGGGAGCAGGGGGCACAGTGGCCTGGAGGCTGTCCTCTGGCTGCCTGGGGAGAGGCGTCCGCAGGGCTCCGGCCCCAGGCACGGCGCTGGCCTCTGGGTCTCTTGTTCCTTGGCTTTGCTTCTCTCTGCACGCTGGCCTCCTTCTCTTCAGGTTTCTCCATGCCGCAGGGGGGGGGGGGGGACGGGACATGACCCAGACAGGGCCCAGCCACCTGTCCCAGCTTGGTTACCCAGTAGGAACACAGGGTTCTCTCTCCACGTCCAGGAAAGGGGCCAGGGGTCAGCGTACTGCGATCTCCAGGCCTGGGTCCCGAGCTGCCCCCTGCCTTGGGGGTGGGTGGTGGCTCTACAGATCGGGTGAAGGCAATTCCTGCAGGAAGCGGGGACATCTGCTATGGGAAGAAATGGCCGGGAGGCCCACACTCTGGCCCCGTGGAAGCCGCACATTGTCCCTCCACTCGCACCCCCCCACTAGGGGGCCCTGCCTGGCACAGCATGCTCCCTTCCCAACAGAGGTCGACCTGGGTCACTTGACTGTGACAGTGGGAGGCGACCTGGGCCACAGTCCCCTGGGGCGTGTCCACCTCCCTGAATTCTGGTCAGGTTCTGCCCGGTGTCTGCAGCCTGGAGGAGATGCCAGGGCTACCTGCTGCCAGCACATCTGACGCTGCACAGCAGGAGGAGAGAAGAGGGAAGGAGGAGAGAATAAAGAGCGTTCAACCCCAGACAAGTCAAAATGATGTCCTTGCTTCTCCCCACGGGGTCACAAGCCACCGTCGGTATCTGTGACCCCTCTGCTGCTGACTCTCCACGTTGCCC
Organism: Herpailurus yagouaroundi; assembly: GCF_014898765.1. Classification (NCBI taxonomy): domain Eukaryota; kingdom Metazoa; phylum Chordata; class Mammalia; order Carnivora; family Felidae; genus Herpailurus; species Herpailurus yagouaroundi. Next base: position 5,344,857 of record NW_024412448.1, on the reverse strand, counting down.
TCGCCTCCAGCCAGTGCCTCGGACGGGTGGGTTCTTTCCCTGCTGGGCTGATCCAACCTTTACTGCCGAGGGGGTCGGGGCCCTTGTGCCTCTCGCCCTCCCGGGGTTGCAAAGGTCTCCCACCAGCACATCAGCATGGCCCAGGGGAATGCTCCTGAGGTCCCCAGTCCCACCTGCGTCCCGGAGGCCGGACAGCTACTCCACACCTTCCTTCCCCATTCACTCGGTGTGGCCCCAGCCCCTATTTTCTGGGCTGGCGGTGTCCTCCCCTGGGAAACACACTGCAGACCAGCCTAGCTCTGAGTCAGGACAGAAAGCAGACCCGAAGATCACTGGTGTGACATAAGATGCTTGACCTGCTCCCCCAGCTCCCGGACCCAGGTCCAGGGCTGAGCAAGAAACACCCCTTCTGCGGGTGTGTGGGCTGCACCCCCGAGCCTGGGCACACATGCCCGGCTGCGCGTGGCCCGAGGGTGGTCGCGCTCCTTGCTGTACCTGTGCTCAGAAAGGAGTCCCTTGGTTGCAGGGACTGGGTGGGGTTTTCCTGAGCACGTCGAGGGGTCCACAAGGCCCATGACACAGCCAAATCCAGAGCAGCGCCTACTCCTGGAGGGCACACGCCATGATGGAAGGACCCAAAGTAACCCACTGGCCGCTGCACAGCTGCCTGGTCCCCTAGGGTATTACAGTTGGGATCCGAGGTCTCTTGTTGCTGACAACCGGGTATTTGTCCGAGGGGATCCAGGTCAGCTACAGGGAGGAGAGGTTCATGGTGGGGTCCTTGTCCATATCCTTCCCGCCTGCCCACTGACGGCGGGGCGGGGGGGCTGGCAGGCAGCCCCGGGGCGGGTCACATGCCTGCCTGACCATTACTAGCTCTTCTGCAGCGGGGCCTCCGATGATATTCACATGAGCAGGCAGGTGCCCGCTTCTGGGCACAGTCCACCATGTCGGTCCGCTCTCCTTCTTGAACCTGCCTGAGTCATCTGTCAGTCATTTGCTCTTTCCAAGTCCCTCACGTCTGGCCAGATGGTCAGACACTGCCCAGGACTCTGTGTAGACCTTGGCCTTGGACATCCAGGGCCTCTGGGATGACTGTCCTGTAAAGTTATGTCCTCTGGAAGGACTGTCCTGTAAGGCAGGGCTGTAATGGCACCGTGGTCCCCTTGGGGCTGGTGTTGGCACACGGGTGAGCCCACGCTGCATCCTCGGCCAGCAGATCAGGGGGCTTCACAGAGGCCGTGAGTTTGCAGCAGGAAGTCGGCTCCAGCGGCCTCCTGTGCCTCAGGGCCTGCTCGGCGTCTTCTGTGGGCACCCTTTCTGCTCCATGATGGACAACTGCTGGGTGCACCTGCTTATGCTCAGGTGGGCAAGGGAGCGCCCGGTTTGACAGTTGGGTCTCAAGGTCAACCCACTGCCCCGCAGTAGCAAATAAATACAGGATGTCGTGTAAATTAAAATTTTAGGTGAAGGGCGCCTGGCTGGCTCAGTCAGTAGAGCTTGTGACTTTTTTAAAATGTTTTTAATATTTATTTATTTTTGAGAGACAGAGACGGAGTGTGAGCGGGGAAGGGGCAGACAGAGAGGGAGACACAGACTCCAAGGCAGGCTCCAGGCTCTGAGCTTCAGCACAGAGCCCGACGTGGGACTCAAAAACTCACGAACTGCGACATCATGACCTGAGCAGAAGTCAGATGCTTCACTGACTGAGCCACCCAGCTGCCCCCACAGCTTGTGACTCTTGATCTCCAGTCGTGAGCTTGAGCCCCACGCTGAGGGGTAGAGTTTACATAAAAATTTTAGATGAACAGTGAATAATTTTTTAGTATGAGTATATCCCTAATACTTCACGGGCCATACTTACGCCAAAAGTTATTCCTTGTTTATCTGAAAGTCGAATTAAACTGGGTGTCCTGTATTTTTATCTGCCGACCCCCATGGGTCAGGTACGCAGGCCTCCCTGAGCACAGCACGAAGCCAGGAGACCCAGGTTTCACTTGGGTCCCCCAGGAAGTCGGTCACCAGCTCAGGCTCTCTGGTCCACCTGGTGCTGACGCAGGCCTTCGCTGGCCTCCGAGGCTGGCCTGCGAACCGAGGGGCAGGCTCTGATTGGCTCAGCTTGGGTCACGTGCCCACCCGAAGCCAATCACCTTGCCAGAGGGGCCAGGCACCCTGATTGGCCCGGCTGGGGTCATGTGAGCGAGGGGAGGCATGGCGGCCCGCGTGGCTGCGATCAGGTGGCCCCGGGAGGCCTTCGAGGGCTCGGGACTTTCTCAGGTCCGCGGGCCTGGGGCGGCGTCGTTTCCCGCTCTCTCTCTCCCCGGAGGCTCGGGCGGAGGTTGTCGCCGCGCAGGTTGGTGCCTGGCGGCGGCCTCGCGCGCCCTTCCCGTGGTGAGCCCCCGAAACCCGCTTCCAGCCGGCGGCCAGCGGGCGTCCAGTGGGGAGCCCCGGCCCCCGGGTGCCTCGCCCAGCATCGGAGGGGCGGCTGAAGGGCGCGGCGGTGAAAAATACAATTACCCTGTCAGTGCGGGGGCTCCCGACGCTCGCCCTGCTCACTGCCGGCCCCCAAGTCTGTTTCCTATAAGTGAAAACAGATTTCCTGACAAGGGGCAAGATCTTAAACTTGTTCAAAGGCTCCCAAATAAAAAGGGTGGTTTTAACTTTCCCCGCTCAGCAAACCAAATTGTGAGGAGGCCTCTGAACCCTTCCATCGCTGCGGGCAGGGCTCGGGGTTAGCCCACCCCCGCTGCCATCTGGAGCCCGAGCCCCGGCCTGCAGGCTCAGCTAGAGCATGGTTCCTACTGGTCTCAGGGCCAGCCTCCCCCAGGGTCAGGGACCCGGGCCCAGAGGTTGTCTTCCACGTCACTATTTTCTGAGATGATGCGGATGGAAGGTGGTTCCCACCCACCAACCCCTCCTTCTGCCCTCCTCTGAAAGCTGCTTCAGCTTGGATGTTTTTCTTTGGATGAAACCACTTAAAGGAAGCTGCTGACATGTCCCTAGAAGTACTTTCAGCTGGGGGCTGGGTTTCCTGGGAGCAGAGCAAGAGGGCTCCCTTCCTTGGGCTCCTTGACCTGGACTTCCTGGCCTCACTAAGGAGGGGCCTGCTATCTCTCTCCGTCTAGGGAGACAAGGCCGGTGAAGGTTTTTTTCTGGACCGTAGGCATTGGCCTTGGACACCTTGGGTGCTGGGTGAGTACCTTGCCTTTTCTTCCTGCAGACAGGTGCAGTCTGCCTCGGGAGCCCTGGAAAATCAGACAGGAGACGCCCATGGGAGAGGGCCCCCGCTGACTGAATTTGGGGCAGCATGTGATGAAGAGAGCACCTGAAAAGTCAGGGTGACTAAGCCAGAGAAGGGGGGCGATGTCAGGGGAATGCGGAACCAAGCAGTGTTCTGAGTTTGCGGTGGCGTCAGGTGCCCGTGGCCTTGTGGTGTGCTCCTTACGAGCCCTTCTTTGGGCTGCAGGCAGCTCGCTCTGTTAGCTCACCGCCAAGGCAGTAACAGGGCAAGTGTTTGGGTGCCATCCAGACACGGCTGCTTCCAGGCACTGCTCCTTCCTGTTTCGTTTGGGAGGGCTTCTCCCCAGCTGTCAGGACGCGAGTGGGCTGAATGGAGTCAGAACACATGTCTGAACTTCACACATTTACATCTGATGTAAATGCTGGAGAACTCGGCTCACGGACTACATCCCCTCGCTACCGTGCCAAACGGGGGCAGTTTGGAGGCTGCCCCGTCCCCTTTATGCCTGAACTGGGCCCTCTCAGGACTCCCAAGGGTGTGGGCTGGGGCTGGGAGGCTCTGCGGAGGTGGGTGTCAAGACTACAGAACAGTGGGTCGGGGGTCCAGCCAGGTCAGCGGGCCTGCCCCCCACCCCCCCGCCACCCCGCCCGCCCCGCCCCGCCCCACCCCACCCCACCAGCCAGTTACAGCCTTGAAGATTGCAGCGGCCTCTCGCCGTCCTGGCCAGGCTGGCCACGTGTGACCAAATCTGCCATGCCTTGAGTAACCAACTGGCTTTTTGTTTCACGGGAGCTGGTCTGGGCTCCCGGTAAGGAGGGCGATGGAGGGGGTCCCTGTGCAGCCCGCCCACAGCCACCCAATCCGTCTGAATCCTCCTGGAGTTCTGGTCCCTCGCCGATCTGACGGGGACTCGCCGTGCGGCCCTGTGTCCAACTGGACACATGAGAGTGTGAGTCTCCCGACAGGGCAGATCCCAGGAGCTGGGGCCCAGGGACGTGGCACCCGGCGCAGGGAGGAGGGGCAGCAGAGAAGGGGCTTTGACATCTCCTACCCTGGCTTCTGCTCAGAAGCCTCCTCCCTGGAGGCTTCTCTGCTCACCTGGCCCGGAGGCCTGGGTGTTGCGTCATTCGTCTTCCTCTGGTGCTGTTTGTCGCAGAGCACTTGTCGCTGCAGCCCCCATGTTTCTGCCATCCTCGGGGCTGGTCAGGGAGCTGCATGGGGCCATGGCATCCCAGACTAGCGGGGGGAGGGGGCGGCTTGTCCGGTGGCTTTGGGACCCCACCAGGCCTTCTGCACCCTTCAGGGGTGGCAGGTGGGTGCATCCCTGACACTTAGGTGGTTCTGTGATCATTTGTCAGAGAAGGGGGTATAGCCCCCTCCATGCACCCCCAGGGAAGCCCCTGTGAATCCCTAGGCTGAGCCTCTGGGGAGGCCGCAGGGACCCTTGGTGGATTTGCTGTGGCACCTTCCTGGGCCCCAAGGAATCGCCAGGTGAGGGACAGCGGGGCCCTCAAGCTGGGTGGGGGTAGAGTCTGGCTCCGCTGCGTCCAGCCTGGGTCCTGGTGTGTGTCCCCAACCCCGAGTCCTGTCATTGCTGGCCAGAGGATGAGGAGACAGGGTGCTTAGGCATGTGAAGGGCCCAGCCCTGGCCCGGCCATTGTCCTTTTTCCCTGGGGCAGCGGTGTGGGGCCCAGAGGAGGGCCCTGCCCGCATGTGGCTCCAGAAATCCCTTCTGCCACCTCTTGTGAACCTCACCTTACTCTCACCGTTGGGCAGGGGTCAGGGACCCTGTTTTTCAGATGAGTATTCTGAGGCCCAGGCTCACCCCTGCCACCTCATCCTGCCCACCTCCATCTGTCGTCCTCTCTGGAGGCCCGAGTCATCCGGCCTCTTGGTGCCCCTGCCAGTGGTGGGCACTGAGAGGACTCAGCCTTTAGCGACCCCCAGCCTGTCTGCCTGGAGCTGGTGCGTGGAGCGGCCCTGCTTTCGTCACCGGCCACTGTCCCGGGTCTGAGCAGGGGGCCCGAGTCAGGTGCCCGGAGAAGGGCACAGGAGGCCTGATTTTTAGAGGAGAAGCAGCTTTGGAGATGTGCTGGCGTTCACTGGGAGCCCTGGGGACTGGGACGGGGTGGCAGCAAGGGGGCCGAGACCCCTGGACTCCCGGCGGGAAGCAAAGGAGCCTTTCAGGGGCACTCTCCTCAGTGCCACCTCCGTCCACTTCCTTAGCTGGTACCCGGGGTCCCCAAGGCAGGTCCCTCCTTGCCTCTCGCAGGGGCCGTTGTGGCCCGCGGCCTACAGCTGGCTGTGTGCCCGATGCCCCCTCGCCGGCCGGGCTGGGCCGCGGAGCCAACCTCTCACCTGTCTGCGGCCCGGGTCTGACACCAGCTCCCACCCAGCCCTGGGGCCGGGGCATAAACAATTTCAGCCCCGCGTCCCCAATTGGTTTGTGGTATTAAAAACGAATTGCGATCAGCCAGGTTGTCATTTCTGCCTGATAAAACATCACTTGTATTGATCTCCCCCACCTGCTGCCATCATTTATCCTGCTTCGACGCTTCACATAATGGCTCGTTTGTCTTGATCAAAGTGTAGTCCTGCACGTTTAACCCTCGGGGCTCCACTCGTGTCCACCCCCTTCCCTCGCTTGGGCCCTGTTCTGTGGGGTAGGAGGTTCTAGAAGGCAAGGGCCACCTTGAGTTACGGTGGGGAATGGGAGGCGACAGGGAGGCAGCTGGAGGGGCTGGGGGATGGGAGGAGGTGGTCCCCGCCTGCTGTGTCCTTGAGGTCACCTGCCCACGTTCCCGGTTCCGTGGCGACCCCCCCTCCCTTCCCCTCCCGTGGTTTCCCGCCCTCAACCCCCCTGAGTCCCTGGCCTGGCCCCGTGCTCCTGGCCCCCCACCTCAGGCCTTTCTCTGGGCACCAGCTCCTTCCCCTCCCCGGGGCTGGGCTGGCCCCTCTAACCCTGACCCAGGGCTGCAGAGGCAGTGGTCCCAACCTGATTGTGGACCCTCTGCCTACGGCCTCGGGTGCGTCCTGCTGTCCGGGAGACTCCATCCTGCGCTGGGGTCACGACCTGGCCTGTGCAGAACTCTGGCTCCAGCACCAGGCCCGCATGCCTCCCAGCCACCGGCAGTGTTCCTCAGCCACTTTCGGCCTGCCCTGCCCCTCCTCCAGGACGGCCCAGGTATCCCCTCTTCCAGGAAGCCCCCATTGACGGTTCCGGGGGTGGTGGTTCCTTTGTGTCCTTGGATGTCCCTGTCGGTCTGGCTGCAGCAGGGAGCTCAGTGCTGGAGCTACCAGGCCTGGCTCAGCCCTGGCGCTGACCGTGTAGTCCATGGGGGAGGTTGTCTTGGCCGCACGGCTGTTCTCGCCCTTGGCCGTCGGCCTCTCTTAGGGCCCACAGTGTCGGAGAGCTGTGGCTGCGGGTCCGGCATCCCCACCTTGGCCGATGCACCCTGCTGGCGCCGGTGCTGGCTGGAGGACTCGAACCCACACCCTGCCAGCAAGAAGAACTTTCCCACCAGCTCCTGGGCCCAAGTCAGTGCCGCCCTTTCTGTATTTTGTCACCCCTCCCACCCCGGCCCCTGCCCACTCTCTTGCCCCATAGCTTCCCTTGTGACCTCTGGTGTCTGCTGACCTCCCCACACCGTACCCCCCGTGCCCTGCACTGCCAGGCAGGTCTTGGTGTGGGCAGGAGGCGGTGCGCTTACAAATGCTGGCTCGGGGGCCCCAGGCCTTCCTCCCTGCCCTGGCCCTGGTCCCGCTTCCCGCCGCCGCCGCACGTAACCAAAGGTACTGGAGGTACTGAGGCTGGGGTCTCCTGAGCCTCAGGCCCTGCCCTGGTCCCTCCTCCGCCGCCCACAGAGGCTCCCTAAGCCAGAACCCTAGGTTAGCAGGCTCCCCTTCCCCCAGAGCTGCCGCCCCTGTCCTATCAAGTCCCAGCACTCAGCCTGGCCTCTACGGTCTTCTCTGGGCCCTCTCTGTCCCTCTTCCTGATGCAGCCCTTGGGAGAGTTGGGGCCACGGGCTGCCACGGCTGGAACCTCGCCAACTGACCTGCATAAAGTGGGGCCTGATTCCCGGACTGAGTCTAGGGGTAGAATGTGCCCGCCTTCAGGCACAGCTGGCTCCGGGGGCGCAGACTGTTTGGTTTGGGGCCGCTCAGAACAGGTTTGCGCCCCGCCCCGGCTCTACGCAGCCAGGGGCCTCCCGCTCAGGAACTCGGCTCGAATCTCTTGCGCCTGGTGGGCTCAGAAGAGTTCCTGGGCCTCTTCCGTCCCGTCTCTGTGCTCAGGGCCCTGGCCGGGTCACACGGCCTTGAACCTTCTCCTGCACCCTGGAGAGGGGTCACGTTCCCTCTGCTCCCTCTGGCCAAGTTGGTCCAGCAGAGGAAACAGGAAAGGGGAGAGCAGGCTGTCAGCAGGGCCGGCCGAGGGCGGCCCCAGTGTGGTTGGTGGTTGTGTGTGTGTGTGTGTGTGCACCCAAGCACGCACGCACATGTGGGAGTTACATACCCATAGAGGCGGGGGGCAGGCGTCTGGGTCACGGCCCCGCTCCCCGCACTCACCTTCCTTCTGCAGATCTGCCCTAGTCTGAGTCCCTCACTGAGGTCTCTAATCCCAGCTGGGACCTCACTCCCCAGGGACCCTGAAGGTGGGGGGGGGGGGGAGAACAGAGTGTGCCTCCTTTCCGGCTAGGTGGTAGGGTTCCGGAAAGACCTCAAGCCTGCAACCTCGGTGGGCAGGGCTGTCTCTAGCTAGGAGCTTGTTGGGGTGACTTCCCTGCCCCAGAGGTACCCTTCTTCCTGACACCCTCCAACCTGGGGACGTCAGCTCTCCATTTAACAATCTGGAGCACTGTTTATTGCCTCTCTACACAGTCATCAGCTGAGAAAATGTTTGTTGAACGAGTAACTTCACGCTCTCCTTGAGGAGGGTGTCTGCTCTCCAGTGTGCCGGCACCCCTCCCCCAGCTGGCCACGGCGCTTTGGAGGCCACCCTTCCCCCTGTGCCTTGTGGGGGCTGACCCTCCCTCTCTTCTGGGGCACCTGCCCTGGTCACGTGGACAATCTGACTCAGCTCTGGTGAGACCTGTAAAGAGGGGAACCTACATCTTGGGGGGTCACGAAGGCCAAAGCCACCCCAGAAACTGGTAGCACGGTCCTGTCACGTGTGCGGGGCTCGGTGCCCAGGGGCTCCGCTCTGGCTAACGTGGGGACAGACCTGGCCCGGGCCTGGACGTGGGGCTTGGGCATGTCCGCCGGGACCCCCGAGACTCCGGGGCCTCCAGGGAGTTGCCGTGCGAAGTGCACACGGGCGCCGAGGCACAGTTAGGATTCCGGACCACTGAACACCTGTACAATAGTTCATATATTTATTCTTAAGCAAGTTATCAATAAAAAATTTAATACTAAAATGCCTTTACATAGAGTTTGCTGTTCATAAAACCTTTGTGTTTTGTTTTTTTTGTTTGTTTGTTTTTAGTGTTTACATTGGAAAAAAAAAAAATCCAACCATCTTAGTTTACACATTTACAATAGTCGTGCTTCGCCAGGTCTAACCACGGTTAGAAGGAGGGCCGCACCGCCCACACGCACAGATAGAGGGAGAGAGAAGAAGAGAAGGCGGGGGAGGAGGGCAGAGAATCGACACGAGGGCCAAGAAAAAGGGTTTCCTTCGCTCGGTGCCTGGGGTTTGAACTTTTGCGGCTGGGCTGTCCCCACTCGGCGCCCTGGCACCGGGCAGGTCTTCTCCTCCGGGCAGCCTTCTGCTTCTCCAGCCGCGAGCAGGCCCTCGGGCACCGCCTCCCGGGTGACCGCCAGGAATGAAATATTGCACTCGTGCGGAGACAAAGGGGAGAATGGGGTGGGAGAGGTAGGCCGGGGCGCAGGGGAGCCCCCCCCCCCCCGCCCCTGCATTTCCCACGGAGCCAGGAGTGGGAGGTGGGGCCGGGATGGTTTCCTGGCTGAAAAGGAAGGGGGCGGAGAGGGGCCGGGTTGGGGTGCCGGGCACCTGCCGACACCCCATGTTTCCCGGGGACCTGGGCTGCAGGTCTGTGGTCACACAAAAACTCGTCCTAAGGAACAGTGACTAACGTGGGGGGCTTTCCTGGGGCTCCCAGTGGGTGTGGTGGCACATGAGGACATGTGGCCCTCAGTACGTTTCAGGGACAAGGGTGGTTGGGCCGCGTCTGGCTTGCCCTGTCTCTCTCTTGGCCACGGGAGAAGTGAAGAGGTGACAAGTGTTCTGAGGCTCCTGGGGTGGCGCCGAGAGTCTGGGCCACCCGTCCAGCACTGGGTGGAGGGGTGAGCGCCCCGGAGGGGTGCTCCCTGCACTTGGCTAGGGTGTGGGCTCGGGCGGGCAGGAGGGACCCCTGCTCGCTCCGCACCCCAGGCACCAACTGGTCATGCTGTCTGCCTTCCCGGTGGCCACAGAGAAGGCCCAGAAACCTCCATGTAAGTTGGTGGGGGCCAATCCCGTCCCTGCTCTGAGTGGAGGCTAGGCAAATTGGCCATCAAAACGGAAATCAGAAAGAACTTGGAATATTCAGGAAATAAAACGAAAACATCACTTTTTCGTATCGATACTTAAAAATATTTGTTCATTTTTGTTTCGTTTTTAACAGAGGTAAGATACATTTATGGCTGCTGTCACGATCCCGGGCTGGGGGACCCGCTGATCCTGATTTTTATCTCAGCTTCTGGAATCCCTTCTCTCCCCAGGGACCCTCACCATCGCCCTCCTCCCCTCCCCCGCCCCCCAATACGGTCTTCCTAGGAGGTGGATTAAAAGGAAATAAAGTCGAGTGTGACTTCCATCTCCGCCCCCGAGATGGGTGGTGTACCCGAGGGTCCCCCTCCTGTGGCCGCCCCCACCCTCAGCTGCCTCTGTCGCCACAGACGCCCCTGTCGGAGCTCAGCCAGGCTGAGCAAAACAGTGCATTTTCAACGAAAACCCCCCAGAACAAAGCCTAGACACACACCCACACACACACGCACACGCACACACACACATGCACATACACCCTTGTCACGCGTGTGGGGAAAAAAATCCTTTTCCGCTATTTTTTTCCATAAAACTTCCCGCAGAAATACAATATTTACATAGAGAAATAAATAGACAACACACCTGATTTCTGCTTTCCCTGGTGGGAGACAGTCGGAGGTACTAGGGAAAATATGGCTTGGATTCTAATCTCTCGGGAACGGCCGATGGGGATCCGGGGCGCCGGCTGGGCCGGCCCAGGCTGGACGACTCTCCGGACGGGACGGGCCGCACGCGGGAGCGCCCGCTCGCCAGGGACAGTGATGCGAAGCCGGCGCCCGCCGCGGGGTCGGGGGGTTGCATATTTGCTCCTGGCTGCGGCGTTGGGGGGGGGGGCTCCCCGGCTCTGCCCACGCAGCCGGGCTCAACACAGGATGGGCGCCCCGTCGGCTGCCACCAGCCGGCCTGTGGTGGGGTCATAGGTGCCCGCCAGGTAGTAGAGGTCCCGCCGGTCCTGGTCCTGGCACTTCCGGCTCCGTGTCATTTGCTCGTACTGCTCCCGCCCCACGACCTGGCACTTGTGGGAGATGGTCTGCACGTCGTTCTCGTCCTCGTGGCAGGACTGGTACAGCGCGTTCTGGGGGGGAAGGGGGGGCGGGCAGGAGCGCTGGGACCGAGGCCTCGCGCCCCCAGGGGAGGGCTGCTCGGTCAGCCTGTGGACCGTGCCCACCGCCTGCAAACCTGGGCTCCTGCACACCAGAGGGCGGTGGGGGTGTGTTCCGCCTGGAAGTACGGGCCGTGGGGGGGCTGCGTGCCCCCCACGGTGAAACTACCACCCCTTTCACAGGGAGCCATGGAGGCCAGGGAGGGACCCTGTGTCGTTTCCTGTGAGGCCCGGTGGTGGCCCTGGGCTGGGAGGCCCCGCGGTGTCGGGGACGGGGTGGGGGTGTTCACGAATGAGACCACTCCTCCCATTTTGGCTGCCACCGCCCCCCCCCCCACCTGGTCTCCATTCCCCCAGGCCCCTGCATGTCCCCCACCTGTCCTGGGCCCCCTTCAGGCTGCCCTGTTGCCCAGTCCTCCCAAGCTCCCCACTTGCCCCAGGGCCCCCCACAGGCTCCCCACCTGCCCTGAGCTCTCCTGCCCCAGGGCCCTACAGGGCACTGCCCCCTCCCCCATTCTCTCACCTTCCCGTCACTCTGCCGCTTCCCCAGCTTCGTCTCCTCCGGGTGGTAGAACCACTTGACCTTCACCACCATGTTACTGCCCCAGGACTCCCACATGCTCTCAATGCGGCCGATGTAGGGCAGGTTGGGCCGCCCGGCCGACAGGAAGACGGCACAGTCCCCGATGCGCAGCGTCTCCTTGCCCCGGACGATGGCCTTGTAGAACAGCTTCCTGGCTTTCCCCTTCATGCCCCGCCTCTGCAGGGACACAACCAGAGGCCGAGGGCAATGAGGGGGCCCAGGCGGCAGCCAGGACAGAATGACGGGGACACACACACAAGGGGAGGGAATACGCAGGAGGGACAGACGGCACGTCGTGTGTGCAAGCGTGTGTGCACGGGCACCCCAGGTCCACGCGGGGCACTGTGGCGGCTGGAGGAAGGCCAGCACAGCCAGAGGTCCAGGACGAGGTGGCCACACCCAGACCTACCCTGCCCACCGGTCAGGATGTCAAGATCCAAACTGACTATAAAGAACAGTGGACCTGGGGCAGGGTGGGGTGGGGAGAGAGCACGAGGCGTCCGGTGCACACACGTTTGCAAGGACAAAACGCCCCGGAAAACCGAACGTCCACACGTGGAGTGTCGGCAAAGAACAACGTTCGCGTCCATGCAATGAGGTGCTCGAGGTGCTCAAAACGCGCAGAGCTGCCTGTGTTGTTTACGGACAAGGAAAGACGCGCAACCTAGTGGACCTGCCGCTGGAGAAACAAAACACAGGCTGGGGCGCCTGGGGGGGCTCAGTCGGCTGGGCGTCCGACTTCTGCTCAGGTCATGATCTCACGGTTCGTGGGTTTGAGCCCCGCGTCAGGCTCGGTGCCGACAGCTCGGGGCCTGGAGCCTGCTTCGGATTCTGTGTCTCCCTCTCTCTCTGCCCCTCCCCTGCTTGCTGTCTCTCTCTCTCTCTCAAAGATAAACATTAAAAACAACAATAACAAAAACAGGCTGTCTGCCCCAGTGCAAACATCCTGTACACGATCTTACAGGCAGAGACAAAGACTTGGAGGGGACATAGTGGCCGTGGTCATCTGCCTTGTCCCATCAGGTGGCAAGGTTTTCTCTTTCCTCGTTTTCCTTTGATTTTCTTTCTTTCTTTTTGTTTGGTCGACATTAAATAGGACAACCCAAAGAAAGAAGCGAGAGAGGGAGCAGGCCGGCCTCCTGGGCACCAGGGGCTCCTCGCGGCCCTCCCCCTCCCCCTCCCTCCCGGGCTGGGAGACGGGCCCACCTACCTGCGTGGGGTTCCCCGACCACTTCCAGAGCTGCCGGGCAGGCAGGAAGGCTGAGATCTTTGGCCGGTTTTCCACGGAGGGCAGCCGCTGCCTCCGGGAAAGCTCTTTGGCTTTGGAGAAGCTCAGGGCCTCCTTGCGCTTGAGCTTGGACTTGCCGCCGCTCGGGCCGGTGCCCGCGCCCCCGCCGGCCACCGCGGCCCTGGACAGGAAGCAGCGCTGCGCATGCGCGTGCGCGTGGGGCCCGCCCCCCTTGGAGCGCAAGGCCTCGGGCTGGGCCAGGAGGGCGGGCACGGGGTGGGTGAGGCAGGTCTGCAGGAGCAGCGCCGGGTCCTCGTCGTCCGAGCTGTAGGACGAGCCCTCGTCGTCCGAGGAGCAGAGGCTGGAGGTGGACAGGGAGCCCGAGGAGGAGGAGGTGGTGGAGCCTGAGGAGGAGGACGACACGGACAGGCGGGCGAGGAAGCGGGAGGGCACGCCGGGGGCCAGCCCGGGCCCGTCCTCCTCGTCGTCCGAGTAGGAGCTGTGACAGTCGCTGTCGCAAGGCAGCGGGAACTCCGCCTGGCCCGCGAACTTGCGCAGCGCCAGCCCCATGGGCAGCGGGTGCACGGGCGCCCGCCCCTTCCTGTCCTTGCCCACGAGGGCCGGGTGCGCGTAGCTGGGGCTGGGCAGGGGCCGCCCCAGCTTGGGCCCGAGGTCCTTGTCACCCATGAGCAGCGCCTTGCAGTTCTTGTTCTTGGGGGAGGTCACGCCCTCGTGGTCCAGCTTGACCAGGAACTCGCCGCCCGCCCGCCGCCGCGCGCCCTTCTCGGCCTCTGCCCGCTCGGCCTTCTTGGCCCGCAGCAGCTTGTGGGCGCCCCCGGGCAGGCCCGGCCCGGCCCCGCCGACGAAGGGCGCGTACGAGCTGGCCAGGCTGCTGAAGGAGTCGGCCCGGAAACCGTTGCCGAACACGGGCGCGGCCACGCTGTGCACCGGGAACAGCGCCTCCCGGGCCCGCAGCTTCTTCGCGCTGCCGTTGAGCTGGAAGAGATTCTGCAGCACGCCGGGCCCCTTGCCGCCCGCCGCGGCCGCCGCCGCCTTCCGCTTTGTCTGCGCCACCGCCGACCAGCTCAGCAGCGGGCTGCCCCGGCGGCCCAGGAAGTGGTCCGAGGCCCCGGCGGCGGGGGCGGCGGGCGGGGGCTTGGCGCCTGAGGTCAGGAGCTCCGCTTTGCCTGGGGGGAGGCCGGGTAGAGTCAGGCCCCCCCTCCCCCCCCCGGCTCCACCCTCCCCCTCCCCGTGCCTCCCGGTCCCCCACACCCGGAGGGGGACCCCCACGCCAGGGTTCTGGGTGGTCCCACGAGTACCAGCTTTGTCTTTGCCGACGGATTTCTTCCCCGGGGGCTTGGAGGCTTCGGGGCCTTCGTGCGCCTTGGGAGACAGGCTGGGGGCGGGGGTCTCGCCGGGGGGAGGGGCCTCGAAGGAGGCTTTCTTGGTCCTCCGGCAGCTGCCGGACACCAGCAGGGCGGGCGAGGGCTCGGTGCCTGCGGAGCGGACGCGCGGCCTCAGCGCTGGGCCTCCAGACCCGGGCGCTGGCTCCGCAGGGAGGCCCCACCCCCGCGGCCCCGGCACTCACACTGGATTTTGAAGTCCGGAGGTAGCAGCCTGATGTTGGAGACGGCGATGTGGCCGGTGTCCCCGTCATCAAACTCCACGACCACGGAGTCCAGGTCCCCTTCCTCGTCACTGCAGGCACCTGGGGAGGAGGGCCCCGTCACGGTCGACCTTGGCGCTGCCCCAGCAGCCAGGAAACAGACGCCCCCCCCCCCCCCCCCCCACCTCGCCGCCTCCCGCCGCCCGGCCTGAGCGGCCACAGCACCACCATCCAGCACCCCAGCCTGGGGCACTGCCCGCTCGCTCACCCACCTGCCCGCCCCCGGGGGCTCCACATCCCCTGCCTGGATGGGGGTCTGCTGGCGGCCTCGTGGGGAATTCGGGGGGCTTACCTCGGACCACGTTGCCTGGATACAGGCAACGTGACTTCTGGCTCCAGTAGGCACAGACCCTCGTGCCGGGTGGGAGGTAGCGGCTGGACTGTGGCCGGACATCCAGCACCTGGAGGACCGGTTGGGGGGGGGGTGTGAGTGGGTGGGGGAGGGGCTGCGGGGGAGGGGGCCCAGGAGGGGCAGGTGCAGCCAGGCCCACCTCCCCGGGGCGGCAGGTCCAATGGGGGCCGTCCCCTCACCGCCTCCTGCAGCAGCTGCTCCAGCGAGTAGATCCTCTGCCTGTTGCCTCTCTCGCCCTCGATGACGATGCTGTAGCTGAGGGGCGAGGGGGGCGTGGAGCGTGAGAGGGGCCTGCCGGCCGCGTCGCCCACCCTGGCCCAGGCCCGCCGCCCTCCCTCCCCGCACCCGGGCCTCACATGTCGGGGGGCTGCAGGGTCCTGACGCTGCCCGCGTACAGCAGACTGTCCTCCTTGGGAATGAGTACGGGCAGCCCGTCCTGCAGATCCTCCTTGTGGATGGTGCACGAGCCAGCTGAGGGGACAGGCTGTCAGCGCCGGCCCCGCCCCCACCCCCGGGGCTGCCTCCCGGCCACTCACCCAGGGCGGCGCTCTGCTCCGCGCTCAGAGGACCGCTGGCCCCAGCCGGCTCTTCCTCCACTTCGTCCTCCTCCTCTTCCTCCTCCTCCTCCTCAAAGCTGCCGTTGTCGTCAAACGCAAAGTCGTCTTCCACAGCAAAGCTCTCCAGCAGCCGACTCACTGCCCGGCCCTTGCCCTGGGGGGCCAGAGGGGTCAACTCCCTCTGGAGGTGGGGGCGGGAGAGGTCTGCAACCCCGACTGGGCGCCCGGGGGGTGGGGACGCTACCTGCTTGCCGACAGCCTTGCTTTTCACCTTGCCCACCTTCCTGCCCTTCCCCAGGATGGCCTTGGCGTTGCGTGGCGA
Source organism: Herpailurus yagouaroundi (assembly GCF_014898765.1). NCBI lineage: Eukaryota > Metazoa > Chordata > Mammalia > Carnivora > Felidae > Herpailurus > Herpailurus yagouaroundi. The sequence goes on along the minus strand of NW_024412448.1, from coordinate 5,329,262 downwards.
CAGGGCGATGGACAGGGCCCCGTTCTTCCGCTGTTCGGGGCGGGAGGGAAGGAACCGCGGTGAGGGGGGCCCCGGCCTCCCTGCTCCCAGCCACTGCCGGGCGTGGTGCAGGCTGACCCGGAGTGTGAGTTCAGGGGCGCGGGGCAGGATCACCCCCGGGCGGGCCACATGAGCGGGCAAGGGGGACAGGGTGGGAGCTCCTTCTGTATCTGACGCCCGCCCGCGGAGCCCAGGCCGGCCGGGGTGCCCCGTAGCAGGGGTGCCCACAGAGCCTACCCGCAGTCCCGGCTGGAGGATTGTGCTCTTGCGTGTGGCCCTCTTGAGGCGCTCGCTGGCCAGCTTGCTGCCCTCCTCACGGCAGGTGAAGGCGCGGGCGGGGCTGAAGAGGGTGTCCCTGCTGGGGGTGGTCCCTGGCTCCGCCCGCAGGCCACCTTTGGCCTTGCCCTTGGCTTTCTTTTTGCCTGGTGCGCCTGGGGGCCTGCGTCCTGGGGCCCGCTCCAGCTTGGTGCCCACCTTGGCCTTCACCGTGCGCCTCTTGACCTTGACCTCGCTCTCTGGGCTGGACAGGCGGCAGGCCCCTGTGCGGGGAGAGGGCGGCCGTCACAGGCGTCCCGGGTGCTGGGCCCCCAGCCGCCAGGCTGGCCCCAGCCCGCCCTGGCCTCCTCGTTACCTAGTAAGCCCTGCCTCTCCTTCTTCTTCTTGGCCTTCTGGTTGGCCTCCATCTTGACCACGGAAGAGGGTGAGGGCCCCAGCACGGCCACACTGGCTCCCCCATGCAGCGCCAGCCCGGGCTCCTTGGGGGGTGCCTCTGTCGCCAAGAAATCTATGCCGTTCTCGCTGTCATAGCCGGCGCCTGGGGAAGGCAGAGCGCCCAGATGACTTGGTGTCACAGCCACGCCATTTTGGGGGCGGGGGATCTGTTCACCTGCGTGCACGTGGATGGGCCGGGGGGCAGGGGTGGGGAGGGACAGGCACCTGGGCCGGCCTCCTGCTGAGGGTGTGTGGACGAGCATGGGTTAGGGGAGGAGCCCCTCTCTGACCTTCCTTTCCCTGTCTCTATTTTCCTTTCTTACGCCCTGGGCAGTGGGGCGCCAGCCCGCGGGCCTGGGGATCCCCCTCCTCAGGGCAGCTCCGGCCCCTTACTGCCCTCCTGCTTCCTGCTTCCTCTCGCCCTCCCTTTGTTCTCAGGCGCGAGCTGGGTGCAGGCGGGGCGAGGCCTGGTGGGGAGGAAGCACCTAGTTCTCCAGGCTCCTGTCTCTGGACACGTGTGCCTGCTGGAGGCCAGATAACCCCTCCAGATCAGCCTGCAGGAAAGCCGCCTCGAGCCGGCAGAGGGGCTATTTTTAGCCCCCTTTCCGGGATGTATCCAGAGGCCTCTTTCTTTCCCGTGGCTCTCGTGGCCCCACAGGGAGCCGCAGGGCAGGGTCTCCTTCCCTGGCTGCCCCAGCGGGGAGGCTGTCCCCGGGTCCCCCACACTCCACAGGCCGCCACCTGGCTCTGATGGCCGTCTGGGCCCGGCGGTCCCGGCTGCGGCCCTCGGACCCACTCGCCTGCCTCGTGTGCCGGGGCCACCGCCGACTGGGCCGGGAACTTGGGCGTCTCCCTGCTGCCGCCACCGCCATCCGGCTGCGTGTGCCGGGCGGCCCCCGGCACCTTGGTGCTCTTGGCTCTGGACAGCTTCTTCCGGATGCGTCCCCCTGGGGCGGCCTCCTTCCGCCTGAAGGGGCTGAGGCCGGCAGGCAGCCCCTTGCTCTTCACTTTCGGCTTCAGCTGGGCCACCTTGTGGGCCATGGCAGACGCCAGCTCGCCCTGACCGCTGCTTCTCTTGCACCGGACCTTTTCCTGTGAACGGGAAGGCGGTGGCTGCGCTCAGCCCTGCGGCCTTCAGCCTGCCCTCTGCCAGCGCCGGCTCACAAGTGGCACTTCCTCGGCCCCCGTCCTCTGAAGCGGCCCAGGGGGCACGGGGCTTGGCCACTGGAGCCCAGCACCCCGATCCCCCGCTCCACGGCACCTCCCAGACCGCCCACCCTACTTGAGCTTGGGGGACGGACGTCGAGGGCCCGGGTGTCTGTTCTGGGAGGGCGGGGCAAGGTGACGACACGCTCAGGTGGGGTGACAGCTGCCTCCAGGCCACCCACTGCACACGGGGTGCACCTGACACTGGGTTCACTGCTGAAGGCTCCGTGACCTATAACACCGTGCGTTTTTTCTTTCTGCTGGAGTGAGCATCGCCAGCCCCAGTCACACCTGCGGGCCCAGGGCCGGCCTCTGCCGTGAGGCTCACCGAGCCCCAGAGCCCAGGGCGAGGCCGCTGCAGTGCTCACCGCAGAGGCCGGCTGCAGGCCCACGTAGACGCTGCTCTCCAGTCGGCTTTGCTTCCTCGCAGGCTCCTCGCCACCCCGCAGCTCAGCGCACAGCAGGCTCAGGCTGGACCGCACCGCCCTGGGGGCATGGGGGCGCAGGTGGGCATGGGCCAGCTGCAGGCACGCCTCGGCACCCTGGCCCCGTCCTCGCTCTGCCCTTTCCCGAGTGAGGCTGCGCTCCTGTGCCGGGCTCCTTGGAGCACGCGCCGTGCTGCCAGGCGGCCCGGAGGCCGAGCCAGTGCTGAGCCCCAGCCGCCTGCCTGCCGGCCGGTCCTCTCGCTGACCGGGGAGGGGCGGCCTAAAGCTCAGGGGCCAGGGCTCTGTGGCCAGCTGGACCACTGTGTGTCCCAGCTGTGGCCTCAGTCTTCACACCTGGGAAACAGGGACGGGAACTATTACGGCTCTCTGCAAGGGTGGGGGAGGTCGGTCCTGGTCCCAGGACTGGCCCTTGTTGAGTGCCAAGGCCAGCGGCCACCACGGTTTGGAACAAGGACGGTGTTAGAGAGGCTCCTGAGAATGGGGTCCCCTGCTTCCCTCTCCGCCACTGCCAGAAAGAGGTCGGGGCACAGTGGCCAGAGACACTCCTGTCCGGGGTCTGCCTCCCAGCCTCCTGGGACCCTGACTGCTGGGCTCAGACACCTGCTTTTAATCCCAGTTCTTGAGGGAGGGGAGCCTGAACCCCAGCACCCACATCCCGGGGGGGGGGGGGGCGCTGGGAGTCTACTGACACCAAGTCTCGGTTTCCCCATGTCCCACAGGTGTGGGTGGGGCTGGGCCTGTCACCTGCCCCCTCCCCCACTCACATGGTGTTAATGAAAATGAGTCACAGACGGAGCCCGAGAACCCTGGCTTTGTGGGGACAGACATCACCTTTCACCTTCCCGCCCAGAGAGGGGACCAGGCAGGAAGCCGGCTGTGCAGTGAGGCTGCCCCCACCCCCCACCCCCCCACCCTTCCACTTCCTGCCTGGTCCCAGCTGTTGGCAACCACCGCAGGGCACGGCCCGCAGCGGGGGAGAGCCTGGGATTCAGGAGGGAGCCGGATCCTTGAGGAGGGAGGGCCCTGGACTGTGCGTCCTTCCTTGTCCCGAGGCTGCTACCCTCCAGCCAGGGCCGGGCTTCGTGGGTCGGTGGAGGAAGTGTTGTAATGCCAAGTACCAGGCCGGGGTTTCCGGGGCCGGGGGCCTGAGGGCAGCTCGGGGCAGCCTCGCCAGGACTCCCTGACGCAGCCACTGGCCAGACTCTGGCCTCGGTGGGCCCTACCTTGGCCAGAGGCCCCGACAGCGCTGGCTGGTTCTCAAAGGGAGAGCCTGGGAGTCCCCTGGCTGGGGACACCTGGGCAGTGGGGGGAGGGGCAGCTCGGGGAGACGCCCCCCCCCCCCCCAGCCATATGGCCTATCCCCGCCACCGCCCACAGGCGATGCGAACCCCCCTCCCTGTAACCTTCTCTGCATTTGCTAATGTTTTGTGACATAAAGCCCTGAGATTAATTTTTTGCCTCTGTCTTAATTGAAGGAACCATTTAGTGCCGATTTAACTATTATTACCAAATCATCAGGATTGATGCAGCGCGCACGCAGGCTCGCCAATCGCGTTTGGAGCAGCTCGTTGGATTTATGCAAATAGGTCTGCCGGGAGAGGCAATTTGTAGCCGGGAAGGACAATTATGCCCGGCCCGGGAGCGTGCCAACGAGTGCGCCGGGCGGGTAATGGATAATAACACTGCGCCGACAGCGTGCGCAGCACCGCAGCGTGACCAACGGCGTTACACGGTGCAGACAGAGAGGCTTTTCCGCAACGCCGCCTGGCACCCGAGGGGGCCGGGCGCGGGCAGGGGTGATGCCACGGCCAGGTGTGTGGACCTGGTGTGGCCATGCGCCGGGCCCAGCGTGGGGCAGAGGGAAGGGGAGAGGTCTGCAGCGGGTTCTGTCCGTGGCTACAGCTCTGGGAGAGGGGAGCTGGGTCCTCACGGGAGCTTGAAGGGGGGGGGGGGGGCAGCAGCGTGCGGACAGGGGCGGCGAGGGCACCCTGGGCCCACCCCAGCCCCGCCACACGCACCCCCAGCCCGGGGCACCCCACGGCGGCCCACGCACCGGGACTTACTTGACTTTCTTGCCGTCGCCCCTGGGGAGCTGGCCCCCAGGACGCAGGGCGGGCAGCAAGCTGGGGTACTTGCGCTTCCTCGGCCGGCCGGGCCCCCGCCTCGCGGGGCTGCGTGAGCTCTCCTCTCTCCTGCAGGCCACGGGGGTGGGGGGTGCTCAGAGGCTTGCACCCACCCTGGCCCTCCTGACAGGGGTTCAGCAGAGGGCACTGGCCTTGGAGGGCCGCAGGGGCAGGGCAGGCCCCCCCCGACACTCGGGGAGCTGGGCCCTCACATGGCCCAACGCGCCAGCCTTCCTCCCACGGCCTCCGGGGGCCATCCCGGACGCCAGCCTCCAGCCCAGCTCAGCCCGGGCGTGCGTGGGGTGGCTCCCTGGCCCCGAGGTAGTGGTCCCGGGCCCGCACAGCGGGGGGGGCCCCCCCACCCGGCCCCTGCCGCGCACGCCCCGCCCGGCTGCCGCCCGGGGCCCTACTCGTGGTCGTGTCTGCGCTGGAGGCGAGCCAGCTCCCGCTGCTTCTCCTTGTAGCGCCGCTGCAGCTCTGCCAGCTGGACGCGCATCTCCACCTCCTGCGTGTCCAGCCGGTCGATGGCGGCCTTCAGGGGGCAGACCTGGCGGGCAGGGGCGCAGGGGCCTGTGAGCCCAGGCGGGGCCCCGCGGCGGGGGCGGCCGGCGTGGGGGCTCGGGGTGCCCCTTGGGTTGTTGCGCCGGGGGCGACCGGGCCCCCCCTTCCCCCCACTCACAGGCTTGGTCTTGGGGGTCCAGGTGTCCTTCCGTTGCAGAATCTGCATGCGGGGGGTGAGTGTGGGAGCCCTGCAGGGGTCGGCGGCGGGGGGCTGGGCAGAGGAGGAGGGGCTGTCCAGGCTAGCGGCCTCCGCCAGGGACCAGGCTGAGGCCAGCGTGGCCAGGCGCTGCAGGTCGAATGCCAGCACGTCCTTTTCCTCTGCGGGGGACACGAGGGTCAGTGTGTGTGCGGCAGGCGGGCACGTACCGCCCCTCACAGGGTCTCTTGTCCGCCTGACCCTCCAGGCTGCCCGGCTCCCCCAGCCACGAGGACCAAGGACCAGGGTGAGGTGGTGGGAAACAGCGAGATGGGCACAGGGTCAGGCACCGAGCACCCTGCCTCAGCTCCGGGGAGAGGAGGAGTCCCCCCTGGCTACTGTGGGCCAGGCCAGTTGGGGAAGCGCCCAATCCGTCCGATAGAGGCTCGTGGCTTATTCGGCCTCAACAGAAGGCGCCTGTGCGTTTCCTGCCCCTCCCAGATTCATGAAGAGTGGGGTGAGAGGAACGGCCCAGTGCAGGGTCCGAGCTGAGCCAGTGGAGGGCAGCGTCCATCCAGGGGTGAGGCCTGGAGCGGAGACTCGGGACGGGGCAGGGTGGCGGCGGAGGTGGGGAGTCGGGTCCCCGTGGGCAGGCTGTTCCCACGAGGAGCCACAGCCGGGGAAGGGGGGGGGGCCCGGCCGGGGGGAGCCCTGCGGGGTCAGACGGCTGCTGGGGCTAAAGCCGTCCACGGGCAGTTGTGCTTTTCAGGACCTACAGGACATACAGCTCCTCCGAGGTGGCCGGGGAGCAGCGATACCCCAGGGGCAATGAGCACATCTAACACCCTGAGCGTGGCTTCTAATTCCACGTCCCAGGAAAGGAGCCTGGCTCCTGGGAGAAATGGCTGTTTCCAGGGGCGGGGGCGGTGTGTGGTCAGCCAGGAACACAGGAGGTGCTCAGAAGGTGAGGGGGACACGGCGGCGGGCACATGGGCCAGCTGCAGGGGCCGAATCTGACACAGCTCCAATCCTCCGGTTAAATAGTGAGAGTGCAGATTACGACCGACCAATCAGCGAGTCACCCTGCCACAAACAGGTAAAGTGCACGGAGAGAACGCGTGAAGAGGCAGGGGGAACTGCTTCGAAGCACCTCCCTGCGAAATACTCGTTAACCGCAAAGGGGGGACGCGGCCATCAGGGTGGGACAAGGCGGCGAGGCGGGTGCCAGGAGCTGAAACTTCTGGACGCCGGTTCTGAGCTGAGGCCACAGGGAGGCCGTGTTGGGTGGCCCCGGAGCGGGAGGCTAAGGGGCTCTCTCCTCCTAGGGCGTGGGCTGCTCTTCCCTCTAGAAGCCAGGGCAGGGCTGTCCGGAAGCCCTACTTCAGCGACAAGTCCCACACAGTGTCCTATCTGTTGGGGTCACTGTGGTCACCAGGAAGCTCCTTTGCTCCCCTGCCCGGCCGGCCCGGCCCCGGTCCTCAGGCTGAGCCTGCTGAGCCGGTACAATCGCGTGGGTGAGCCTGGGGGGGGGGGGGGGGGGGGGGGGGGGGGGGGAGACGAGGTGGGGAGGGCTTTTCTTGGCTTCAGACAACACCCTGCAAAGCTCTGCAGCCCTGGGGGCTGTGGAGAGAGAGAGAGAGACAGCCCCACCCCATGCCCTGGGGTGTCTCTAACTCCTGTCCCTGGAAGGGCCTGGGGCCAGGCTACCCAGACAAGCCGCAGCTTTGCAGACCTGGATCTCAGGCTCACTCAGGAAAAAAAGGGGCATCCACACTCGGGGACGAACAGGGCCTGGGCTCCCCAAACATCCAGGGTGGAAGGGAGGCTCAGGTGGCTCTCCAAGGGCGGGATGTTCTGGTGTCTCAGAGCTGGGCTCCTGGGTACAGACCTCCCATCCAAGACCAGGCAGACACAGGGTCTGACTCCCCGCCCTTCTCCCACCCCAGGGCTCAGTCTGGGGCTCAAGTCCCTGCATCTGGTGTGGAGGTCTGAGGACCAGGCAGTGCCCCCACTGAGCCCCCCGCCCCCAACTTGAGCCCAGGTGGGGGCAGGCCAAGGGTCCTGCAGCTGAGGTCTTCTGGGTGGGGCTGAGGGGCTCTGAGCACCCAGGTCAGTGAGGTTGCCCTTGAGCAAACGGCCTGGGGTTTGAACTCCTGCCCCACCACAACTCGGCTGCAAACCTGCCAACCTCCTCGTCCCTGCTTCCCAGGGGCCTTCCACCAAATCCCGTGCCCGGCCTGGAGGGGGTTCAGGGGGTCCCTTCTGGGGAGGAAGGGACAGGAGGCTCTGCTGTCCCTCGGGACCCCTGCTTCTGGGACATACTTCTCCCACTTTCTCCCTCTGTGAATCTTGCTGCTCATCTGAGATCACAGCCAATCTCCTAATTCATTTCAGGCAAGGCGGTCATTGTGCTCATAGGGAACAGCTCTGGATCTGAGAGTGCACAGACTGGCCAGTTAACTGGGACAGAGGACAGGATGGGGCCTGGGTGCTCCAAAAGGGGAGGGTGGAGGTCTGGGGGTTCCAGGAGGGGAGAGTGGGGGCCTGGGTGCTCCAAGAGGGGAGGGTGGGGGCCTGGTGGTTCCAGGAGGGGAGGGTGAGGGCCGGGGGGGTTCCAGGAGGGGAGGGTGGGGGCCTGAGTGCTCCAGGAGGGGAGGGTGGGGGTCTGGGAGTTCCAGGAAGGAAGGGTGGGGGCCTGAGTGCTCCAGGAGGGGAAGGTGGGGGCCTGCGGGTTCCAGGAGAGGAGGGTGAGGGCCTGGGGGCTCCAGGAGCGGCGGGTGGAGTGGCGACCTGGCCATGCATCTTCCTTGGTCCACACACCCCAGCGACTGAGGCGCCTGGCCTGGGCTGCAGTTGCAACGCCCACAGGGGATTCACGTGGTCTCCACGTGAGCGTTCTTTCAATGAATGGGCCGCAGTCCAGCAGGCATTCACATGCACAGACTGGGTGGCCACACACACTGGGCCCGGCATCCGCCCGGCACTTTCGTGCCAGCCACGCTCACGTGGTGGGTCTGGGCAGCCCGGCCCCGGCCCGGGGCTCCCCCCGTCACCCTACAGCCCGGAGCCCTAACTTAGGCCCTCCTGGGGTCCAGCTGGGAGTCCACGGTGGGTGCTCCCCAGCAAACTGCCCTCGGCACAGCGGTGGGCCCGTCTAGGTGGGCAGGAAGAGTGACACAGAGGCCTCTGGGGAAATTAACTTTACGAGAACATTTGCTTTATCTCCAAAGAGCACAAAAGGCGCCTGTGGCTGGCAGCAGAGCGCTTTATGCGTCAGGAAAACAAGTGGGCAAGCTGAGAGAACTCTGTTGGGCTCTGTCTATAAATATCAGCGCGCACGATGCCTGGCTGGGGGTGCTCCCGCGCGAGGGTTTCCTCAGGGGGCCCCTCTGGGGCGACTACCCCGGCTAGCCTGTGTGGGGTCCCCACGGGCTCCAGTCCAGGGCTCACCATGGGGTGGCACCAGGCCCTGTGCCCGCACCCTGGGGCCCCTCTGGGGCCGGGAGCCCAGAAGCATCTCAGCCTGCATTCCGCCCCGGGACAGGAAGGACCGGCACCCCGGCCCTGGTGACATTGCGGGGGACACGTGGTCAGTCTTGGACCACTTCCCCTGGGCCTGGGAGGCAACAGCCGGTGCGTCCTAAGCGAAGACCTGGCAGGCCTCGGGCCAGGAGCCACACAGGCTTTCCTCTGCCTTCCCGGAGGCAAGGCCCCAGTTCAGCCACCTCATCCCCCGAGGGTCTTGGCTTCCTCGTAATGTGACCGGGGGACAGCGTATGGGGACAACTGTAAGGCCCCCACGGGGCGCTGTGGACACTGCAACATACACGGGGCATGCTGACCCAGACTCTGTCCTTCTGAAACCACGGTCAGGGTGCAGTCCTGGCCCCGAGGGTCCAGCTTCCAGAGCGTTCACAGGGTGGTGCTTACCTCGCAAGGTGGGCTCCCTCCTTTGCTGCTGGATCTCCAGGTCGGCCAGCTCGCTGAGCAGGGCAATTCCATGAATCCCTGAGCTACAGGGCGAGGGGGCTGTGCGTGGGGGCCCAGGGGCAGCGGCAAGCTGTGGGTCCGGCGGGCTGACACCTGGCAGATCCCCCAGGTCGATGGTGGCGGCCACCAGGGCGTCCAGGCCCGGGAGTGCCCTGGGCAGGTGGCTGTTCTTGGAAGCTGGCCCCCGGCCCTCCTCCTCCTGCAGCTCGACCTCCTGATACTCAGCCCCCTCTTCCGGCTTTGCTTCCCTGGGGGCCTGCCAATTGCCCGGCCCGGCCTCACTGAGGGCACCTGGACTCTTCGGCTGCTGCGGGGCCGGGGCGCTGGCCCCCGATGAAGGCCCTGGCCCCACCTCCGTGCCCCTCTCCACCGCAGCCCCCTCCTCTGCAGCCCCTCCCTGAGTAGAATGAGCCTGGCCGATGGCCTCGGGGCCCCCTCCCTCGAGGAGGGCCCCACATCGCAGTTCTCGAAGCCCCTCCAGTGGGCTGAGGTCTGCTGCCTTCCCCAAGGGTCCCCGCTCGGCAGGGTGGGGGGTGGCGGCAAGGTCCTGGGTGGCCTCCCTGGCCCCCAAGGGCAACCCCGGCTCCTGTGGGCTCTGGGGGCTTCGGGGGGGGCAGCTCCCCGGGTAGTAACGTCCTCGCTGGCTCAGGCTGGACCCTGGGAGCTGCAGTTTGCATAGTTTTGGGGTCCGAGAGGTCAGGAGAGTGCACGCTGGGGGACAGGGAGAAGCCCGAGCTGGCCACAGGGCACGTGTATCCGGGAGGCAGGTCTGTGAAAGAGGGAGTGTTGTCAGGAGAGGGCAGCTGGGGGCACGGGTGGCCCTGTGCCAAGAGGGTGGCCTCAAATCCCCGACTGCCACCTGGGAGGGAGGGTCTCCAGCCTGCCCTCTGCCTTCGAAACAGGTGAGATGAGGACAGGGAACACGTTACACTGAGGGGGCACCTGAGGGCAGGAGAGGAGGTCCCTGGAGCCAGCGCCCCCAGCCCAGCCCGGGACGCTCTCCCTGGCCAGACGGCTGTGACCACCTCAGCTCCTGCCGTGGCCCCAGGGGTCCACAGGGGTGTGCAGGGGCCCTCTGGGGCACGGCGTGCTGTGGCTAACCAGAAGGGGGGTGGTTTAAAACAAGATACTTGGACCAGGCTTTCTCAGAACCAGAATGAGCCGGCAGCCTGTCGGAAGCATGCCCCATTAACTGCATTAAAAAAAAAAAAACAGGGGCGCCTGGGTGGCGCAGTCGGTTAAGCGTCCGACTTCAGCCAGGTCACGATCTCGCGGTCCGTGAGTTCCAGCCCCGCGTCGGGCTCTGGGCTGATGGCTCAGAGCCTGGGGCCTGTTTCTGATTCTGTGTCTCCCTCTCTCTCTGCCCCTCCCCCGTTCATGCTCTGTCTCTCTCTCCCAAAAATAAATAAACGT
>NW_024412448.1:5280801-5318537 GCF_014898765.1 Herpailurus yagouaroundi | reverse complement strand
GGGACAGCGAGAGCCAAGGGGCGCGGCGGGCGGGCGGTGGGCGGCAGGGGCCCAGACGGCTCCAGGAGGAGCTCCCTCGCCCCGCTTCGCCGAGACCCGGAGCCAGGGACGGGAGCCGGTCCCACGGCTGTGCCCCGGTCCTGCCACCGGCCCCAGCAGGCCAGGCACTTCACTGTCCGTAGCCCCCACTGCCGGTCAGCTGAGCCCAGCCCTCATCCCGCCCCGTCTGCCAGGAACTGGGGAGGAGATGGTGGGGTCCCTCAGTGCTCGCCGCATGGGTCATCCAGGATTGTGGACGGGGAAGGACAAGGAAGAGCGCCCTGGGCCCTTCCTGGAAGGCCTTTGCAGGTGCCAAACCAGGCAGCCCCCTCAGTTCAGCTCTGCCCACCCGGAAGTGGAGAAAAGCCTCCGAGTGGAAGGGGGCGGGCCAAGGTCAGCCCAGCGCTGCCCGTTCTCACCTGGTTCCAACGCACTCAGGTCGGCTCCGGACCGCCGGCCCTCCCCACTCTTGTCCTCGGAGCTGGGCAGCTTGGAGCCGGGCCCGGGGCTGCCCGAGGGGCGGACGGATAAAGTGCACGAGGCTCCGGGACGCGGTGGCGGTGGCGGTGTGGGGCAGCTGGCAGGGGGCTTCGGGGTAGGCGAGTGGCAGCAAGGGGACAGCTTGGCAGGGCCTATGGTGGCAAGTGAGGGAGTGCCCTTGGCTGTGGGGGTTAAGGCAACTGGCTTGTGGGTGGACTTCAGGGTCTTCTCCTGGGTGGGCTCTTCCTGCTCCAGGTGGTGGTCCTCGGGCTTCCGCTGTTGGGGGGGGGAGGGAGAGGCTCAGCCGGCTCGACCCCCTGCTCAGGGCGTTGGGGGGTGGGGAGGCCTGGAGCAGAGAGGGAGGAAGGAGCCCTGGGTCCCCGCTGGGTGTGGCCTGGGGCAGGTACCTGGACGGGCGCAGCCCTCTGCTGCTGCTGCTGCTGCTGCTGCTGTAGGGCATAGAGCTCTTGCTGGCGCAGGAGCTGGGACCGCGAGTACACGGGGAGCTGGCCGGGGTGCTGCACGTGGGAGGCGGGGCCCCGGCCCCCATACATGGGGGGCCACAGTGAGGCCTGGTCCATGACGTCAGCTGTGGGCAGGGCCAGAGGAACCATCAGGCAGATGGGCCAGGACCGGGCCCTGCGCCCCGTGTCCCGAGCCCCCTGGGCCGGCCCCTTCCCCGCCCCTCACTTACCTCGCGCCTGCTTCCTGGGCCTGGGCCACGGGCGGGCGGCCCCGCCTCACTGTCCCCACGGCCGTGTGGGCTGCTCCCTTCTCCAGACCCACTTCCCACAGCCCCCTCCCCATACAAACAGCCGGCCCGGGAGGCTCTTACCAAGCGCGTGGGGGGCTGTGTGGGGCGTGGGCTCCGAGGGCAGAATGACGAGCTGTGCAGGGCTGTCCTGGGAGAGGGGGAAGACGGAGGGTATGGAGCCGGGCACAGAGGCGGCGAAGCCGGGGGGCAAGTTCTGGTGCAGGGCGGGGTGCCCGAGGCCTGGGGAGACAAGGCCCGGTCACCAGGGCGCGTGCAGCACCGGGTCCTGCCACTCTCGGGCCTCCCACACCAGGCTGAGGACCGTCCAGCCCGGTCAGGACGCATGCCCTGCCCCAGGCATCCTGGCTGTCCCTCCCACCCCCCCGCCCCCCCCCCCCCCCCCCCCCCCCCCGCCGCCTGCCCTGGGAGCACTGACCGTAGGAATGCCCCCCCATCCACAAAGAGGGGCTGCGGGTGCGGGGCAGCCACGGGGGGTGGGCGGGGTGGGGGTGGGGGGCTGGGTCCCCGCCCAGCTGGCTGTTCTGCAGCGAGGAGCCGCTGGCGATCATGAGATGAGGGGCCAGGTCTCCGGGGCAGCCGCCGGGCGGGTGGATCCGGGAGAACTCCAGGCGGTCCTTGTCCCTGTGCATCACCGAGGGTGGAGGGGGCTCAGCCCAACCGCCTGGCCACCTACCCACCTCCTCCACCCCATCCTGTGGACATCAACCTTGGAGGAGGGAGTGAGGCTCAGAAGGTCCCAGGTACACCACAGGATAGGGCGGGCCTCAGTATTGGGGGCCTCCTCCCCCACAGCGGCCCCGGCAGCAGAGGGAAAAGTTCGTAGAGCTCCCCTCGACACGGGCAGAAACCCCAGCAAACCCGGGGTGGGGGTAGACAGACTCGCCCGAGTCAGGCCACAAAGCCTGACCCCCCCGCCCCCCCCCCCGCCCCCGCGGCGGCTGAAGCCCTGTTCTCACTGAAGCAGGAGCTCCCGGCCGGCGAGCCCCAGGCGGTCCTCGGACAGGCGTGCCCTTTCTTCCTCAGCCTCCAGGTCCAGCACGTGGGTGGAGCGGGGCCCAGCTCCTGCTGCGGACATGGCAGAAGGGACAGGGGCTCGGGCGGCCGGAGAGCCAGAGGCTAAAGCAAGCAGGGCAAGGGGGTGACAAACCGAGGGAGGGTCTCCCGCCCCATGGGCCTCGGGGGTTCTGCCGAAGGCAGGTGTGGGGAGTGGTGGCTTCGAGGGATGGGGGCGGGCCGGTCAGCCCAGCGAGGGACGGGACCGAAGACGTGGGGCGGGGACGGCGGGTGAGTCCAGGGCCCGCCCTTTGTTAGCTCCAGATGGGCAGAGGAGAGCAGGCCGGCCACACTCCCCGTCTCCCTCCCTTGCGCAGGGGCTTACCTTTGAACGCAGGGGCTGCCCGGCCCTGCCGCCCGGTGTTGGTGCCGTAGGCCGTCTCGGGCCGGCTCACCGTGTCCTTCTGCCGGGACAAGGCCACCGCGATGCCCACGGGAGGCTGCCTCACTTCCGCGTCACTGTGTGGGGTGTCGTGTTCCCGGCTTCGGGCACAGTCGGGCCTCTCTGCCTCGCCCGGGGCCTGGGCTGGGCCTTTGGAGGCGGGGAACTTCACATCCTGCTGGGCACAGCTGGCCTTGAGGCCACCCAGGCCCACGAAGGGTGCCTTCTGGCCGACGACCAGCGCTTGGTTGCTGTATTTGAGCAGGTTCTTCATGGCCGAGACCTCATCGGGTGGGGCGGGCAGATCCTGGGGCAGGAGTGCGGCCTGCTGCAGGCTGCCGCTAAAAGGGTCCAGGTAGGTGCCAGCCTTATGCTCCTCGCCAATGGCCATGGCAGTGCCCTGGCCCGACTGGATGCTCCATGGGGGTAGGTGGGGCCCACCATAGCCCAGAGACGCCAGTTCCAGGGACGTGCGCTTGGCTTCGGCCCCACTGCCCCCTGGCTCCACCTCGGGGGTCACCAAGTGCTGCTGATGCCGGATCCGGGCCACCTTCTGGGCCCCAGGGGGACCGGAGGGGGCCTCCTTGCTGGCGGTCTTATCTAAAGTGCAGCAGGCCTGGGCGACCTTCCCACCCAGCGGGTCCTGGTGACTCGGCCGGGCACAGTCCTGTGAGTGGGCAGGCAGCTCGAAGTAGCCACTTTTGTCCAGACCACCTTTGGGGAGCCCGGAGAAGGGGGTCTCGGGGCCTGTGCTGTTGAGATACTCCAGGCCCTTTAGCCGGGGGTTGAGAGCCGCCTCGAAGCCCCCAGGCCGCCGCTCGGCCTTGCCCTCGGCCTTCAGGTGAGCGTAGGAGACCCCATAGGGCACAGCGTGTTCAGGGGCCAAGGCCCCCTCGAGGTGCCGGTCTTTGCCGTCACCTGCCACCGCACAGGCCTCGGCTGCCTGAAAGGGGCGGCTCTTGTCGGCCAGGTGTCCCACGGAAGGCACGAAGGTGGGCCCGCTGGCCTTCAGGTCTCGGGGGACTTTGTCCTGCAGCGGGCAGAGCCCGTCCGGGCCCGCGTGCAGCTGCAAGCAGGGGAAGGAGCCGGTGGCTGTGCTGAGGGGCGGGGGCGGCCCGGCGGGCAGGCCAGACGGCACCGCGTAGGACGCGGCCTGGCACCGCGTCTGCCGCCTCTCCAGGCCCTCGCTGAAGGCCGGCCCGGGCTCTGCAGGGCCCGCCGCCTCCTTGGTGCAGCGTCCGGAGGCCGCGACGCCCACGCCGGGCCGCACCAGCATGCCCCCCGCGCAGCTGGCCAGCGAGGCCTTGCCCGTCTCGCCGTTGAGCACCTTGGTGTTGAGGAGGCAGGAGGCGAGGTGCTTGGGGCGGCCCTCGCAGGCGCCCCGGGGCGCCCCGCCGCCGTCCTTGCAGTGGCCGTCTGCCGGCACGGGCAGCACGAGCTTGTGCCGCTCCTTGCCGCCGTCCTCCTCCCCCGCTGCCGGCCTCTCCTTGCCCTCCGCAGCCTTGCCGGCCTTCTCTCTGCCCAGCTCTCTGCCCATGAGGAAGCGGTCGAACTCCCTGGCACCCTTCTGCAGGGGGCCGGCCTCGCCTCGGTCGCGGCTACAGGAGCTGATGGGGTGGCCGGGGGCGGCTCGGGCCACGCCGGGGAAGTTGTGGTTGGCAGGCAGGAGGGTGGGCTGGGGGGGCAGGTTGCGCAGGTAGAAGTTATCTGCGTGCCGAGAGAACCGCGCGGTCACCGGAGGGCTGGGGGACTTCCCCAAGACACAGGCTCCGGGAGCCTGTCCAAGGCCTGCTGGCAGTTACCGTCTGAGAAGGTTTAAAGTTGTAAAAGAGACCTCATGTCGGGTCTACCCCTTTAACCGTGTTTAAGTGCGCCGTCGGCTGGCACCGCGAACCTTCACGGTGCCGTGCAGTCGCCACCACCGTCCGTCTCCAGAACTTTATCGTCATTCTGTCCCCGGGTAAACAAACACTAACTCCCTCTCCCTAGGAAGGTTCTGACTTGCGTTCGGCCCCCCCCGGGAGGTGGGAGCTGCGAATGGCCCGGGGCCCCTGCCCTGCCCGGCGCCCACAGGCCCGGCGCCCACAGGGATTAGAGCTGGGGGGCGTACGGGGCCACAGGCATCTCCCCCGCCCCAGGCAACGCCAGGGCCTCGCAATCGGCCATCAGAACCTTAAAAGCAGGGGAGGTCGCTGACTCACGGTTCGGGGCTGTCTAAGTGGCCGGTGGCACACAGCATGTGGCGTGATGTGGCCACCACACCGCTGGCTGTGCCCGGACACACCCGGCCACTGCAAGCGGGGCCGTGCACTGTGGACTGCGAAGTGCCCGTCTCTGACTAGGCCCCTGTAAGGGCTAAGACCCAGGAGAAAGTGAGGCCAAGTCTGAGGATGGGCTGGGGGCGGAGGACCCCGCTCGCCTACCTCCTGAACACCCTGGCAGGCCCCCAGCTCCTCTCTGCATGTTAACTGTGGCAACCTCAGGCCGGGGGATCCGGGGATGCTTTGAAGGGAGAAGAGGAAGTGATCGCATCTGGCAGCCCCCCACAGCTCTGGGCCCATGGAGGCTGGCGGTGGGTGGTGGGCAGTAGGGGGCAGTGTACCCCCAGCTCCCTGGGCCGGGCCGTGGCCTGCTGTCCAGCCTGGGCCCTGGGCCAGCCCTTCCAGCCTGGGGCCACGCTCTCTATGTGGGTCCCAGGCTGGCCCTGGGGTCGCACGCTGCTCCCAAAGCTGGGCTCCTGTCTCTGTGGACCTGGGGTACCCCGAGGGGGCAGACAAGGGGGAACAAAGAAACATTTGGAACTTGTAAAACTGTCCTCACGCACAGAAGTTCCTTGTCAATTTACTGCTAATTAAAACTGGCAGGGAGGGGGGCAGGGGGGCGGGGCGCTGGGGAAGAGTAGCCTGGGTGAAACCTAATTAGCTTGATTTCCGAAACCAAAACGTTCTTGGGTGGGGCTCCACCACAGCACTGAAAGCCGAGAGGCCACGAGCGCCCCATTACTGCAAGGGCAGTTCTGGGCTCGGGGTCACCGGGTCGGGCTGTCGCCCCTGACAAATGCTGTCAAAACGGCTGCACGCGTGGGAGTTTGGGGGACCCCGCCTGGGGCCGGTGGGGGCTGTCCTCTGGCTGGGTAGCGGAGCACCTGGCCCCACATGCGGGAAACTTGGTTTCCGGGGAGCATCCCTCACCTACCCATCTCCTGGGGCAGGGGGTGGCGGGCTTTCCTGGCCCTGGCACAGGCCGACCCTTGTCCGAATCAATCCCAGCCAGCCCATCCTCGGCTGGGTCAAGGCCAAAGCTTTCCGGACCTCAGCTGCCCCGCCCGGCCCAAAGGCACAAGACACAGCAATGTCCGGGAGTGGGAAGCTTGTTGGGAGAAAGGACTGGGGCAGGGCTAGGAGGACATGAGCACTGGCCATAGGCTCCACCCCAAAACTGCCTCACTGGGGGTCACCTTGCTGGGGGCCTCCCTTCCTTCCCTGAGGCCCCCCCTTCAGCACACTCTGATTGAACTGCTAGGTCCTGAAGCCCAGCCCGGTGTCCTGTCCATCAGCCAGACCCTGCTGGGTGCTTTGTGGTCCCCTCCTCTGCCTCCACTGAGGGCCCCAGGCTTGGGGCTCCTTGGGATCCCCGGAGCTGTGTGTGTCCTCACCCAGGCTGGCCCCTCTCCCTGGGCTGGCTCAACCTGTCCTCCACCATGTGTGTCCAGCCACCTCCTGGATACCCCTAGGAAAGTCCCTCTGTGTGGAAGACGAACTCACCCCTCCCCTCTGAACTGCTCCCCCGCAGGTGCACCCCTCCCACAGCCTGGCCATGAATGGGGGTCACCTAGGACCTCTCGACCTGCATGTCCCCTCCACATCCCCAGTGGGACCCCCATGCCCCAATTCAGGTCCATATCACTGGTCATCTGAAACATGGTAAGGAACCCAACAGCCTCCCTGCCCATCTACTGGCACGACCCCAGAGAAACCTTCCTAAAATGCAAATGAGATGTGATCCCATCCAGGAAAAATCTAGGAGACAGGGCACTGAGGGCCCCAGCCACTCCCCCGGTGGCCACATCTCCTGTGGGCTCCCTGATGGGATCCATGACCTTGAGGTTGGGCTTTTGCATGAGAGTGCGTGTGCACGCCCGAGAGGGCACGCATGCACGTACACACGTGTGCACGTACACCCTCCCCACGGTCCCGTCAGCACTGCCTTCTCATCAGCAAAGCCCTGACCTCGGTGTCCCCTCTCCAGAGACACCTCCTGGGGGCCCCCTCCTGCCGATGGAATGAGAGCCCCTCCTCTGCCTGCTGGGGCACATTGATGCCCCAACACAGCCTGCAGCCTCTGTCTGACCTGAGGCCCTGGTGTGCAGCTTGGGTGAGGCAGGAAGTACAGGCTTCTGGGGGCTTCCTCCCCCCCACCCCCGCCCGATGGCATCCGCCCCCCCGAGCTGCCCAGGGCGGTGGGGATCGGGAAATCGTGTGTGCAGGTCAAGGCTAGGTGCCGAGGGGCTAGGCACCACCCCCTAGGGGCTTCGGTCGTTTGGGAATCTTCCACCGGAGCCGGAGATAGCCAGACAGCATGGCTGTGTCTTCAGGGTGCGCACCTAACCCCAGCACATGACCTGCCTCTTGGCCATGGTCCTGAGACTTTAAATCCTCCGGGAGCCTGAGAAGCAGGCTCCCTGTCCTCGGTCCCTACCCCGCCGTGGCCTGAGACCCGGAGAGGAGGGTCTGCCCAGGCGGGCCGTCTTCACCTGGTACCCCAGAAGCCCCCAGCCCCGCCCGGCCCCACCCTCCCGGATGCCCTGCGCCCCAGACCCCCAGCGAGGCCCCAAGCCAGCACTTGCCTTTTTGGGTTCCATAGAAACGATGTTGCCCATAGAGAACATTGCTGTTTCCATGGTGATCCAAGTGGCTCATGGGTAGGAAGGTGGATGCCAGACTCCCCGAAAATCTGGGGTACCCTGGAGCTGGAGGAGCAAGGACACTGGCTGCAGAGGCACCCCCGAGGCCCCGGCCCGCCTGCGCCCTGACCCCAGGGAGGGGAGAAGCGGTGGGCGGCCCAGGAGCGGCGCCCCGCAGGGCCTGGTATACAGCCCGCCGGTGGGAAATCAACCCATCAATACATCATATTAACTCTGACTCGACTAACACCATCCCTCTGGTGCGGCACAAATTGAATTGCTGATGGGCTGGGAGAGAGGAAGATGGCAGAGGGCGCCTGCGGTCCCTCCCCCAGTAGCACACGGCGGGAGCTCTGAGGCAGGGCAACAAAAGCTCCTCTCGGAGAGGCATCTTGGGAGGACGGGGCCGCAGCGGACCCACATGCCGGACGGAGACCCTTGCTGCACAGGCCGAACTGCCAGCCAGGACAGCCAGGGCCAGGTGCCACCTCGGCCCACGCCATCCAACGGGCACCTAAGTGCTCGGGCAGCCTGCACCCTGGGGCTGGCGCCGCCGTCGGGGGGTGCCGACTCGCATTTTGCTGGGGCTGCCAGCATGGCGGGTCCTCCAGCGGCCCGGCCTCCACTCTGAGATCTACAGAGGGAGCTGGCCCCCAGCCCTGACACCCCTCCTGGGGTCTGAGTCATGCCAGGCAGGCCCTTCTCCGTCCCTCTGGGGCCTACACCATCCTTGGGGCCTGGCCCTGCCCAGCACAGGAACGCCAGCCATACCCTGGAGCTGGCCCCACCTGTTGGCCTTGGACCTTGGGGGCTCCTGCCACCTGGGATGCACACCCTGCCCCCAGAAGGGACGAGGACAGACAGGCATGAGCACAGCCTGGGGGAGCTGTGTCTGCTGGACGTCCAGGGCCACCAGCCGCCCTGACTGGGGCTCCTCACCGCTGGCCCTTCCCCCTCGTGGCCCAGCAGGGAGGGGCGGGGGTGGGGGCCCACAGCTGGGGCAGGCAGGAGACAGTGTTACTCTGACTCCTGCTTGGAGGTGACGCTCTGAACGTGCTCTGTAGGAGTTCCTCTCACCCCACGGTTGTCCCAGGAGCAATCAGCTCCCAGGAGCGCCTTCCCGCCCTTCAAGGTGGCCTTGGCTGTGAGGAGGGAACAGCCATCCAGGGTCTTCCCCGGGGAACAGCGGCCACAGGGACAAGGAGGAGCTCGAGTGGGGCCCTGCGGACAGCAGTCCTGGGCGGGGAGGGCAGGCTGGCCCCCCCAGGCTGGTGTGTGTGTGGCCTGTCGCCCTTGAGAAAAGGGAGCCGTGAGCCCCACGCCTGGGGAGCGGGCACCAGCACCCCTCCTAGTGTCACAGCGGAGTCCGGACGAGCCCCGGGGCAGAGAGCCCCGTTTCATCCTGCCCATTAACTGCTTCCCTGAGTCCATTTACGACAGAAGCCCTCTGCTGTTCGAGTGGAACGTTCTCTGTAACAGCTGGTGGCTGAGCACCCCACGGAGTATCTTCTGGGAAACACCTTTCCAGAAGGGGCGGTGCCAGAACTGGGGGACAGGCCTCCAGTCCCCCGCGTCCTCGGAGGGCCTGGGGCATTACTCCCGGCCTGAGGCTGGTCTGTCTGGATACAGAGGCCGCAGAGGCGGAGGGTGGAGGGTGGAGGCCGGCGTGGGGGCTCTGTCTCAGTGCCGGGGGTGGCGGTCGAGGCAGCTGGGGTCAGCCCTGGAGCCCACCGCGAGCACCAGGGGCCCGGGAGTCCCCTGGCAGGCCTGAGGCTGGGGGCAGGGCGGGGGGGGTGCGCTGTGCCACCGTGGATCAGGCTGCGTAGCTCAGCTCAGAGGTAAGAACGCAGCCGCAGGGGCAGAGCTTGGAATGGAAAGCGGTCAGCACCAAATGGGGGCCGTCTGGGATCCCCCAGCCCGAATGGGGTGGCCTGCACCCTGATCCCAGCGGGCTCGGTCCCTCAGACCCAGATGATGCAGTTTGGTTCGGAGGTGGAGCTGTGGAACCCTGTCCCCAAGGGGCGTTCCCGGCAGCCCCATCTGGAGGCCGGAGAAGTCCCTGGATGGCTCTCTGCTTAGGGCTCACGTCCCCAGGCACATGTGAGGGCTCGGGAAAGGTGCCAGCCACCGCCCCGGCCTGTCCCCTCCTAGCCCCCTCCTGCCTGGCCAACTGGCCTAGTTTGTGTGGGGAGACGCATCTGGAACAGCTGTTCCCTAGATTAAACTCAGCTCCTGGGAGACTTGACAAAAGCTGAGAGCCGGACGGGCCGGGAGCAGCCGGGGGCGGCGGGCGGGCGGGGGGCCGGGGCCTGTGTGTGCCGCGCGGGCGGGGGCCGGGGTGGTAAGCCACCGCAGCTGTCCCCTTTTAATTGGCCGCTGTTAAATGTTTTACGGGGCCTCGTTTTGGTAAACAGAAGTCTGTAAATTCCTCCTTCCCAGAACCCGTTTCCCGGGCGTGGACACCCCCGCCTCCCCGTGACCCCTCGGGAGGTCTAGGCCTGCCGCCCACCCGTGGCGTCCGCTGGCTGAGCGGGGAGCCCCTCCCTGCGGCGCCCTGGGTCGGAGAGGGGGTGTTCGGTGTTAGGGGGCCTGTCCGAGCCCCTCTCCTTTTGAGCCGAGCTGGTGGCAGTCCAGGCCAGGGAGCAGGGGACTCCCTCCCACCTCCAGCTGCCCGAGGCCCTGCCCTCGGGGATCCCACAGGGAGATTCGAGCTGTGGGGAGGAAGTTGGGGGAGAAGGAAAAAGCAGAAGGGGCATGGGTGGGGGGACTAGACGGGGACGTGGAGGGGGCCTCCCAGCCAAGCATAGAAAGGTCCCTTTCTTTTCGCCGAGATCATCCTCTCTGGACTGAAGAAAATAAAGCTGATTTTACAAACCACAGCAGCTGTCATGAGAAGGCATGAGGCAGGGCCGCTGTGGGTCCTTGACGGGGCCACGGCAGAGGGCGGGGGCTGTGGTTCTCAGGACGGCTCAGGGTGCAGGGAGAGGGGCAGGGGCTGGATGCCCAGGAGCCCAGGAGCCCACATTCCCGCAGGGAATATGGTGGTCCAGGACCCCGTTCCAGACCCTCGTAATCCTTGAGGTGGGAGCTAATTGACAGGTGGCAAATCTGTTAAGCAACGGCCCACGGTGGGGAGCCGGGCCCCAGGTCTGTCCCTGGCCTCCCACTGCCTTCCAGGCCCTGGAGGCTCTTGAGGCTCTTGATGGAGCTCTGGGGGAGGGGTCCCGGGCCTCAGTGGATGTCTCACCGATGACACCGTCCACCCTGCCCGCTGCTGTGAGTTGCCAGGACACTCAACCCCACGACATAAGTGAAAATGGGGGACCCTAGAGGGCCAAGGCCATCACCCGATGGGTGTGATGAAATGGGCATCCTGCCCGCTGGGGACTGCTCTTGGGTCCCTCGGGAGGCTGGAGGGCAGCCCCCCCCCTGGCCAGGGCGGGGGCGGGGGCGGGGGGGGGGGGCTGCGGTGTGCGGCCAGCCAACCAGAGGACCAGGGCTCTCTGGCGGGGAGGCCAGGGAGCCCCAGCCCAGGCCCACAGAGCTCCACACAGAGGCAGCACGCTCAGCAGACTCTGGGAGGCTCCAACCACCTTCACCCCGCCAACGTCCTGCCCGGCTCTCAGGACAGGATCCTTCGACGACAGACGCCCCTGTGCCCCGGGCCACTGTTGTCTCCCTGGAGGGTGACTCCCTCCCCTATCCTGAGGCTCCAATTGCTGGAAAGTTCTCACCGGCCATCGAGCCTCAGGTTGTAGCTGCCAGCTGATCCCAGCATCAGCTTCCAAGGGCAGCTCCCCACAACACGACCACTAGGCCCAACTGGCCACCCGGGGCGGGCTCCCAGCAGCTCAACTGCCCATCTGACCAATCAGAGCCCATCTCCTCTGGGTCAGGCCCTCTCTGGGGATCAGCAGGGGTAAGTTCCCCCAGATGGAGCCCAGCAGCACCCCCCCCCCCCCCCCCCCCGCCACCTCCTGCCAGCCCTGAAGGATCCCACACTTGCTTCACCCACGATGACCTCCACAGAGACACCCAGGGACACAGCTGGGCAAACGGCCCCTGCTCCTCGGGCCCTGACGCACTGCTATCATTTAGGATTCTGCCACAGGTACCAGGCTAGGGGTCATGGCCCAATGCCCGACACTGACTGGACGCCGGCTCCCTCCCACGAGACGCCCCTTTCACTCAGGACGTCAGCGGGTTTCCATTGTGGCGTCAAGTCTACCAGATGATCGGGACAGGCCAGAACTGGGTTAAGAAGGATTCTGAGGCTGCACCTACAGGCGGCTCGAGTGCGGCGATCGGCTAATCACGTCTGCCCGGGGAGGCGCGCTAACCTTGCCACAGCCCCTCCCCTGGTCCTCCCTGCTTCTGTCCACAGGCCCCCTCACGCCTGGTGGCCAGACCCCTGGGTGTCCCCCTGGACTTTGGGACGACCTGCCCTGCGTGAGACCCCTTCTCTGGGAGGGGGCGGGCTTTGGAAGCTCGGCCCTGGGGGAGTGCCCCGGCCTCAGCCTTCCGCAGCTGGGCGGCCAAGCGCAGGCTCGTGTGGATTCCTCTTCCATCCCACCTGTCGAGTTTCCAGTTCAGGCGCTCCCCACATACTCACTGCCCCCCCGCGGCCCAAGGCGCAGGGCCTGGCAGCCTCGGTCTCTTCCCAGGCTCGGAGGAGCACTAGGTGTTGGGGGAAGGGGCCAGGCTCCTGCAGGCGTCTCTGGAGCACAGGCAGCGGGCAGCCTGCCCAGGATCCGGGCGGCCTGTGGACAGTCCCGGGCTCCTGACACGTGCTCCCAGGGAGGAGGGAGGCTCAGGCAGCACAGCTTAGGGGAGAGCCCTCGGAAGGAGGGGAGGCCTGGGAGGGCTGGGGCCCCAGATCGCTGCAGGCCTCCAGCCGGGAAAGACAACAGCCCCTCAGAGCTAGGAGCTGGGGGCGGACCGGCGTCACCCCCAAAACCTTCGCTGACATCCCACCATGCAACTGGCTGCCCGGGAAATGCAGGGGGGCTGCCGCCTGCCCTGCCCAGACCTCTTGGCCCAGGCTCTGCACCCTGCCCTCCGGAGGGCTCCAAGCCCCCTGGGTGGGGCGTCCTGGCCACACTCAGGTCATTGCACCTGGGGGATCCTGGCTGCTCAGACCCGTACAGTCATGCCGCAGACAGTCCATGTGCCCAGGCAGCGACAAGGGGCCTCCCCCTCGCCCAGCCAGTGCTGCCCCCACACACGCTCCCACTGCAAACGGCGGCCCCCGGCCCAGCAGCGGACGGCTGCCGCGGGGAACAGGCCAGACAGAGCGGTCGGTGGCAAATGCTTCGTACTTGCTGGCTTTGACTGTGTCACGCTGGGTCTGAAGGGTGAGGGCGGTTTGCAGATGGGGAAACCGAGGCTCAGAGGTGCGCTGGCTGTCCCAGCCTCTCAGGCGCTATGGACCTAAGGCTGACACAGCTCTTGAGCAGTGACGATGACCCTTACGAGGGGCAGGGGCCTTGGGCTTGGTCCAGCGCGGTGCTGCCCCGCCCACGGCTGCCTGGGCAGGGGCCCACGAGGCAGGCACCCCCGGCCGGGGTCCCAGAGCAGCCTCTACGCCAAGAGCCTGGCTGACCAGCAGGAGCTGGAAACGGGGAACATCTACTCCCAACACAAGGAAGGCAGAGGGAGACAGGCCTCAGAGGGCAGCCAAGAGAAAGAGAGGACCAGACGGCCCCCGGTCAGACTCTTTGGACTCAAAACCCACCACACAGCTTCCCGAACCTGTTTCCTCCCCTATAAAATGGGTGAACAACCGCCCCCCCCCATATCTCGGGGTTGCTCGTTGAAGTTAACGAGGCAGGTACCATCCCTGGGCCAGCAGCAGGACAAAGCGTCATTTTCCTGAGCACCACAGGCGTGCTACCTGGCCTGACCTAGAGCTAGGGATTGGCCCTGGCATCCCTACCTCAGGGCCACCTGTGGCTGCAAGAACCAAGCCAGGGCTAGGCAGGCTGGCCCAGTACAGTGAGCCCGCTGGGGACTAGCCTCACAGGGATTAGGTGGGACCCGTGCCCTCAGCAACCAGTTGCTATGTAAAGAGCCACATGAAGGAAACGGTGGTGAGCTGGGGCCACGGAGGAGACCTGCCAGGGCATGAGGGCGTGGGGAAGGGTGGGAGAAGGCCGGCCACAAAAGCCCCATGAAGGCTCTGGAGGGGTCAGAGGTCCATAAGAGACGGACCTCCCTCTGGCCGGATATGGCCTATCCAGCGGGGCAGCCCCGATTTCTGTGTTGGGATCTGGGGAGTTCGGGCCCCTCCCCACACTCTGTCCTCAGATCTCAGAGCAGCCGGCCGCCCCCACTTGCCTCCTCCTTCCGTCCAGCATGGGCAGGACTCAGGGAGGCAGCCTCGGGGCCACCGTACCCAGCCCAGGACGGGGTGCGCTAGGAGGGCGACCATCGGTGGTTCTGTGGGGGCAGAATCAGAGGCAATTTTAGCCATCGAGGAAACTGAGGCCAGGAGGGGAAGAAGGAGCCGACGGGGCCTGGGGGAAGGGGCTGGGGTCCAGGGCAGAGACCTACATCAGAGAGCCCCTCTAGACGGCTCTGGGAAATGAAGCTTCCGCAGCCAGGACGGCCTCTGAGGTCACACGGAGGTGGTGGATGCCAGGTGACACCTGTGTCCCTCACACAGACATGACCCCAGGCTCCTACTCCCTCCCAGAAGTCCCCATGAGGTCTCAGAGGGGACAGAGGGGGCAGAGGGGAGGCCGGGGGCCAGGAGCAGTGGGGAACATCCAACCACATTTTGGTGTGGTCCCCAGCGCTCCTGGAGGCCGGCCCAGCCCTGGACGGAGAAGTAGGGCCTCGGATAAAGAGGCCAGTGGGGCCCACAGCCGGCGATGGCACGCGTCCCGCTGCCACCCAAGGCTCCCCTCCAGGTGGCACAAGAGACCACAAGTAGCGGGGCTGTGGTGCACAGCAGCCAGGGGGCCCCACCCCTCCCCAGCGGAGCCCCCAGGAACAGAATCTCCTTTCACCGGCCCTGTGGGTGGTCCCAGCCAGGCAGCTGGGGGCGGGGTGGGGACAGGGGGGCCGGACTCCATGACAATGGGACCAGCTGTGCTGTGCCCCCGCCCCTGCCCCAACCCCCCCCAGGGCAGGCGGGCTGGACACTAGCTCACCCCTGCCCCGGGGCCAGCTCCGACGCCCACTCCCACCCTAAGCCTCGGTGGGGAATGTCCAGTCTCTGGTAGGACCCCTCACTTGGGCGAGCCTGGAGCGGGGAGCAGGAGGCCTGGGGGCTGGGCAGACAGGCTCTGCCTCCGGCCAGATGTTCCGGGGCGGCTCCTCCAGCTCCAGGGTGCCTCCCCTGCACCCCAGCTGCTCGGCCAGGGAAGCAGAAGCCTGGGCCCCTGTCCTGGCGGCTGCCCCCCCCAGATGGCAAGCTAGGTCCACCGGTGGGAGGGTGGGGAGTCCTGCCTGGAGTTGGGGGGGGGGCACCTGGGCCCATCTCCCCTGACCCGGCCCTCACTTACTGCCGGGGCCTGGCCTGGCTGCCCTCCTTAAGATAGAGCCATTTCAGAGGCCCTGCCCCGGCCACCCCAGGTAAGGGAGGGGGTGGGGAGCAGGTTCTGCTGGGCACCTGCCGCCCTGTGGTGGGAGGAAGCAGGACTCGGGGGAGACCAGACCTCTGAGCGGCCCGCCCAGGCAGCCCACCATGCCTGCCGGCCCCCACGCTCCGGCCGTGTCGCGTGCCCCCCGCCCGCCTCACCCCCCTTCTCTCCGAACACACACGGCAGAGAAACAGGCCCCTGCACGCGGGGAGCCAGCTGGCACCCAGTCAAACTAGCAGCCAGGCATGCTGCCAGGGCAGGCAGCCAGCAAACGCTGCCACTCGCTCCGGCCCCGCCCGCCCGCCCGCCTGCCGGCCTTTACGCTCCAAGCTCACAGCGAGGCAGCCGGCACCACGTGGCCTGTCGGGGAGCGAGGCTACAGCAGGCAGACAGGCGGAGGGCGGAGGGCAGGGAACCCCCGCAGGAAGGAGATCCCGAGGCGGGGCGGCTTCACGGAGGGCAGAGAGAAGGAGGTGGCGAGGGGGTAAACTGAGGCACGGGCCTGGAAGGTGTATGTGGTTGCACGGTCGCCAGGATATATAGATCCCGGCTACCGCCAGGTGGGACCTGGCAGGTCGGGGGTGCCCTCCCCCTCAGGGCTCCTGCCTCTCCCGAGGCTCCTCTTCGGCCGCGGGTGGGCCCTGCTCCCCGCCCGCCCTGTGGGGGGGGGGGGGGGGGGGGGGGGGGGGGGAGGGCTAAGAGCCACACCCTGTCTCCCTTGGTCTTTGGCCACCTGCGCTTGTCCACTAAGCCCATTGGCCCGGCAGGCACGCCCTCCCCCACTAGGCTGTGGGCATGTCCAGCCTGAGGAGGTCCAGGTGGATGGACACACGACTTGGAATCCTGGGGCAATCCAGGGCTGGTCTGAGCGGGAGCAACGGACCCTCTTCTTGCTCAGGCTGCCCCTGCCTCAAAGAAGGTTCTACGGGATGCAGGACAGGGTGGAGGCAGGCAGGAGGCCCGCACGGGCCCCCCGACCCGGCCAGCGGACTCCCCTGGGGCTGCAGCTAAGGGCGGTGGGGAGCCCTGAAGGCCAAAAGCCACGCCGCCAATGTAGCCGTTGGCTCAGGGGAAGCGAGTGGCGGGAGGCCGTTGAGGACGCCGTCTGCAGGCTGCCTCCCACCCCGCCCTCCCCGCAGCCCCCAGAGGGGCAGGACAGGGACACCTTCTCCCTGGGCCCCAGGGCAGGTGGCACTGCCCACAAACCGCCCTCCGTGCTGCTGAGGTCCCCAAGGGCGGGCCGGAGGGGAAACTAAGTCAGCCAGCCCGGGTGTGCCCATGCACCTGTGGCGGGGCCAGGGTGGGGCCGTGGCCGTTCCTCCGTTACTTCGTTATTTTGAGGTGGTCCCACGTGGCTGCTGCAGCCCCCCACCCCTCCCTCCTACAGACATCCTTCCCAGATGCTCCCGCCAGGGCTGGGAGTTTGCCTGGCGGACAGAGAGGCGGAAGAGCTGCAGGGGCGGGGAGGGGGAGAGGCACTGAGCGCGCGGGGCCACCCACCGCTGCCAGGGAAGCCTCGCCCCAGCGCCCAGCCCCGCCCGCACCAGCGGGTCCCCCCTGGGGAGGCTACTAAGAGTGCGGGGGTGGGAAGCGGGCAGCAGGGGGGTGAGTCTGGGCCGGGGACCCTGCCCCGTCCACCCGGCCTCCCTCCAGCGGGAAGGAGACCTCTTGCTGCTTATCGCCTGCCCAACATGTGCACCCTGCGCAGCGCTTAAAGCCTAGATTATTTTAACAACTGTCCCTCACTTGTCACCTGTCCTGTTTGGAAAACAGCCCCTTTCTTGTTGCACAAAGAGGTTTCTCTGGCTCTCCAGCAGCGCCGGGCGCTAATCTCCCTGCCTGGAACACGGACGGCGGGCGCGGCGTGTGGGTCCGCGCTCTGCAAACGCAACGCTTGCCGCTCAGCAGTCACTGAGTTACGGCGGCGCCGGTGCCAGGAGCGGAGAGCCCTCTGTGCCCGCTGCCAACTGCAATTACCTCTCCGCGTGCCAGCCACCGCCGCCGGGCTTAACCCTTCCCGGGCCGCACGGATACCAGCAGCCACGGGCCCGGGCTGACGCACACGTCCCAGCGCGAGGGGCTGAACAGACAGCAGGCGGTTGGGAAACCGGAGGGGAGCCCCAGAGTCCCCGAGGGGCCCCCGGGGCTGTCCTGCCGGGCGGCCGCAAGGCCTGCGTGCACAGGGCCGCATTCCGAGGGGAGGCCAGGGGCCCGGGAGGGGCTCTGCTCCGGGCGAGGCCCCCGAGGTGGCTGCAGGAGCATGTTGACAGCTCTCTCCCCCCACCCCACACCTCCCTCCCAGCTGGCACATCTGGAGCCCATACCGCTTTGAGTCTGGGGAGGTGGGCGCAGCCCCAGGCAGAGGGTGCAGCCCGGCCCCGGCCTGCCCAGCTGTGTTCCACATTTCCTTGGCTCCCCCAGAGCCCTCTCGGCCCCACCTCCTTCTCCACCACCCCCCCCCCGCCCATCTGCGGTGCACATCTGGCCAGGACCACTGCCTGGTGGGGCCCGCCCCCCGTTTCCAACCAATTACCACCTCCCCTGTGCGTGGGGGCTTCCTCTCCTGGCCCCTGGCCCCTGGCCCCGGACTCACCTTCATGGGAGTGAGAGAACCAGATCTGGGAGGTGGCGGGGTGGGGGCCGCGGTAGGCCTGCTCCGAGGGGGCGGGGGTAGGGCCGCTGGGGTGCGCGGGGGCCGCCGAGCCCAGGCTGCTGGTGAGGAAGCTGCCCATGAACGAGGGCGCCGGAGAATTCCCCATCAGGCGGCTGCTGGCTGTGGACACAGGGGGCAAGGGTGAGTCTGGACCGGGTCAGCCCGCCAAGGAGCCCGTCTCCAGGGGTGACTCTTGAGCCCCAAACCCCCGGGGCTTCTGTCTTCAGAAGCAGGAGAAACGGCCCGCTCGGGCTCCCGACAGACACGCTCGGGGTCCCGTGCCCTCCTGCCACTGTTGGCACTTTTGCGACCAGCACCGCCCCCCGCCCCCACCCTGATCAATGGGATGCCGAGTGCCGTGCCCGCGGGCAGCAGGCGGCTGGCTGTGCGGTGGGCCTTCTCCTCAGAGGCCGAGCCCCTGACTCTCCCAGGCCACGGTGGCGGGCAGCTCCGGGGCCCCGCAGCCACCGGCGCACCTGCCAGAGAGCTCTACCCACACCTCCCAGAAAGGCCCAGCATCAGCAGGGGCCCTGCTCCAGCCTTGTGGGCCCCGTGGCCTCTGCCCGCCTTCTGGGCAGCACTGGGGGGACCGGCCCCTCCCCACAGTGCGGTCCTCAACCTTCTCCCCAGGTCCAACCAACGGACTCATCAGCCCCACCCAGGTGAGAGGGACAGAAACTGGAGGCAGAGGCAGAGACAAAGGATGAAGCCAGACCTGCCTTTTGTCAGCCCCCTGGGGCTCTCAGGGTCACACCCCGGCCAGCCTGGCAGGCGGACACACATAGTCATCTGTTCCCCAGGACACCCCGCGCTGGCGCTGACAGCCGGCTCTCCGTGCCCACCTGCACCCCCGCCACTGTGTCCCCTCTCCCTGCCCAAATCCAGTGGCCAAGGCCAGGCTGAGCGCGCCTCCCTGGATTTCCATGGCGACGGCAGCTTGCGCAGGAAGGACGCAGGCGGACACAGACCGCTCTCTGAGGAGCAGCCCCTGGGGGTGGTGGGGGGTTAGGACAGCCGTGCTCGGCCCCCGCCCCGCCGTCTCGTCACCCCTGTTCACAGGCAGTGAGCCTGGCTTGGGACCAGCCCAGGGATGGGGAGCAGCGGCCTGGGCGCTCAGCACCCCATCAGGCTGGGTGTAGGGAGGGGCCTGGTGGGGTTCGCGGGAGTTCTCAGGGGGTCCCCGGAGGCTGCAGGCCCTGCCCTAGGTGAGTCAGGGCAGCTGTTTCCCTGCCCGGGAGGCAGGGGGATTTTGTGAATTTGTGATTCCTCATCCAGCCCGGTTTTGGCTCTGGGAGCTTCCCAGACACCGGGTGACTCAGCAGAGAGGAGGCAAGGCCCAGAGCAGGGGAGAGGGAGGGGCTGCCCTGGTGGGGACCCTGGCAGCTTCCCTCCCCTCCAGCGTGTGAACGGGACAGACGGAGGAGTGGGGCCTCTCCTGGGCGCCGGCCACAGAGGCAGGTGTGTGAGTGCGGCCAGGGGCTGGAGCACACGCCGACCTCTGTGGTGGGTGTCAGGATGCAGGGAGACCCTGGGAAGACCCAGGGGCAGGGGACGAAGGTGCCCGGGGGCCAGGGACTTCCCGGACCGCAGGGCTGGGACTGCCATGGGCCTCGGCCAGACCACAGGCGTCCAGCCAGGGGAGGGGACTCTGGGCTGGGAAGGGAAGTGTTGGCCTCCGGGTCCGCGGGTGGAGGGGCAGGAGTGGGAGGGCGGCCCCTGCTGGGCCCCAGGGACCTGGGGGGGGGGGGCCATGCCTGGAGGATGAGCAGGCCTTTTCCTGCCTCGCCCAGTCTCCCAGGCCTCCCCACCCCCGCACCCTCCCAGGAAGGTCCCTCCCACCCTGCTCCTCCCGGGACACTGGGAAGCAGCCCAGTCCAAAAGCCGGGTCTGGATAATGAATTTCTCCAGGAGCTCAGCCTGAGAAGCCCACACCTTGAGCTCTCCCACACCGCGGGGGCGAAGCGGTGGGCCAGGCTCCAGACTGGGCAGGAAATGCAGCTCAGGGTCCCACGGGGTCCCCTGGCCCTGGGGTCCAGGGAAGCCGAAGCTTCCAGGTGGGTCCCGTGCAGGGTCTCCCGGGCCTGAGGCTCCGGCCTCAGAGGTCTCGCCCCGGCACCCCCCCCCCCCCCCCGCCGCCACATCCCCAAGGGTCAGCCACCTGGGGCCACAGCGGGTGGGGAGCAGGGCCTGAGGCCCAATACTGGACCTCTAGGCTAAAATCTGGGTTGGGGGTCCCAGGACCTCATGCCCTCCTCCAGACACTGATCCTGGCCTTGGGTGGGGACACTCACGGGTGCTCTGTTCTGACCCTATCCCAGAAGGGGGTCCCACCGCACGCGGGCCTAGGAGGGTGGCACCTCAGCTCAGCCGGCCCCTGGTCTTAGCTCTGCAGAGCAGGGGACATACCGGAGACAGGCTACACTTCCCGCCTCGGCCAGAGACCCCAAGCCTGGGGCCCACCTCGCCCCACACCGCCCGTCTCCTGACGCAGGGGACCTTCTTGGGGGCCCTCAGAGAGCTGGCTTCTCTGTGTCTAGGGAGGGGACCCCTGCCCCACAGTTTGGGGAACGTAGTGGAAATGCTGAAACACTGTTCCAGCCCAGCCCCCCTCCCCGGCCCGTGGCGGGGCTGCCCCTGCCCACCCTGCTAACTGAGGGGCTGCCCCGCTGGCCTGGTGGCTGACTCAGACATCCACCTGGGGAACCTTCTCCACTTTCAGCTGGAAAACAGAAGGGGCTTGTCATGCAAACAGGATGACACAGGGAAGGAAGCAGAGGGCGCTGGAGACCCCATCGCCCCCACACCGCAAGTGCTCTTGGGCCCAACAGCGTCACAGAGGCATTGGCCGGCCCCGGCTGCACACACAGACACCCCGCGCCCTGAGCCGCTGTGGGAGACTCCCGCGGGGACCCAGGTGGCCTCTCCCTCCTACAACCCCCGTCTGCAGCGCCGGGTCCCGCCAGGGGCTCCCATTCCCACCCCCCGCTTCCTGCAGGCCAGTCCCCCCTGCCTGGGCCCTGTGCGGCGGGCTCCACGGTCCTTGCTCTGAACGGCTCGGTCTCTTCCCCACCGTCCTGGCCTAGAGGCGTGGACGCAGCCGAAGGTGCCGCAGGCCTTGCCAGGTGGGCTGCGGGGCCGGGTGGCGGGGAGAGGGCTGATGGCCCCTGGGACCTCCCCCCACCCCCAGCCGGCTCGCATCGTCACCTCCACCTCCAAGGAGTCTGCAGCTGGCAGCGTGCCTGGCCAGCAGGGGCCTGGGGCAGACCTGGCTACCAGCTCCCTGGCCCCTCCCGCCCACCAGTAGCCAGCCCCAGACAGAGCGTGAGCAGAGGCGGCCTGGGCCAGGGCCAGGGCCGGAGCCTCGAGGCCAAGTCTGGCCGGGAACTGGGCTGCAGGCTTCTTTCCTCTTGGCAAGGTCCTTGCCCACGGAGCGCTGCGGTCACCAGCCTGGGAAGGGACGGTGGGAGCCTGAGCAGTAGGGAAGGCCAGAGGGGTTCCTGGTTTGGACGCCCCCGCCCCGGCTGGGAGCTCCAGTCCTCCGGTCCTGGAGCCACTGACACTACCCCTCTCAGACCAGGGGCTCTACAAACCTCACACTAATTGCTTTCATGCCGTCCCAGACAACGGGCCACCACGGGGCTGACCAAGGAACGGGGCATCGTCAGTCTGGACCCCGGGGTCCCCAGTGCCTCAGCTGAGGTCTGAATGAGGCCTCTCCATCCTGAGGCTGCTCCGTCCAGTAGGAGCGGTCATGGTGGCCACTGCCCTGAGATTCTGTCAGCTCCCGTCACAGATACGTCCCACGTTCACGACAGCCTCGGGGAAGGGGCCCGAAGCTGTGTGACGTTTCAGCAGGGCCAGAGGCGAGCCGCCGTGTACTGAGCGTCACGCATGGCCCGCCGTGCCGCCAGCCCAGGCCAGACACGGGGCTCTAGTCCCGGCTGTAGCACCGCCTTCGCTCTGCCTAGTGCCCCACGGAGGCCTGGCCTGGGCGCCTGGCTGGCTGAGAAAACCGCTCCGGAAGCCAGCATGCCCGGGAGGCCTGGTTGACACCCTCTGGCGGCCTAGGTCCTCGGGCACGGCCCCGACCCCGGAGCCCCATCTGACCGTACACCCCGAGGCCCAGACGACCCGGCCCCTCGCCGCTGTCCCAGCTGGAATGCCCCGGACACCCCAGGAACCTCCAGCGACCACTGAGTCCGGCCTTGGCCCGCTGGAGAGGGGGCACCACGTGGCCGGGCGACACTGGAGAACGGGGTCTTCCTCCATCAATCTGTTTGCCAGGCCCCCCTGCCGCGGCCAAGGTGCTGAGGACGCCCCTGCCCCAGAGCACAGGTGTTGCCCGGGGGAGAGCCTACGGTCTAGGGGCCACCGAGACCCCCGCGGGCCTGACTGGCGGCAACAGGGGTGGCCCTGTGCCGCGCACCCCAAGTCTGAGGTGCCAGGTGCCCACCGTGCCCTCCCCTCCGCCCGCATCTCCCCACCAGGCTGTCCTGTGGTGGGGGTGCTGAGAAGCCTGTCTCCTCACCGTGATCCCAGGCTGAGGGCAGAGGGCAGAGGGAGTGGGAGTCGGGGAAAGACAGGCGGACAGAAGGGCCTCCGAGAGCTGGGCAGAACGGGCACTTATTGTCTGACGTGAGCCACGGGGACGGCATCCTCCCTCTCTGGAAACCGTGACACGGGCTGTGAAGGAAAGGCCTCACCGAGATGGCTGCCGGCCGCCTCCGAGAAGCAAGCCCTTCCCGGGCTCTCAGGGCTCCTGAGGTTCCTGGAGCCCAGCTGACTGGCTACTGGCGGGGCTTCCCCAGCTCCCACCCTCCCGCTCATACCTGCTCAGGCTCCCCACTTCCCTCAGGCCTTGCAGGGCCCACCTGGGCGCGCGGGGGGGGGGGGCACCCGGGGTCTCCCCCAGGACACCAGAGGCTGCTGAGACACTGGAGGGACAGGCAGTCTGCCTGGGGGCCCAGAGTGCCCCTCCTGTGCTGAGCCAGGCCTAGAGGGAGCTGTCAGAGAAGAGGAGGCAGGAGGTCTGCCCCAGGGACCTGGACACACCCCTCCTGTTCCAGGACAGGGGACAAGGAAGGAGAGTGTCCATCGGCGTTCAGCCCTGGTCCTGCATGGACTAAGATGGAAAGGCTGGGAAGCAAGCGGGGGGGGGGTGGGGTGGAGAGCCACCCAAGAACGGTCCCGGCCGGCTGGAACCCACCGCTGGCCCGGGCACACGCGTGCGCGTGCACAGAGGCAGCACAGTGACCGTGTGTGGGGGCTCACGGGGCGTGTCCGGGCACACACTCGTGGCCACGGCTGTACACGCTGGCCACAGGCGTGCACACAGGACACAGATGTGCACGCGTGTCTGAGGCACGGCCCCGAACACGCACGAGGTGGCTGACCCGACTCTTGCGAGAGGGGGGCCTCAAAGACCCGCTTCCCAGGGTCAGACCCCCACCAGACTGGTCCCCTTACTGGCCCCGGAAAAAGCCCCCGACCTTTGATTCCGTGTGCCCCCGGGGTGACGTGGGAGGGGCCGCCGGACCCTGCCCACCTCCTCCCCCGCCCTGGGCAGTGGGAGCACATTCCGGCTCACCTGTGCTGGAAGGGGACCCTCGCCTGTCGTCTGCACCAAACTAGAGACCCCCGAGCCCGAGCCCCTGCTGCACGGGACCAGGCCCCTCCCCAGGCCGGCTGCTCAGCCCCCAGCCACCCGGAGCTGACAGTGGCTCCAGGAGTCGTGTGGATTCTGGGGGACAGCTGGCAGGCCACGTGGCCAAGTTCGCCTCCCCACAGGCAGCCCACCCCCCTCTGCGGTGGAGAAGCAGCTTAGACTGGCACGAAGTCCCCTCTGATCTGTGACACCCCCCACCCACCCCCGCAGGGCAGGCTGTCCAGGACCCACGCATCGTCCAGATCTGGGGCGGTCCCCTCCGGCCACAAGCTGGCCGCCCCCAGATGTTGGCCTGTCTGGCCCATTCCCTCACTCCGTCCCACCAGACACCGGGTCTGCCCTGCTGCTACCACGGCCCCTAGGAGTCCCTGAGGGCTCCTCCCAAGGATCCCGGCTGCCGTCCACGACTCCGAGACGCTGGCCGGACGAGAGGAACCTGAGACGGGCACAGGGAGGGAGGAGGGACGGGCGGAGGAGGCAGGACTGTGAAGCCGTGGGTGAACCTCCTGGCCGGCCCAGCCCTAGGATGTGGAGGCAGCCCAGAAACATGCGTGTGTCACATGGGAAGCCCCTCTCCGCTGGCCCAGGAGAACCTTCCAGAAGCCCCGGTTGGCCCAAAAGCAGCAGTTCTCAGGCCATAATAGGAAAATTCTGTGGTTGCTGAGCCACCCAGCCGACAAACGTGGAAGCAAGATGACAGGGGAGGCCCAACCACCAACAGCCCAGAACTAATAAAAGAAAAGGAAAATCGGATATAAGTCTGGTTCTTATTAAAAGGGTAAATTTAGCCCTTTGGCTGGGCAGAAGGGGCCGCCCTCGGACTCGGGGCTGAGAGTGACTCAGAGGGCCCCTCGGCCGGGGGGTCTGGGCAGCAGCGGCTGAGGGCCGCCCCCTCGCTTCTCTTCACACGGCCTTCCTTCCCTGCACACTCTCCCCGGTGGGGCAGCCAGCACATCCCCCTCCAGGACACTCCGGAGGGCAGGCAAGTGGGCTGGGGGGGCGTGGAGAGGGCCGAGCAGGTCTGGTCTCGGGGTTTGGTCTGATCTGGTCCTGCCGGCACGGGATGGAGACCGCGATGGGCGGGTCCCGATGGGACCACGTTCGTGGTAAGGCTCCATGCCTGGGGGTGGTGAGTCTGCACTGCCAGCCAAGAGGACCAGACACCGGGTCCTGTGTGGCCTGGCAGTGGACTGGGGCCCAGAGACTGTGATCTTCCTCCTGCCGCCCCAGCCTCACGAAGGCAACACCACTGGCTGCGTTGGGCAGAGGCCCCGAGGCCAGCACAGCCAGAGAAATTGAGGGGTGGGGGGCAGGTGCTGGCTGGAGGCCACCTGGGGTCAGGTTCACCCCAGGTGCATCCCCCATCCTGTGGATCCCTCTCTCCCTCTTTCCCTCCATCCATCCTGCCCTCCATTTACCCATCCATCTATCCACTTCTCCACCTGTTTATCACTCCTACCGCCCCCAGATCAAGGTGCACGACTTGTCCCTCTCCTGCCACCCCTCACCCCCACCCAGAGGCCACCCCTGTTGCATGCCCACCTGGGTGCTGGCCCCGGAGCAGAAGGCATGTGCGCCGCAGCTGTCGGGGGCACAGGCTCCCCACGCCATCACCCTAGCCTGCTGGCCACAGAGGTGGTTCTCTCGGCACTCAGAGCCGAGCTAAAGCATCACCGAGCCTGGGTTCGTAAGCCCCTCTGCTGCCCCAAGTAAGTGCAGGGCTCTTGCCCTGCCCGGAGCCTGGCAGCTTCAGGATGGGGCCCTTGGGGACGCCACATCTCCCCGGTGTGAGGAACATCCTAGATGACACCCCACGTCCAGCCCAGGTCCAGACACGAGGCCTGGAAGCTGGGCTGGCTTGGGTGGGCGTGGAGGGGTCTGGAGACGCCTCCCAAAGACACCTAGGGAGGCTACAGGCTGACCGGGCACCTGGCGCCCACAGCCAAGCGGGAGAGGCACTAGTGTGCATCAGCGAGCTCCAGCAGAGCTGTGGCCGTGGGGCGGCGGGCAGGGACGGCCGTGAGCACTGGGGTCACGACCTCCGGCCATGGGGTCGGCTACCATGTTGGGCTGGGAGAGCTCTGCCCGGCCATTGCAAGGACCCAGGTCAGCTTCTGCTCCCTCGTGCCTGAGAAGGACCGGGGACCGAGGGCCTGACTCCCAGAACGGGGCTGGCTCGGGCTGCGAGGTCCTGGAGTGGGGCCAGAAGGGGCACCGAGATCTCCATGGGTCACTGCATGGACCAGCCTGTCAAGAGTCAGCGCTTAACCAACTGAGCCACCCAGATGCCCCTTTCCTTTTTCCTTCCTTTTTTTTTTTTCCAGTACTTTCTGTCCTCATTTCCCAGCCACCTCCTTTAGGTCTGGTTCGATCCAGACACGTGGGGACTCATGCTCTAGGGCTGCCCCTTCTAGAATACATCCCTTCCCGCCTCTTTCTCAAGGCTCAGTGTGCACTCGGCCTCTTCCGTGAAACCCAGCCCGACCCAGCCCTCCACTCGGCACCCGGCAGCGCGTCCGGGCACTAAACCCCCATCGGGGCCCCGAGGGAGAGGCCCGCTGCCAGGCACGGGCCCCTGGTGAGTCCAGGGTCCCAGCGGCTCAACCCTACAGAGAACAGAGACCAGAAAGCAGCAGGGACGGGCTGAGGAACAGCAGGGTGAGGCCACCTGACCCCAACGCCCCTCGGAAGCTGGTCCTGCCTCAGGCCCAGTCAGCGCAAGGCTGCCCTCAGGGCCACAAGGGTCTCTTGGCCCACAGCGCTTTGCTCACGGCAGGGGGCTCCTGAAGGAGGGGACACGGGACCTGGCAGGAAGGGCACAGAGCCAGAGAGAAGCCCGGGGCAAATGCCCACAGTAGAAGAGCCTGGGGACGCGGAAAGGAACAGAAGTGCAGAGAGCATTGCCCGCAGATGCTTTGCAGGGTGTGGGATTCGAGGGCCGGGGGAGGGAGGTGGAGAAGAGGCAGGGGTCTAATGAACCGGAGATGCCGTTCCTCTCTCAGACGGCACCACCGTGCAGGGGTGGGGGGGTGGGGGTCAGAGCAGGGGCTCCCGCCAAGCCGATGCCCTTGGCCGCGTGGAGGCCTGGCAGTATCCTGCCAAGAGAGCCAATGTGACTCGTCCAAGAGACGCCTGCGTGAGACCAAATCCCCAAGGGGACCCTGGGGGGAGCCTGGATCTGGGCCTGCCCGGCACCCGTGTCCAACGTTCCCAACAGACGGGGTCCCGAGTGACCCAGGCCCCAGGCCTCTCCTGGCCGAGACCTCTGGGCAGCCCGACCTTCTGAGGGGCCATCCCTCCGCACCCCTTCCCTGCTGGCTCCTGGTGGGCGGTGTAGACCCCTCCTGGCCCACAGGGCTCGCAGGGCAGCCCGGGGAGGGGACGGGTGTGCACCGGGGGCTCTCTGCACCCTCGCCGTGTCTTCCTGCAGCCAGGCCACTTTGACGAAGCACCCCATTCCCTCACATGTGTCAAGATGAGATATTCTAGTCTCTAAGAACAGTCAGAATACGGGGCGCCCGGGTGGCTCAGTCGGTTGGGTGTCCGACTTCGTCTCAGGTCATGATCTCACGGTTCATGGGTTCGAGCCCCGCGTCGGGCTCTGTGCTGACAGCTCGGAGCCCGGAGCCTGCCTCGGATTCTGTGTCTCCCGCTCTCTCTGCCCCTCCCCTGTTCACGCTTTGTATCTCTATCAAAAATAAATAAATGTTAAAAAAAAAAAAAACAAAAAAAACAGCATAAGTAGAAGGAAAACTCACTCCTCAGAGGTAAAACGATGGTGCTTCTGGGGACTCTTGGGGTGCAGGGCAAGTTGGGGGTGGGGAAATTGCACCCCACTGATCCAGAGGTCCCCAGGACAGAGCAGTAGCCCTGAGGTGGGAGGGGAGGCCTCTGGAATGGGGCTAGATTGAAGGCCAGCCCAGGGGAGGCCGTGGGGGACCAGGCCAGGGCCAGCCCAGCAGGGGCTTCCAAATGACAGAAAACCCAGCAGCCAACCCCCCATCCCAGCTCACCTGCCACCTGGCACCCTGCCCAATGCTCCCTGGCTGCCCAGCCGCTTGGGGCCGGGGCCGGGGTGGGGGGCGGCGGGCTGCACGGGTCCAGGGAGGAGGCACGTGGGCAGAGAACCAGCCCGGGGCTTCCGGCCTGGAGGCCTGTGCTCCCGCATTGCTCCCAATGTGACCAAGGGCAAACCAGTGGTGTCACTGAGCCTCTGTCACCTGGAGCCCATCTGCCCCAGGAGACTCGTCCCCGAGCCTGAGGGTGATCCCCCTCGCCCAATTCACACCCCGGGCTCCCAGCAAGTGTCCTGTGCAAAGGAGGGGAGGGGGCTTTGTGCTGGGCTGCCCAGACAGGCAAGGTCCCCCAGAGGACATCTCACACATAGCCTCTGAGGGTCAGAGGCCACAAATGTGCCATGACCCCTGGCTGCCTGTGCAGTGGCCAGCCCGGGGCCAGCTCCCCTCTCCTCAGGGGGACCCAGGGCCTGCACTGGCTCCAGGTGGTCCAGGGGGCGGCCCAGGTAAGCCCAGGGCACCTGCACCTGCACAGAGCAGGCGGCTGGTTCCAGAACAGCAGCAGAAAGTGCTGCCCAGACCTGACGGTGCGACATCCCTGTCACCCAAGCCACAGCCTGAACCCCGGGCTCCGTCCGGAGAGTGAAACTCTACCAGGTTCATTCATTAGACAAACAATTCCTGAGTGCCCGCAAAGTGCGGGGTCGCCCGCCCTCACCCAGGCCCCGCCTGGGATCCGAGGAAGCCGCAGGCCAGGCACCCTGGCCTCCAACAGTGGCCCTTGGATCTCTCGGTGACCCGCACCGTCCTCGAGGCTATTTTGGGGCCAGCCTGCTGGCCTGCTGGTGGCATCCCTGGGAGCAGACATCTCACAGGTGGGAAGATGATGCTGTGCTTCTGTGGACAACGCGCCCGGCCAGCGGGGTAAGCAGGCCCACGCTTGTCTGAGGGCCCTCTGCCGAGCAGGGATGGGGCTTTTGAAGGGGACGGGCCAGAGCGGGGTCCCCGTGACCAAGTGACGACAGGGTTGTGGAGCAAGGAGGGGGCAGGGGCCGAGAGGGAGGGAGTTCTCCAGCGGCTGGGCTGGGTCACACGCAGGGAGCCGGGGAACGTGGGGGCCTCGGCTGGCCAGCACTTGGAGGAGGAGGGCCCGGGCCGCAGAGGGGACCTGGGAGTAGTTGGCATACTGGGGCAGTTATGGCCTCAGGAGGGGTCCAGATCCAGTGGGGCCCCCCACGAGCCCTGACCCCTGTATGGAACCCCCTCCCCTTGAGCGTGGGCAGGATTAGATTCACTTCTACGAACAGAAAACGCCCTTTGGAGATCAGGTCATAAAAAGACCGTGGCTGCCGCCTTGCTCACCACCCTTGGAACCGTTGTCACCAGCCAGCAGTCGACAAAGAACTGGGGCCTGTGACAGCCACGTGGGGGGGAAGGGGGAGCTTGGAAGGGGGTCCCCCACAGCCAAACCTTGAGATGCCTGAAGCCCGGGCGAACACCTTCACTTAGAATCCTGAGCCACAGAAACAGAGAGACAATAAACGTCTGCCGTTGTCAGCTGCCAAGTTTGGGATGATCCGTTACACGGCGGGAGCTAACTAAGACACAGAGAAGCCCTGGAACCCAAGTGCAGAGGGTTTTTGTAGCATTTACAGTGGAACCCGGAGCAGAGAAGGAACCTTCAGCAAGGGGAAGGGAGGCTCAGGAGGGGAGTTGGCAACTCAGGGAACAGATCTGCTTCTGCAGATAAGCCAGAGATCCGGGTTTATGTGGGAAGTGCCCCAGCCCCGCCCTGGCCAGCTGGCAGCCTCCCAGCCCGGCCACACAGTGGTGCCCCCCCACCTCCCTTCTAGCAGAGCCGGAGCACCGTAGGTGCAAGGGCTGTGAGGCCCCTGTGAGGTGTCTCGTCCTGTCCCTCCTCGCGCTCGGCACCGCAAGGACCACTGGCTCAACTCCCACTCAAGCGAGGGCCCTTTGGACTTCATCGTTTTGGGTTTCTGCTACTTGTCATCAAATCTGCAACAGGTTACGAAGGACGAGGCAGCCGCATGTGCACCTTTCCAACTTTTCTCGGTCTTATCTGTATTCACACACGTTTAGGGCTTCTCAAGAGCTGGCCTAAAGATGTATTACAACTTAATTTAGATTTAATTCTAATGTTAATTTAAAATAAATTAAAACCTTATTTTTAGGAGACCCAAAGGGATGCAAAAAGCCTCAAAAAGGGGACCAGCTTCAGGCTAACTGCCCACAGGCGACCTGCTGGCCGGGGTGGCTGGGGCACGTGGTGGGCTGCCTGGATGGGGACACAGGACGCGTCCTGCAGGCTCCGGAGTCCAGCCCCTCCCCCTCCCCAACCTGTGCAGGGTGAGGAGGGCCGGGCACACAGGCCAGGGACAAAGGGATCTGCTGTCACCTTCCTACAAG
Source organism: Herpailurus yagouaroundi (assembly GCF_014898765.1). NCBI lineage: Eukaryota > Metazoa > Chordata > Mammalia > Carnivora > Felidae > Herpailurus > Herpailurus yagouaroundi. The sequence goes on along the minus strand of NW_024412448.1, from coordinate 5,288,558 downwards.
AAGCAGCTGAGGCCAGAAGGCAGCTGGGGGCTGAGGCGCCTGGGTGGCTCAGTCGGTTGAGCGTCCGACTTCAGCTCAGGTCATGATCTCACGGTTTGTGAGTTCGAACCCCGCATCGGGCTCTGTGCTGACAGCTCGGAGCCTGGAGCCTGCTTCGGATTCTGCTTCTCCTTCTCTCTCTGCCTACCCCCCGCTTGTGCTCTGTCTCTGTCTCTCAAAAATAAATGAATGAGTGAATGAATGAATGAAAAAGAAAAAAAGAAGGCAGCTGGGGGCCCCAGTTCTGCCCTCACCGCGTTCTCATCCATGTCTGGGTCCTGAACCCACCAACTGCTGGCCGCCAGGGCCCTGGGGAGTGCAGGGGAGGAGGCACCCGGGCTAGTGCCACAGGGGAGTGCAAGGTGCCTTCCTAAGCACACGCACAGGGACAGGACAGGGACAGGAGCGAGGGGCTGGGAGGGAAGAGTGAGTAGGGCCTGCAGGGGCAGGTGCAGGGGGGCTTGTGGGGAAGGACCTCAGTGAGCCGCAGGCTGGGGTGGCCTGCAGTCCAGCTGGTGTGCTGGGTCAGGTCAGCACACAGGCTCGGCTCGAGAGAGACAAGGGCAGCCCCCGGGGCAGCCCCAGGCTGGAGAGCCAGAGGAGGAAGGGAGGACGGGGAGGAGGGAGGGAGGGAGGGAGGGAGGGAGGGAGGGAGGGAGGCGCTAACCTGAGAGCTTCCGGGCCTCTCGTGCTCAGTCAGGACCTGAGTGGCAGAGGACAGAGCCAGCCAGCTGCGGCTGGGTGACCCTCCCCGTCTGGCAGTCAGTGGCCGCCACCCAACCTCCCCCCCTGGCAAGTGTCCCCAGCCCCGGGGTCTTGCTGAGTCTTGCTCTCATTGGCCCAAACCGACTACAAGTCTGGGCCCAGGTGCCTGTCTGGGGCCAGGGTTTGGGGGTGTAGAAAAGGGGGAGCAGAAGGGAGGCTGGCTGTGGAGTCCTGCTCAGGCCCTGCCAGGTACACACGTGCTCGGGGAGGCCCGGGACACACACGGGCCGGGAGAGGAGAGACGCGGGTCCACTCACAGCCCCAGGCCGGAGTCCTGGGCCGCGACCACCCGCATCTCTGCACACTCACGAGGGAAGAGGTGCCCACAGATGCATCTCTCCCTGCTGACCCGCCTGGGGGGTTCAGGGTCGGGTCACAGGCAGGGCCCCTCCAGGATGCAGTGGCACCTAGGCTGAGGAGCCCAAGGGAGACCCCAAGAGCCTCCCTTGCCCCAGGCAGAGAACAGCCCTGCACCTCCGGGCCCCGGGGCCTGCCCTGGGTCATCTGCCCGGCCTCCCGGGGCCATCCTGCCTCTGACCTTGGACAGTTCCCTGTGGGCTCCAGAGAGAGGTCCCCAGTGTCCCCTCCATCTACCGGCCCAGGGCCACCCACACCACGCTGCGGGGCTCTAGGACCTGCAGGCCGCTCGGCCCAGACCTGGGTCTCTACCTCCCCAGTGCCGGGGATGGTGGCAGGACCCCAGTGCTGGGGTGCAAGAGCCAGAATGCATTTTTTAAAAGTTTTTTTTAAAGTTCAGTTATTTGTTTTGAGAGAGAGAGAGAGGGAGCGGGAGCAGGGGAGAGAGAGAATTCCAAGTAGGGTCCACACTATCGGCACAGAGCCTGACACGGGGCTTGAACCCACCAACCGTGAGGTCATGACCTGAGACAAAAACCGAGAGTCAGACGCTTAACCGACTGAGCCCCTCGGGTGCCCCCAGAACCCCTTGTCTAACTCTGTGGTCAGACTAAGGCCCCAAGACCACAGGACCTCAAGACAGACACCACGGAGAAGGGCCAGGGGGACTATGACCCGCGAAGGTCTGCCTGACTGTCCCCAGGGAAGCAGCCCTTCCTGCCAAGACCCAGGGCCCTGTCACTTTGTCTCCAGGCCTCCGGGCACATCCTGGGGCAGGACTGTGTACAAGCATGTGTCCAGCCAGCTCTAACGGGCTCCTAAGGGACAGAGCCGGGGCTGCCGATTGTCAGAAAGCCTGGGCACGGCCAGTCCCGCCATGCACACCTCCCAGGGCTCGAGCTCCAGAAAGCAAAGCGGCACGGCGTGAAAGGCTTGCCTGCCCGGGACGGAGACACCACGGTGGCAGGGGGTGAGACCCACGACCCCTGCCTTCTCCCTGCCCCCTTTTCCCTCCACAGCTCTCATCTTCCTTTGGTTGGTTGCCCCCCCCCCACCCCCACCCGTGACCCCACTGCCGGGCGCAGCCACCCACACGGCCACCAGGGAAGGGAGGGGCATGTCCTCCCCTCCCACCAGCGCCCCGTGACCCAGGTGAAGCCTCTGGCTTCTGCCCCCAACCCCTGCCGCCAGGTGTGATACTAACACAGGGGAGAGCTCACCGTGCCAACCTGCTCAGCTCTGACACCTTTTAGAACGTGGCACAGCTTGGGAGCCTCTGCGATGACACAAGATGCTTCTGGAAGGTGAGGAGATGCTGCCCTGGCCCCTGGGAGGTGGCTGCAGAGGCTGGGGACATGTGGAGGGCACCGCCAGCACAAGCGTCCCCGCGTCGTGCTCGGGTGTGGGGGGCGGGGCAGCTTGGTTTTAGCGAGGAGACCTAGGGCCAGTGCAGGCCCTGGCACATCTCCCCAGGTCGGTTCCCCCAGAGAGGGTCCTGGTCTGCCCTCTTCTCCAGCGTGGGGGTGACACTGCAGGACAGAGACCTCGTGTCCACAGGCACACACGTGCCGCCCGAGCACGGCACACACCCCCCCCCTTACGGCCTCCCCCGTCCTGGGTGGCCCAGCTCTGGCAGGCCGCGGGGACAGAGGACACAGACACCCCACACTCAGGCCCCTGCCGTCCACTGGGGAAGGGACCCCCACCGCCACGGGTCAGGGCGGCTGCGCTGGGATGGCCACGGAGCACGTGGGGCAGGAGGTGGGCTGCAGGCGCAGAAGGCCCTCCGGAGTAGGACAGGGGGAGTCCGAGCAGAGCTGGGGGCACGTTCGGGGCTGGGGGGCCTGGGCAGAGCTGCATGGCAGAATCACTTGGGGCTCTGGAAATGCGTGAGGCCGGGACCCTCTAGGGCCAGCTGCGGATCAGAACAAGGGCGGGGGACAAGGCCTGGGCACCGGTGGCCTAGGCACCGGCTGGAGGGTGGCTCCGGGAGGGGCGGGGGGTAGGGAAGCAGAGGTGCGTGGGGCAGTGCAGTGGCCATGGGAACAGCCTGCGGCAGGCCAGGGGCTCCGGGGATCCACAGTGAGAGGGCAGGAAGGAGCTAAAATGAGGTGGGCAGCTCACCAGGTCCAAGCCCCGTAAGTGAGGGCCCCGAAGGGGCTCCACCCCGGCAGGGGCCCAGGAGCAGGTGGCGGGAGACAGAGCAGCGCGCACATTCAGGTCACTGGGCAGGTGGGCGCACAATTCGGGTGGGATTCCCCGAAGGCTGGTCGTGGGTGAGCGTGAGACCCGTCCGGTGGCCTGAGCACAGGTGAGCAGGGTGCGGCCTGCATCCGGGCCCTGGGGGCACAGGTGAGCTCAGCCAGTTACCCTCTGGCTGGCCCACTGGGGTCCGCAGGGTGGGCCTCTGCCTCTGTCCACAAAGGGGACACGGGCTGTGCCTGGGATGGAGTCTGTCACTCAGTGCTGCTGGGTGGACACCGGGCGGGCAGTGTAGCCCCACCCACTGCCAGCACCCCTGTCCCCACCCTGGGCTCCGTTCCTGGGGCCCCCAGAGGGCCTTCTTCTCACCCCTGTCCAGCCGTGCTCCACCACGCCTGCCTCTGGGTCGGGGCGGGGGGGGCCACAGTGCGCTCCCCCGGCGCTGCCTGTGGTGTGGACATCCCCCGGAGGAAAGCCCCTGGCTTCCCGGAGGGACGGGCCGAGGGACCCGGCCGAGACCCACCTTCCTGGGAGGACGGCACAGGGGGTTGGCTGAGTTCTTATTCAACTCACCTCAGGACTCACTTTCTTGACGGGGTGCCCCAAGAAGGCACTGCTCCCAGACCACCCTAGAGGACCCCAGCCTGCTGCTTTAGAGGCTCCTGCGGACAGCACACCCATCTTCTCCTCCCCTCCCCCATTTCTGGAAATTTCCAGTGGAAAACCAAGTTCCTGCCCTGAGGGGGGCGGGGGGAGGGGGGGGGGCTTCATCTTTCCATCCGGTTCCAGGCACACAGTGGGTCCCCCCATCGAGCCTCAAAAGCATTTGCATCGAGAGACACTGGACTCTTTGTTGGGGGGCCTGGGAGGGGACAGGGGGCAGGGAACCCAACCCACCTGTTTATTCCCTTCTCCTCCTCCCCCCGCCCCAGGTCAGAATGAAAAACTCTTCCTGGCTGATCCAATCTGGAACCTAATCGTCTAGACAGCTGCAGCGGCCCTCGGATGCCAGCCCGGCTGGCTCCCAGCTTGGGCGCTGGACGCCTCCCCGCCAGGCCCTCAGCAAATCCAGCACCCCCCACCTCCCGCGGGCGTAGCCCAGTTCCCACCGGTCGCCTGGCCTCCGGAGGCAGCTGTTCACAGGGCCACAGGAGGCAGTAATATTATATATTACAACAAACAGGGGCGGCCCACTGACAAATAGACCTGCGTGATCTAAACGGTATATTATCCCATAAAAACGTCAGCGGGCAGAGCGTCAGAGCCAAGGCAGAGCGGCAGCCCCACGCACATGGGCTCCCGAGGCCCGAGCTCGGTCGGCGCGGCCGGGAGGCTGCGGGACATTTTCTAGAGGCCGCATGCTGGCTCTGATTTTGTGGTTTGCTTGTGGTACCCAGTCTTTGGTGCGACAATGGAGACCCCAGAGGTTAATGGGGGCCGGAGACCCAGGAGCTGGTCCCTAGTGGATGAGTCAGGGGCGGGCGGGGGGGGGGGGCGCGGTAAGAGCAGAGCAAGTCGCCTATCTGCAAGACAGGCTGTGAGCTCTGCGTCCCAAAGCCCCACGTCAGCGTGGAGAATGTCGTGTGATGCGAAGGCCCCAGGAAGAACGGGCAGCAGCAGGGTCACCTCTCCAGTGGGCTGCGGGCGGCGACTGGTTTGAGAACCTTCTCTGGACAGGTGACGATGAGCCAGGCTTTCCTGCACAGGGGCCTGTCCTGGGGGAAGCTTTCTTCTTAGAAACTGCCAGAAGTCACTCGGGGTGGATGCTGATAGGCAAGGCAGCTGCTGTCTGAGGACGTGAGACCATGACAGCGTGGCTGTGAGGGGTTTTCTCGTGGCACTAGGTGACAGAGAGCAGCCCGGATGCGGGGCAGAGGCCTCACGTCCCTTCCGCGCCGGCCCTCGCGTAGAGACCGGATCCCTCTGAGAAGACCACGCCGAGGGAAGGCACGGGCGGGCGGCGGGCTGAAATCAGGGGGCCTGGTGGGGACCCCCAGGGACTCTGGACACGCCAATCAAGACAGCGGCCACACAGGATCCAGGGGGTGGAGGGCAGCTCCCATCTGCTGGGGGCCCATATCCAGAGGCCTCTTCCAGGATGCAGGGAAAGATGGCTGGGGGGGGGGGGCGGGGGCCGGGGGGGGCGCCCAGGGCCCCTCTCCACCCACCTGAAAAGAGTTCACTCCCAGGGGCACTGGCTGAACTCTCTCTGTGCTAGGGACCCACCCCCCTTCCCTGGAGCTGACCCAGGGGCATCCTGGGAAGTGTAGTCTTTTAGGGATCAGGAAGGCCTGCAGGGATTTCTGGGGGTGTTCCACCGAGGAACCACGGAGGAAGAGGAGGGTGCAAAGGGGACTACCTGACCCTAATCCCTGCGGGAAATTTAACATGCCTGAGAACGGCTGAATTTAGACACCAGCCAATGCTGCAGTTCCCGCCCCGGGCCTTTGCGTGCTGGTTTCTCTAGCAAGCCCACCCAGCTCTTATTTTGGTGGGGAGACCCGGGAACTCCCTAGAGAGGAAAGACCTCGACCAAAGTGCCCCCCCCCCACCTCCTGCCCTCCTCTGGCCACTGACCCCAGACACCAGGAGAGAGAAGCGCCGGCCAGAGGACAGGGGTGCTACCTGGCGGGCTCCAGGAGAGGCTGAGACGCATCCCGCACACTCTAAAACATTATTTACGCTCACAGCCCGCTCTGATGACATATGTAAGTTGACAGCGAACATCCTATCAACTTGCTGGAGTGTATCTTGATTGTTAAAACACACTCTTAAAGGTGTACGATCATTTATCAAATTAAAATAGCCACACCTTGCCGGTCTCTTTTCTGCCTCCCCTGACCGCCCACCCCACCCCCACCCCGCGGCCTCCCTCCTCCTCCGGCCTCCTGGGCACCCCACCCTTTCACCCAGGCCCTGCTCCAGCGTCCTGTGCTTCCAGGGACCCTAGGCCCAGCGCCCCCCCCCCAACCCTGCCCCAGGCTAGGACAAGCCCACTAATCGCCAAGAAGTGACAAACACCAGAAGCCCCACCAATTAAATTTAAACTCATGCAAAGCTCAGTGGCCAGTAAATTATTATTTTTATTAGCTTGAACCAAGTTCCCGTAAGAGAGAAAGTCAACTTGCTCCCATGAATGGCTCTTGTATAATTTATTTAACTCTGTGCTCTTTGCCAAAGCCTGGAATATTTTTAGCCCGTTCTGTTGTTGGATTTGGCTTTTTTATGTGTGTTTCTGAGGGGTATTTTTAGCCTCATCCGTGTTATTCTAACAGACTCCTATGCGTTCGGTCCTGTCTGTGCGGGCTGTTGAACCCAGTCTCGAAGCAGAGGAGGGAGATTTCTAAGAATAACCGGGGAGCGTTTGGGGGGGGGGGTGCGTGTGTTTTCCAGGGGAGATGTGCTATCTGTACGAGGCCGCTCCCTGCCTCGCCGGCTAATTTGCTTTATTACTCACGTGACCTGAATATTCCTATAGGAATATCCTTATAGGCAATAATCAGACGTGGGCAGCACAAGCCCCACTGAGAAAAAACCCACATTCCAAAAATGGCTTCGGTGGGGCGGGCAGGGCGGCCACAGCCGGGCTGGTCTACGAGGCCGCCGGGATTCCCGGGGCTCTGCGGCTGGGCGGCCGCTTTCATGCCTGGTTCTGTCACTTTCAGAGCAGGATGGGTAGAGTCTTCAGAAAGTAACTCTTTTCACACCTACTTAATGTTGGTAACTGTTGCAGAAACACTCCGTGGTGTCATTGAGTTAATGAGGTATTTACGAAAATGTATTTTTTTCTTTACAAAAAAATATCACATGATGAGGGAGGGGGAACCTTTGATGGGGTCTTTTCACACTAGGAAATTATCTTTTTTCCTCTGGTGTGTTTTGCTTTCTTTCTTTTCGAGGCTGGCAATCAGAAGCCCGTTCAGCAGGGAAGGAGTCTGTGGCACTCCCAGCAGAAGGGACCTGCCGCCCGATTTATTCCCAACGTCCCCAGGCCCCTGGCTTCCAGGCCGGGCCATTTATACCATTTATACCGAGAGAGAGAGAGAGAGAGAGAGAGAGAGAGAGAGAGAGAGAGAAGAGGTAAAGAGGAGAAGCCAACCCACAGCCAGATTACTGAAACCAAGACTCTCGGCACCTCCGCCTACCTCGGCTGGAGGCCCGATGATTCTCGAAGGCTGGGCCTGATGGGCCTGAGGGGGTATGGGCAGAGGAGGATACAGAAGGCCTGGAGCTGACCGGCCGGAAGAGACGGTGGGGACCCGCTTCTCCCAGGCCAGGCTGCCAATTTTTTAAATGCTCCGAGAGAGGCGCGGTCCCCGATCGCTCCGGGCAGTAGTGCTGATGAAAAATCTTGGGTTGATGCGTTGTTGGTTGGGGGGGGGGGGGGGGGGGGG
>NW_024412448.1:5277539-5280701 GCF_014898765.1 Herpailurus yagouaroundi | reverse complement strand
TCACAGCTTTGCCTCCGGACCATCTGTATTAGAGACAAAATCTAACACTGCACTAAAAATAATGATTCCAAACATTTTAATTGCACCTTTTGGTGACAAGGTTACTGGAACAGCACTTTACCATAAAAGCGTACAGCCCGATTCTAAAGCTACAAGCACTTCCATTTTTAGAAAAACAATGGGAGAAACCTGACGTCCCATCAGGGTCCTCAAGCTGACATTTTGAAAACACTGGGTGGGGCAGCACGGGTGGCGGCCTGGTGGCCGGAGCCCCTGGGCCCGGCCAGGGTGGCCGAGGTGACTGGACCCTACTACTCCCCCGTCAGACCTGCACATAGCAAGAAGCTCAGACCATTCTCCTTTCGGCGGGGCGGTCGGAGCGGGGAGGGGCGGCCGGCTGCGGCAGCCTTGGCCTGGCCTGCGGATCCGAGGCCATCTGCGGAAATGGGAAGAAGAATCCGCCAAGCTAGCCATTTGGAAATCCGTGCACAAGATGGGGAAAAATTTTTTTAACTTAATTATACTTTTTTCTTTCTAAACTAGATCATCTATAGATACAGACCAGAGCAAAGTGATCTGGTGTATAATTCCTTTAAAAAAAAAATTGATGTAGCTAAATTTTAAAAACCAATACAATATTCTGGCTTTCAGCAATTTCAAAAGGCTTTCAGCAGCAGATGTTTCTTGCTGGATGCCCGCTCGGCCAGCCTTTCCGTCACTAATGAGTCGGACACCTCCAAGCACAATAGGTCTCTCTGGTCCCCCAGGGGGGTGGAAATGGCCTCCAGGAACAGGGAACACGTGGCCCTTCAGCCTCCCTCTGAGGGTGCCCTGGGGACCTCCAGCGCCCTCTAGAGCACCCTGCGTGTGGGGAGGCGGGCTGGGTCTAGGTCAAGGACACACACCCGGCCAGCGCCCACCCAGTATCTCCCAAACCCAGCATGGCCTCTGCTCCAAGAACCACGTGGTCAAACTTGAAAAGAGCAAGACAATGGTTCGGGCCACCCCGACCGCATTCCCACCTGACTTGGTGGTGCCTCCATCCGGCAAAAATAGCAGAAAAGGGACATGGTGGCTGACCAGGACCTGGCTAGGCTGTGGGCGGATGCGTGGGGGCAGAAGAGACAGCGGTGACCTGAACAGACGGGGAATCCCACCTGGCTGTGCCTCCCCAGAGCGGGATAGCCCTGGGGAAGCCTCAGTGTCAGGGGCCCTTCCAGACCCTTGTTTTTTTCTGTGATGCTGCTACCTGCTAGGCTAGTGGGCCTGGCATATGGGGGGGGGGGGGGGGTGAGTACAGCTGCTCTCTCCCCATCCCCCAGCCTGCAGGCTCGGCCTTCCCACCCTCAGCAGGGGCTGCAAGCCAGCAGCCTGGAGAAGGGGCTAGTAGGGGGGTGTGCTGTCCCTGCTGCCACCGTGAGCCCTGGGCCGCAGCCCCCCAGTGTGGGCTGAGCCGGGTGGGCAGCACCTCCAAAGCAGGGGCAGGAGGGACGCTTAACTTCAGGGACAGCCTGGCCGGATATTTTTAAATCACCCATTTCCCAAGCAAGTACTTTTCCTCTTTTGAGTTATAAATCTAGAGAGGGAAAAAAGAAATGGATAGAAAGAGGAAACAGCGAGGAAGAGGAAAAAAGGGCAGCCTGGCCGAAGGCTCGCGCTGGGGCAGGAAATGGCACGGGGCTGATTCCAGGAGGGCACGGGAGCCCAGCCCCTCCACTCCCTGCCTTCGTCTAACTTTCCGAATCGCTTCATGTTGTGAATGCTAAAAGCCCATTAGTAATTAAGCAATTTTCATATTTTTTCTTTTTAGGAAATTTATGTTTTCCTTTCTGACTGCCCTCCCTTCTGACTTTTTCCCTTCTAGCTCGACTCTTCCATCCGTTTTAATCCACACGCTAATTGTAATCCCATTAAAGCAGATATAATTTTATTAGTATTCACAGTTCATCAAGCTAGCAATAATAACTGTTACTGCCAAACTGACAAACAAAAAAAGGCGGCAAACAACATTTCTGATGTTTAGGACAAACTGTAAACAAAAGCAAGCCAGCCTTCAAGGGTGACCAGCAGGCCCCCACACCAAGCCCCAAACCATTCCTGCAAACTCTGTGGCCACTGGCCAGTGACCCCCGGGGTCTCCTAGAGGGAGCTGCCCCCCGGCTACTGGCTGCCCGGCTCTGCTTCTCCCCTGACCTTGCTCAACAGTAATATCAAAGCCACCTCAGAAGGGTTAGGGTGGCTCCGGAGGCCTGGGTCAGCCCTGCCAAGGACCAGCCCTCTCCGGAAGGGGATCCGAGAGGACAGGAACGCCGGGCAGCCGCAGTTCCCTCCTCTTGGAGCAAATTCGCTGCGAACTCGCCTGCACCGAAATACGGAGGCAGTCCCGCGCCACCCCCAGCCCGGCCGGCGCCCGGCGCTGCCCTCCCCCAGGGCCGCGGGCCGCCAGCCTGGGCCGCGCTCTGGCCACGCTTTGTCCGGCTTTAGCAGGATACCAGAGGCACTTGTGAAAGCACACGCAGCCCCTGCAAACCCATTCTCACCCTGACACTTCAAGGCTTTATATAGAAACAGGATTTGCTCGTCTTACACCGGCAGTCCCTATTAACGCTCGCCCCGCGCGCACACCGCCCTAATCCGCCAGGCCGCGGCGCCCCCCCACCCCGCCCCCCAGTCACAACAGCCGTTTTGTTCCCGCAGAAAGTGCCTCGTGGTCCCAGCCCCAGAATGTCTTAAGGATGTGAATGCAGAATGCAGAAATGAGGTTTCCGCGGAATTTAGTTCTTCTGCAGGAACGGGTGGGGGAGGGGGGCAGGAGGGGAAAGGCTTTATTTTTAGCCGGCTCCGGGGCTGCCCCTCCGAGACCCCGGAGACCCCGGGGAAGGCCGCTCTAAACCGCGATGATCCGGCTCGGGGGGGGGGGGGGCCCGCTCGGGGCCCGCCACCGGTGCCCGTGCAGGGAAATGAAACCGAAGGCTGCTCCGCAAGCGCTCCGAGCCGCGGAGGGGGCGCGCGCCCGTTCCCCCAGGCCCGCGCCCACCTCGCGGCCGGGCCTCCTCTCCCGCGCCCGCCCGGGCCGGCACTGACCTGTGTGCGAAGCCATGGGCAGCGGCGACGGGAAGTACTTTCCGGGCTGGAAGTGCGCCGGGGGCTGCGCGGCGGGCC
>NW_024412448.1:5229376-5272539 GCF_014898765.1 Herpailurus yagouaroundi | reverse complement strand
CACTCACTCACTCACACGCACACCCTCTCCCCTCCCCCGCTGCCCAGAGGTGTCTCGGAGGAAAAGGCCCGAGGTCCACGCTCGCCTTTTTCCTCTCCCCCGTCATTCCGAGGTCCAGCTTTTACTACATTCCGCTTAACCGAATAACCATGCTAATTAAGCGAGTAATTTTATTGATTGTAACTCAAGACTTTTTTTTTTTTTATAACCTTCCTTTTCTCCCCTTCTCCCATCCCCCCATGCGTCTTTCGGCCCATTCTTTAGAACCTGCCGCCCTCCCCCCTCAACCGGACGAGGCCCCCCGTCCCCAGCACCAAGCGGGGACCCTGGGCCGGGGACCCTGGGCCAGCTTCCCAGAGTCCCAGGAGTCTGCGTCCGCTGCCGGTGTCACCTGGGCGGCCACGCCGCAGTGCCCGGCCTGCTGTCCCCGAGCCGGGAGCTTCCCGGCGAGGCTGGAACAATTACCCCGCCCCCCAAATTCACCCAGGATCTGCCTCTGCGGACTGGGGACTTTAGGGGGGGGGTGCTTTGAGAGTCAGAAATTGTTTTCTCTTAACGCCCCACATCGGCCATAGAATTTCTCCCTGCAGCGCCTGCCCCGGGTCTCCGGGCGGCCAGCAGCCCGGGGCAAGCAGGGTCTGTGGCGGCCAGCTCGGCCCCCTGGGCGAGGAAAGTCGGCCAGCCCCGTGCACCCTTCCTCCCAGCTGAGGCCCCAGCAGACCCTGGGACTCAGTTATGGGTTTCCACCTCCCGGCAGGGACACTTAGAAACACCCCCCACCTCCCTTTTCCACCCCCACCCAACCAAGGGAGTGCACTGCGGGGCTGAGCGTGGAGCTACGGAGCCGGGGACAAACTGCACCACTGTGAGTGAGTTCTCCCACCCTGCATATCGCTCTTAACCTCCTAAACCTGCATTGTTTTAACGTTCTTTATCACCTCCAACAAAAGGGAGATGGGTAGGCTCAATGTTAATTGTGAACCCTGCAGGAAACCTGGTTTGTTTGGGGTTTTTTTTTTAGCCGTCCCACCGTGAGAAGAGGGCGAATAAGATGTTTTCCATCTTGTGAATACCATTTTAAATTGCTATATTTAATGCTACGAGTTCTACAACGTCTTATTTGCAGACTATTTGGTGTTTGATTTAATCTATAACCGAAAACATAATGTATTAAGTGAACACATATTTGCTCAGCTGATAAGCTTAATATTTATTCGGAGAACTTTTGCATTGTAAATAAACGGGACCTGGACAAAGAATTCTCTTTGTCTCTCAACTTCATACAAAGAGGTTTGGGGTTCCCTCGCCTCTAGGGATCGCCAGCTCTCTCCCCCGGTCTAACAAATGACTCGCCGCTGCTTGGGCCTGCAAAGCGAGCGCCAAGCCGCCGGGGCCAGGGCAGCGCCGGCGAGGAGGCTGCCCGCGCCGGGGTCAGGGGAGGGGCGGCGGGGGGGGGGGGGGGGGGGGGGGGCTGGGGGAGTGACAAAGGGAGAGAAGGAGGGGAGGGAGGTCGGGAACCTGCAGCTTCAAAGGCGCCGAGGGCCCGCGGCTGCGCCCGCGGGGGTGCGAGGCTTCCCGGCGGCCTCCGGGGAGTCGTGTGTGCTAGCTTTTGTTTTGTGGGGGTTTCTTTTTTTCCAGTACGAGATTTCAGAACTGCCGAGAAAGCGCGAGCTGCTCGCGATTCTCGGGACGCGGGCTCGGCTGCCAGCAGCACTTTTAACCTTCCACCCCTGGCCGGCGGATCGCGGGTTCACCAGCCCGCCAGTTTTTTTTTACGCAGACTGGGGTTGAATTATCGTCGCCCGTCCGTGCCACTGAGATTCTTACTGGATTGGAGGGACTTTTCTTTGTGTCCTTTGCTCCGGAGGAGAGGCCGCGCAGCGCCTCCTCGGCCGCCAGGGAGCGGCTTCCGCGGCCTGCGGAACCCAGGCCGAGGAGGGAGCGGGGCGGGGAGGCGCGGCCGCCGCAGCTAGGGCCCGAAGGCCCCGTGCCGTCACCCGCCAGTCCCAGGGCTCCAAGCCCCCTCCCCCCAGCTGCTCGAGAGGCCGAAGCAGAGGACAGCACAGCAGCCACAGGCCTGGCCGGTCTAAGGAAGGAAATGGGAGGGAAAGCGGCGGAGAACGGGGGACCCCGCGCCGGCCGGAGAAACGATGACAAGGGCATTTTGGAAAGAACCGAACCTCGGAACGCTCGGCTCCTCCCTGGGCTGGCGGGGCTCGGTCCCCAGAGCCACCGTCCCCGCTTTGCGTGGCTCACGCTCTCCTGAATGCGGGGCTCCTTTAGGTTTGCTTTGGTTGTAACTAAAGGACTAAAAATCCCACCGTCGCTTCGGCCGCCCCCCGGTTAAAAGCACCCATTCCCGTGTGCCTCCCCCGGCGCCCGTCTCCCAGCGCGCGCGCGCGCGCCGTGGGGCCTGCAGGCTGGGCTGCGGCCAGGGGCACACCGGGGCGCGGACTGCTCCGGCGCCGCCGCAGAACCCGCTCCCTGCGAAACGGCCGCGCCCGCCCCCCCGGGAGAGGACCGAGGGCCCGGCCGCACTAGAGCCCGCGGCCCGGGGCGCACTCGCCCGCAGACCCCCGCCTCGCTGGCCGTGGCCCGAGCCCCGCGCGCTGCCCGGAACGCGCGCGGTGAAAACGCCCCGCTGCGCCGGCCTCGTTGCCCCCCTCATCCATCCTCAGCGCCCCCCACCCCCCAGGAAAAGAATTTCTGAAATGTTCTGCAATGAATTAGGCTCTGGAAAGCGAAACCCGAAGAACTCGCGTTACCCCTCCCCGCCCCGGCCCCTCGCCCGCACCCAGCCGGCGGCCGGAAAGCCCCTCTGGTCAGCGGCCCGGGCCGCCTAGGCCACCCCGAGCCGGCCCGTTCCCAGCGCCGCCGAGCGGCCGGGCGGGGCCGACCCGGGGCTGCTCGGGGGAGGGAGCGAGGGGGGGGGGGGGGGCAAACAATCGGGGTTCGTTCGTGGTGCAGCCGGAGCTCGGCGCTCGTTGGCGGCGTCCGGGGGTCCTCGCCGACGGTCCGCCCGGAGCCGCCCGCGCGGTTCGCGCTGGACGCAGCCTGGCTGTCCCTGTCCTGTCGCGATTATTTATTTTTAATGCTGGGTGTCGATCGAGACAACAAGCGCTCAGAGCAAAGCAAGGACGCATTACGGGGGGAATTTTAAACCGATCGATAAGATTTTTCAGAGGAAAAAAAAAAAATCGCTGTCCTATTTAGACCATCTTTAAAAAAAAAAGCCTACTCCACATTATAACGGAATTTTAAAAAGGGAAGATATATATTTCTTAACATCACAACCCTGAATTTCTCTTGCTAAAAAGAAAAAAATGTAAATCCCCAAAGCCAAAATAAAAAATAAAATAATAATAAAAATACAAAAACAAAAAAAAATGAAAGCAATTTCAGTTACTTACTGGAGGTTGTTTCCTGGATACAATTGAATGCAATACAATTAAATCAGTAAATGTGACTTTGTTTTGTATTCCTATTGGTATTTTCAATGTGCTGACTGTTGCACTGTAAATGCACCGCTTCCACCACAACGACTCTAGCGAGCCCATCCAGAGCGGCTCTCAAACCTGCAGCCCGGCGCGGCGAGCCACGGGCCCTGCATACTAATAAGCTCGTGCCACTCAGCCCCGAGCAGCCAGCGCGCTGATTGGCCGCGCAGCCCTCCGCGGCCGGGAGCTCGTGCCACTCATTCGGCGTAAACAGGCCTCCCAATAGGCTGGCGCCGGGCCAGAGAGCTGCCAATCAGGGAGCAGCAGGGCTACTACTGAGCCCGATGGCGCCTAATTCAAGCCCGGCGACTGCGCAGCTCCTCTGCGCAGATCGTTGCTGTTGAATGGGAATGTGGTGGCGCAGGGCGGGAGAGGGAGCAAGGGCGAGTGGGAGCGCGTGTCCGCGCATAGGGGGAGGCTTTTTCTTTTCTTTTTTCTTTTCCTTTTCTTTCTTCCTTTCTTTTTTCTTTCTTTCTTTCTTTTTTTTTTAATTAATCCAGCAGGTCTAACGTTTGGCTTCTGGTGCAACAGAGGCCGGGAGAAAGAAACAACGCCACCCGTTAAAGCAGATTTTTTTTTTTTTTTTTTTAATACCTGGGATGTCTGGCAGGTGGCTGAACCCCGCACAAGTAGGCCCGAGCTCCAAGCATAGAAGCCTTCTCGGGTTGCCTGGTCCTTCCACCATCCGGACCTTGGCCTGGTCGCACCGACCTCAGGAATGCCTGCATTCCCGAGGCCAGGGCAGCGCAAGCCCCAGAGTCACCTGCCTGGTCCCCTCCTGTCCCTTGCCCTGCGGATCGGACCTCAGGGACATGGTCCTGCATCTCTGGCTATCTATCTACCAGCTCTCAATTTTATCTCCCTTGGCCATACTTTGCAACGGAGCACCGATCAGAATGAAAATCCGGAATTCATAGCTGAGACAAAGATTGCCCTTTTCTTCAGCTGTAACTAGATTTTTAAAGTATGTTCACCTTGATAATGCACAATGCGAAAACCTTGCATTTCTCAAAGCCAGTCTCCTGCATATCAACTAAATTCTCCCCACAATTAATAAGAGCCACTGAACAATTATCGTTATTGGATTTAAAGCACTTTTAAAAATTTTCTCCAAACAAATATTTCTGTTAGAATTTGATTTCCCAACAACATGCTATTTATTTATTCCCGGGGAGTCAAGGTGATGTTTTAGTAGTGATGGATACATATTTACTCCTCTTTCTCCTTGTGAATCTCTGCCTCCCCCTCTGGGAGACACAAAAAAAGGATATTTAAACTAGATGCTAACAAACTCATGCACACGCATTAGAAATTCTCCACCGGCTCATTCCAATAGGGACACGAAGGGGTTAAGCCTGAGGCCTTCTGTTGTCTCCTTCCTTTTCCCGCCCCCCCCCCGCCCACTCCCGCGGGACCGCCGGGATTGGCTGGCACGCTGCCAGCAGGCTGTCAATCACCGAGTGTAAACAAGGCGCTGATTGGCTGTTGTCCAGTCCGCACAGGGCCTCCTGAAAAAAGCAATTACTGGCTCCGCGGTTTCAAGGCGCCCAAGGCCGCTTGATGAAAGGAGATAAGCTGGGGACAGTTTCCAGGACCCCCACGGGCCGACCCCAGCAGCCCGGGAGCCGAGGTGCGCCGCAGAGCCTGCGGATCAAAGGAATCCGGAGAGAAAGGGGAAGCAGGCGCACGGCCCGGGCCGGCCTTCCCCCGCGGGCATCTCTGACCTGGGGTGGGGGCTTGGGCGGCGGGCGGGGGCTCCGGGATTGGGCGCCCGCTTCGGGCGGCGTGGCCGGCGGGGCGGCTCCGGAGAGCCCGGGGCTGGCAGGTAAGCACCGGGACACCGCGAGCGCGGGACAGGGCGCGCGGTCCCGAGCTGAGGCTCCGGCGATGCCCCGACGCGGCGGCAGAGATAAAACCCCAGCTGCCGGAGCCTCTGGCCAGTCCCGAGGCCGACGCCTTCGGAAACGACCCCAGGCGGCGCGCGGCAACCGCGGGAGGAGAGGCAGCTTGCATAAATCCATAAAGCGCCTGGAGATCCGATTAGCGCGCGGCTATTCATTAGGCCGTGGGCGATTGAATTAGGTCCCCGTTGCGGACCGGGGGGGGGGGGTGGGCCGCTCGGGCTTGGCGCTACCATCGGGGTGGGGGGTGGCTGACGCGGACCACCGGGCTCGGCCCGTGGCTTCTGGAGGATGGAGTCGCAGTGACGGCCCCGGCCTGTGTTGGGGAGACGGACTTCCTCTGGGTCCCGCCCCTACGGGTGCGTGCGGAGGCCCCCCGCTTCCCACGCATCCAGGAAAGCCGGCCCGGTTGGGGAGAAATCGCTCTCACCTAGAGGTGGGTCGGCGGGGACGGCCTCCAGCCTGGGCTCCGGAACCCCTTGCAGGGCCAGGCGAGGCCGGAGCTCGGGCTGGAAGCGGCTTGCAGCGCCGTCCCGGAGCGCGCCGGGCTCACACTGCGTCCCTGGCCCCGGTGGCCTGGTGCGCGGAGGCTGGTCGGTCCGTAAGCCCTGGGACCCCCACCAGCTTCCCGCAGCCCCTCGGCACAGCTCTCCAGCCGAGACTTTGAAGTCTAGACCCCCGGCAAAGCGCCCCTAGCTGACAGCACGTTGCCTACTCTGGTTTGGTAGGGGAGTACCCCATTGCTGACATTCTCCAATGAGTTGTTTCCCGGCCCAGGAACCTTCTTTTTTTTAACGTAGGATTGCGTTTTAAAGTTCCGTTTGAAATGAAATATATATGTGAGCAAAATACATATAAGAAAAAGATTCTCCATCCAAGGGAAAGAACACCTTGGCGACCGGCGGAATCCCTGGAGTTTCTCTGAGTTCCCAGAGCTGCGCCCGCGGCCCGATGCCCATGGGCCAGGAGGGGACTCCTGGCCTCTGACCGCCTGTGGGGGAGACGAAGGGGCTTCCAGTCTCCAGGATCCCGCAGTTTGCGCAGAAAGGCACCCGCTGGGAAATCCCCATTCTCTGCTCCCCACCTCCGAGGGCAGAAGATTGTCTGAAGGTCCTGGAGCCTGGCGGATGGGCCCCACCCTAGCGGTACTGGAGGCCTGCAGGCTGCTTTGAGACCGCAGAGAACTGTACGATTCTGGGACCTCCCTGCCCTTGCGGGTTGTAGCTGGCGTTCACCAGATTACTAATTCAGGGGGTGAGAATTGGCTTTCAGGACCCCCATCCCCAGTGCTGTCCCCTGCCCCTGCTGACTTGCATCCAGAGACAGGCGGCAGGCCTGGGGAGGGCCTAGAGGCCTTGGATGTGCTTAGGCCTCACTCTTCCCTGCCTAGCTACCGCGCCCCCAACCCCACCCCCTCCTACTTCCCCCAGCATCACTTAAAACAAATCTAGTGGGCTCTCCCCCCCCCCCCATGCTGTTTCAAAACAGTTGTTACAGCAAATAGTTGCAGATAGGCCTGCTGGATGCGGCAGGGTCTGGCAGCTTCCCAGCTCGGGCACCGGGCCGCCAGGCAGCTCCCCAAGTACCACCAAAATAAGCTGCCCGTGTTCCCCCGTGAGGCTCGGGCCGGGGCCTGTTTGGCTGGAAGCACTATCAGCAACGAGGAAACCTCCGGTTTCCTTTTCACTCTCCCTGCTGCCCAGAGCTAACAAATGTTTTTAATTTTAGAGAAACATGGTGTAGGGATCTGAGGGCTCGCCTTCCACTAGGGCGGGAGAGACCCAGGGAGAGGGCAGACGCAAGAAACGAAGGGGTCCTGATGGGAGGCCAGGTTGAGCCGGGGTGCCCAGGGCTCTGCAGCCACCTGCGGTTTCACAAGGGAAGGGACCCCCACACCCTGGCCGCCTGTGGGCCTGGCCCCAGCCTGGACCACTGCCAGAGGCGTCCTTCAGCTCCGCGTGCTTCCTCCCTGCAGGAACCCCTGCGTCCACATGCCTCTCCTGCCAGACACTCCTCCTGGCTTGCCCTCTGGCCTGGGAAGAAGGTAAACAGATGCCCGAGAGGCCAGCTGTTCTCTGACACCTGGGCGTGCTCTCTCAGCACACTCACATCCACACTACACTCTCGCGCACACACCGCCCCTGTGCACACGCGTACGTCTCGCACACACGTGCGCGTACATCGCACTCAGGCGCACCCTTGAGCACCACGCAGCACGTTACACTCCCATGTGCACAAAACATACGTGCACACGCTTCATCTCACATAGCGGCCCATGTTTACACGTGGCCCGGCGTTCTGGAGAACCTGCCTTGCCCCACGCAGCCTGGGGGCCCCTGACACATCCCCCCCAGCCTGTCCCCAGCCATGGAGTTCCATCTACAGTGCTCCCAAAAGACCACGATCCTGCTCTGCCTGAAATCATGAAATAATCATTTTTTTTTAACACAAGGGTGTGGGGGTGTCGGGTGAGTTACATAAAATTGTGAATTAGTCCCTGCTCCAAATAAATGCCTACTTGGGCCAGAGAACAGCAGAGAGAGAGCTGCGCGCTCCGTAATTGTGTGCCGGGTGTCTCTCCATTGTTCCCAGGGCCATTAGTCCAAGGGCAAATTAGGAATAATTTCTTGACAAAAATTGACTCTTAATTCGCCCCCACCCCCTGCCAGGCTCAGGGGGCCAAGTCCAGAGGGCAGGCAAGCAGGCCCGCCTGAAGGGGGGGCCCTGTATCCACAGGTTTGCACTGGGCATGAGGGGGAAGGAGGGTGAGCTGACCCAGCACCCCCTACCCTCCCTCAGCGGGAGAGCGGTGCACAACCTCCCCTCTCTTTCCAAGGAACGTACAGGTGGGGGGGAAAAAAAAAAAAAAAAAAAGACCTGTTCCCAGAAGTGCCTTAGCTGGAGGAGTTCCCCAGGCACCACTGAAGCCTCCAGGAAGCAGGGCTGGGCCCCAACACCATCTTCCAGAAGGAGGTCTTCCACCAGTTACAGGGTGGGGGGGGGGGGGGGGTGTGGGAGGGTGCGCTGGAGGGAGCAGGGGTGTGGGGGGAAGGGCAGCCCATCCAGCCCACCTGAGAAGCCCCCAAATGTGGCTCCCTCACTAAGCACTCCCCAGAGCATCCTGGATCCCTGCCTTCCCAGGTGCTCCCTGGCTGTGGGTGGGACCCCAGGAGGTCCACTCCAAGGTGCTGCGCCAGGAATTTGTGCCTGGACTGGAGGGTGGCCTTAGCTGCCGCATCTTCAGCTTCCGGGGCTTCCGCTTTGTTGGGGCGACCCACTTTGGAGTGGAGAGAAAGATGAAAATCCCCAGGACTCCCGTCCCCCAGAGAAGGATGCTGTTCCCGCAGAAAACAGTGCCTCCAGTCACAACGGGCCCGGTGACAGGAGAGAGGCAGCAGACACAGAAACATGAGTAGTTGGGGCCAGGTCTGGCTGGGAGGGTCCCCCGCCACGCCTCCCCCAGGAAGTCTTCCTCCAGCATGACCAGGCTCTGTGCCCTGGGCCAATCCCTCCCAGATCCCAGCTCCTGAGCCAGGGGCCTGCTCACTCGGAAACCTCCCCCACCTCCCAGGCGCAGCAGCTGACCCCTGCAGGCCACAGACAGGCTCCCAGACAGACCTGGGGATATGGCTGGGAGTTTCAAAAGGCAGCAAGAGCTGCTGGGGAGCCAGACTTTGAAGTTGGGTGAGCAGGCCTTCCCAGGGCCCCTCCCTCCTGGGGGGTTAAATCTGTTGCTGGTTGGTCCGAGCAGGTCAGGAGGCTGCCCGGCCCCCTCGGCGCAGGGAAGGTGCTCGTTAAACACAAGAGGCGTAATTTGCGGCTAAATATAACCCAGTGTGTTCACACGTAAAGTATAATTCAGGGTGCTGCTTGTGTGAGGGTAACAGGAGACCCATCTGGGTTAAATTGAAGTGATTTTCATAAAAGGGCAGGAGCGTCCTATCAGCCAGCTTCCCCTCCCCCCCCAGATGTTTTATTAGTGGGAACATGACTGGTGGCCTGATAGGGAGGGTGAAGGGGCTGGGGAGAGGCCTGGGACCCCCCAGAGGAGAGGGAGCCCCTCATTGCCCCCCACTGCCTGCTGCCCTCCCCCCCCCCCCCCCCCCCCCCCCCCCCGCCACTATCTCATACAAGCTGGAAAAAGGCAGGGGAACCCCCAGGAAGTCTGTAAAGGGTTAGGGTGTGTGCAAGGCTGCCCTCCCCTAAAGGCCAGCTGGTCCTTCCTGTGAGGAAAGACCCTACTGATGAACAGAGCACAGCCCCATGGGAATGGAGGCCGGTGGCTTCGTGGCTGGACACGTCCTGCTGGGGGACAGAAACTCTGGTGGGGCCTGGCGAGGGGTCAGCTACGTGCCGCTTCCGGGCACACACACCGTCACAGACGCCGGAGGCTGGCCGTACACGCTCCCTGGAAGGACACCTGCCTCCTCCCGGACCAGGCCTCCCAGACCAGCTAGAGGAAGTGCCCGGTAAGCAGCTGCCGCAAGCCCTCCTTCACGGCTGTGTTTGGGTGTGTTTACACATGTCGCTGTCAGGGTATGTCTGGACAGGGTCTCTGGGGCCGGACTTCCCGGGGGCCTGGTCTCACACTGGTGGGAGGGCCCTCAGACAGGGGTACAGGCTGGGGTGTCAGGGTTTCCTCTGATGAAATCCAGCTGGCCCAGGCAGAGCCGCGACGGGCCGGCAAGGTCAGTAGTAAAACCCAGAGGAGGAGTCTGGGGCCAGGCTGACCCCATCTTCAGGGCCGAACTCGAGTCCAACAAAGTTCCTCGGAGCACCAGTTACGGAGTTCAGGCAGGAGGGAAGGGCCCTGAGATACAGCGGGGGAGGGGGGGTGGGGGGGGGGAATGGCACCTGCCCCCTCCCACCCCAGGCTCCAGGGTGGACGGTACCTCAAAGCAAGCTTCCCTGCTGGGTTTCTTCACATTCCCAAAGGTGGAAAAGCCCCAGCCGCTGCTAGTCGCCCCTTCCTACCTCTGCCCCAGCACCGGGCTCTGGGAAAGACCCTGCCTACGGCCTATTCACACTGGCTTCTGACACACAAAAAACGAAGGCCTGGACGGCTGTCTGGCAAGGTCACATGCCCAGCCCTCCTGTTCTCTTCCTGCTGTAAAGTTGTTGCTGGCCAAGCTCCACACTCACACCCCAGACCCAGCTGTCTGCGGTGGGCCCACCTCACCAACTTCCTCTTCTGAGCCACAGCCCACACCCCCTGTCCAGAGGCCATTGGGACATTTCTCCCAGCCAGATGCCCGAGGCTGGAGGCTCCCTCCCTGGGCTGCCTCTGGTTAGAAACCAGGGCTGGGAAGGCACCAGATCCGCCCGCTCCCCTCCTTCTTGTGCTGGCCTGTTTACCTGCAGCGTACATGGACCAGAAATAAATTAATTCCCTTCAAAGTTCCCATAGAGCAGCTGGGGCCTGTGGCAAAGCCCTTTCCCCTTCCGTGCTCCGAGGCAAGCGGTGGGGCTGGCCAAGGCGCAGCCACAGGACCACCACTGGGGCCTGATCGGAGCACGCCCGCCCACCGCCTCTTTTGTTAACAGGGCAGTAGACCCATTTAATTAAAAATCATTCAATAGACCCGTTGTTTTTTTGTTTTTTTTTGGCCTGCACAAACATATATTCCGTCCCAATTCATGATGCATCCATATCGGCTGCAGGTGGTCACTGGGGGTGGGAAGCTTCCGGGAAAGGGTCCCAAAGGGAGACTCCCCCGAAAACTCCCTAGTCCGACAGGGCAAGCCAGGATGGGCAGAGGAGGCTGACCTGGGGTCAGCGCTGCGCCGCCGGCGCCCGACGGCCACTTCCGCCGGGGCCTTCTGGAGCAAGTCGCTGCCGGGCCCGGCCTCTGCCCCCGCGGGCCCGCGGGCAGGGTCGGTGTCCACACGCGGACCCAGAGCCCGGCGGCCGCTGCCCGCTCTGCCCCGTGGGAGCGCAGGCGCACATCAGGGAGTTTTCTTTCCACCGAAATGGATTTTCTTTGCACAAGTATTTTTTAGTAGCGGGCATTATGAGGCAAAGAGCCTCCGCCCGAGGCGGGTGGGAGCCGAGCGAAGCCCCGACCTCCGCGCTGGAAACAAAAGCCTTCTGGAAGGAGCCGCGGGGCGGGCGGCGGGACGCGGGGCGCGGCGGCCCGCGTCGGGAGAAGTGCACGTACCGCACGCCGGCTTCGGGGCGGCTCGGGCCGGGGTCCCGCCCCGGATCCCCGCTCCGGGAGCGGCCGCGGCGCCGTCCCGACCTGCTCTCCGGAGCCCGCCCGGTCCCGGGAGCGGGGAGGCGGCTGGAGGCGCCATAATCGCAAATTTATGGCCTGGGTGACGTGCTTCCCTCTCCCACAATGGGGCCCGGTGACATTAAACGGAAAATTGATGGGAGAAGAGCGGAATCTAATCTCTACCCTCCACGCCGGCTCTACTCGCTTTTCGAGGAGGGGGGGGCTGCGGGACGGGACGCGGGGAGGGGTCGCCGAGAGTTGGTGCGCTCCGGGGGCCCCGCGCCCGGAGCTCCCTCCCGAGCTCTGCCCGGTCGGCGGCGGGCGTGCGGGGGGGGGGGGGGGGAGGGGAGCACCCAGACCGTCGCCGCGCCCCCCGGCGGCCCTCCGACTCTCCGCCGCATTTCGCACCCGGGTCCGACGCGCCCCTGGCCTTCGCTCGGCTCCCCAACTCCGGGGACCCCCCCCCGTCCGGCGAGGAGCTCCCCGCCCCCACCGCGCAGAGCCCAGCCCCCGCCCGAGTAAGTGGGAAAAGGGCAAGTGACCACGCGGGGCGCGCCTGGGGTGGCTGCGGGGCTGGCCGCGGGCGAGCGCCCGCTCCCCTCCGCTCCCCTCCGCTCCCCTCCGCTCCCCTCCGCTCCCCTCCGCTCCCCTCTGCCGGCGCTGCTCCCCCGGGGCGCGCCCGGCGCCTCCTGGCACCGACCCCGCCGTGCCGCGTCCTTAAAGGCGCCGCCCGCCCTGCCGGCCTTTGTCCGTGCGGAGAAGGTCACGCCAGGGGGCGCGGGGCGCTGTTCTCCCCCCCCCCCCCTCCAGCCCAGGGGCGAAATTCCGCCACTGGAGGCCTGCAGGAGGCCGGGGCTCAGTAGATGCCTGGTCCTGCTGGGGTACACAGCTGGGGCCAAGGATCCGGCTTTCAACAAGTGACGGTGAGGGGGTGTGCTTCTCAGAAGGAGCATGAGTTGCAGAAAAGAAGGGCCACGTGCTCAAGAGAGAACAAACCCTCACACACACACACACACACACACACACCAAGTGGGGCAACCTGGCAACCTAACTGAGCTGCCCTCTGGCCAATGAGGGGCAGCCCCAGGGGATGGACGCACTCCTGGCTGGGAGCTCAGACAAGGATCCAGAGGGCAAGCCTTTTGGGCCACTCCACTGGTCGGCCTCTGTGGCCTCAATGAGAACATGGACATCTGGGTTCCAGGTGGTGTCCTTAGACACTCATTTAGTCCTCTGGACCGCCTGGGACACAGATGGCATGATGATCATGCCCATTTTACAGATGAGCAAACTGGGACCCAGACAGTAAATAACTGGCCTGTTCTCACCCAAGGGCTGCATATCTGGGCCCCAGACTCTGCAAAACCAGATTGACTGATCTCTGGGTCCCGAGCAGCCCCAAGACTCTTGGACATGGCAGACTGTGCAAGCCCTTTATGCTTCTCGAGGAACAGCAGAAAAACATGGGTCTCATGACGCCACGTTGTGGGCCACGGCACCCATAAGAAGGACGCCACCGGGGCCCCATTTTCCCTGGGAAGCCCCCTCTGCAGGCGCTGCCAGCCTGGCCTGTTTTTCCGAGTCACTGGAAGCAAGACTCAGCAAGGCAGGTCAACATCTCCACAGCTGGGAAGACCTGCTAATACATGGCAAGAATCTGGAAGCCAGATTCCAAAAGGTCACGTTGGACTGAAACCAATAAGATTATGTTTAACAGGCTGGATATGAACCTCCACTTTTAGGTTCAAAAATCAGTTGTAAAAACGCAGGCAGTTTCCCGCGGAAGACGTGATGGGCCGACTCGCAGCTGTCTGCTCTGTTCAGGCAGAGCCAGCTCCCCAGCGCAGGCCCCTTGTGAATCTCGCCAGAGCCCCAGCAGCTGAGCCTGTGCCCTTGGGGGCCCTCCCGGGGTGTCAGGCTCACTGGGGGAGGGGACACAGCTGGAGACGCCGGAGAATGGGGTCCTTGTGCGGCTATCATCAAACCCAGGGCTGGATGAACACAGCTTTGTCCGCACCCACACTCCCGTGCTCACCACGGGACCAGGGATCAGGGCCGGGGGGCGTCGCCTCGGAACAACAGTGGCTGCTTTTGGCCTCAGTTAACCCTTGAGTGGGTGTCGGATGCATGGTCTTCCCCCAGCTCCGTGCTTGGGGGCCGGGGGCTTGCAGGAGAAGGGTAAAAATTGGTGTCGGTGTCCAAGGTTCAAAACAGGGTTGTTAAACCCAATTCTTTCTAGATTTAAACGGCCGCGGCCATTGGGGAAGATGAGAGGGGGGCCCTGGGGGAGGGGATCCAGGCGGAGGTAACTCTGAGACAGACTCAGGCTTCCCCACAGAATCCTCTTCCTGAGTCAGGCCCATCTGGGAACAGAAGCCCAACCCGATGGCGCCCCAGCCCCGGCCTGGCTCTGGTACGCACCTCACTTTCGGAGAGCTCTTGGTCATGCAGAGCGGGTCCCACACGGGCATCCCTCAGCCCTGCCAGATCTCAGCCGCCACGATGGGGAGACCCAGGCGACCCAACCTCAGCGGGGAGAAGAGTCCAAACATCCTTGGCTGGAAACCCAAGGACCTTGTGGTGACTTCAGAGGAAGTCCGGGTGGGAGTCAGTCAGGAGGGGCTTCCCGGAGGAGGGAAGGGCAGACTGAGGTGGGGAGGTGGTAGATGAGGGTGATTCGCAGGCCTCGAATCGGGGGTCTGGGCTAGGAAATGGGGTCCTCCCTGTGAGTTTGCATTGTTCTCTCTTAGTAAAAGGCCGGGTGGCGAAGGCCCAGCGAGCTGGACAATAGGGGCACCGGAACGCCCAGGGCTGCTGCGTCCCGGGTCCAGGCCATACCACCTGCCGCCTCTCTCCTCCCCCTGCGCAGGCAGCCTTGGGGAGGCTCTTCTCTACCATTTCCTAAATTCCTCCAATTTCTCTTTTGAAATGTATTCATTTTGCAATCACGGAAAACCGAGATAATCAACATTACCCCCCAACACACGTCCAGGCCCAGAGATCCCGGCCCCCTCGCCACGCTCTTGGGGAAGCCCTGGGACACCCTGCTCCCTCTCCTGGCCGCCCTGTGAATTCACTGCCCCCGCTGGGTGCTTGCGGTTCTGCGGAGCCTCTCCGCCCCATCCCTGCCCCACAGGCTCCCTGATGGTTTGTGCGCCCTGGGGAGCCTCCGTTTGCCCTGCACCCACCACCCCCAGGCCCCGTGGAGACCACCGGCTGGACCCAGGGCAGATGTGGCCTGCTCCGGCTCTGGTCCCTCAGTGCACAGAGTCCAGGGGGGACGCAGACCAGCCCCCAGAAGCCCTTCCCACTTCCCCAAAGCTGGGATGTGACCGGTGACTGGGCATTTGTGTCCTGAACACCCACAGTAAAGTGAGCCCTGGGCAGTCAGACCCCTGCTCGTGGGAGGCCCACGGCCAAGGCTGAAGGCGCCAGGTACCCCACGACGGCGGGGCATATGGGGCCCAGTCCTCCAGGGCTGAGCCAGCCTCCCTCACCCCGTCGAGGGCCTTGGGAAAGGCTCACCCAGGGGTCAGGGTCCTCTGCTGCAGGCACACCCATGTGTGGGGCCTCCTGATGCCTCAGGTGTGGGTGAGGGTGAGCTCACTTCCTTCTGGATCCCCGGTGGGATCCCTGGGCCCCCTGCACCCCCTGCCAATGCTGTGGCCCCACCCTGCCTGCAGAGGGCTCCCGGCTGAGGGAGGCAGAGGGGCTGGAGCCCCTCACCCAGCCTGCCCCTGTTTTCACCACAGTGATTGCTTTGTGGGCTGTCGGTGGATCTGCCCTGCCCCCTCTCCAGGATCAAGGGCCATGGGCCGGAGGCCCCTTGAGGGTGGCTGGGTGTGGGGGTGCGGGAGGATTTTCAGCGGAGCTGCTGGGTGAGAGTTTGGCTGCAAGGAATCTCTGGCTTCACACACTGGGGTAAGGGGGTGCCCGGAGTCCCGGGGCCCCCGGGAGGGGGCAGGAGAGACCCCCCCCCAACAGAGTGAAAACAGGAATCTGCAGTGGGGGGTGAGGAGGAAGAGAAATGGGCATGGCTGCCAGCTAGGCCGAGGGGCGCCAGCCATCACCGCTGACCAGGAGGGAGAATGGGGCTTTCCTGAGTGCCAAACCTCAGCCAGAGGGTGACCCCCATTCCCGGCCAAGGCCACGCAGGCGGGAAGGGGGAGCCAGTATTTGGACCCAGGCCATTCACCTCAGTCGGAGCTCTGGCCCTGAAAACCCAGAGACACGCAGGGCCTGGGTTCTGATGAGCAACCTCAGAGGAGCTTCTGTGGAGCGTTTCGGCGGGGACAGCTGCCCCCCGTCCTTGGCTGAGCCCAGCTCTCGGTCCCCGGTGGCCGCGAAGCCTCAGGACAAGAAGCCTTGTCCTCAGACGGAGGTAGGGCCGGGCAGGTGGGCTTGTCTGTACTTGGGCTCAGGTGCTGGGTGATTTCCTCACTTGGAAAGGCCTCTTGGAGCGTGGAGGCAAGGCCGGCCTTGGGGTTGGTGGGGAAGGGGCTGAGCCAGAGGTGGGGGTGCCTGGGAGAGAAGGGTGAGGCCCGGCCCCAAGGTTGAGGGGACAGGTAGGGGGCCAGGCAGAGGCCAGTGCCTGTTTCTTCCTCCTGTTGGGTGTTTCGCATTATATAAACCCGAGATACAAAGGTCAAAGGTTTGAGTGGCATATCAATGTCACGAAGGTTCCCTGGCCTCATCTCCAGCCATTCTGCGCCGCTCCGGGACAGAGGCTGAGACAGGCCCCGGCCAACCGCGCAGAGAGGAGGTCGGCCCCCTGAGCCCCACGTGTCTCTGGCAGCCTAGGCCACCTGCAGCCCGCTGTGCACCCACACCAGTGCCCCATCCCCTGTCACACACCATGCAAGGCCACACCCAGGGCCCACACCACACCAGACACCCACAGGCCCATCCTGTGACCTGGACCCCAGAAATGGAGCCTGTTGGGGGCACTTCTGAGGTCCCTTTTCCTCCTGTTTCTAAGGGGCTGCCTAGCATTCGTGGGGCCCAAGTCCCCCATGACTTGGGACGAGACCCTTCACTTCCTGCAAGCTCCCTCCAGCCCACCTGCACCTGCTTCGGTTCACCGAGGGCTGCAGGACCACCACCGCCAAGCTGACGTGTGCCTCCTTGGTCTCAGGAGACCCGGGCCCAAACCCAGATGTGCCATGTACTGCCGGTTGAGCCGGGCAGGTCACGTCCCCCACAGTCACGGGGAGGACCTTCTGTAGGTGGGGACTTGGTCCCAAGTGACAACGGAGAAGCCTGGGGGCAAGTGTCCGTGCACAATGGCTGCCTGCGTCCTCACCGTCAGAACCACCATCATAAGGGCCTTAACCCACGTGGGCTTGTTCTCATCTGGCGTCTGGGTTACGGAGTTTGGAGACTTGCCCACAGCTCTCAGACCCCACACCCCACTTTTGCAACCACACGGCCGGGAGAGCTCTGTCCCCGACTCTCTGATATTTTGGGCACCCTGTTGCGGTAACTGGATGGTAGGTAGCCCCCAGAAGCCAAATCCACCAGGATCCTATGAAAGTGAACTTGTTTGGAAAAAGAGTCTTTGCAGATGTAACTGAGGGAGAGACCTCGAGATGAGGTCATTCCGCATTAGGGTGGGCCCTAAGCCCAATGACACGTGTCCTTTTAAGAGAGAGGCAGAGGGAGATTTAGGGAGGCCGCGTGACGACAGAGGCCAGGACTGCAGGGACGCGGCCACATGCCGAGGAACTCGTGGGGCCCCCAGAAGTCAGAAGAGATGGGAAAGATGTGTCCCTGGAGCTTTCCGAGGGGGTGAGGCCCTGCCACACCTGGATTTTGGACCTCTCGCCTGCAGAGCTGGGAGAATACATTTCCGCTACGTTAAGCCCCCGGTTTGCGGTCATTGGTTTTGACGTCCCACGACACCAACCCCCATGCTGTCCCTGGCCACGGGCAGCTCCTCCGATCTTGGGTGGCAGGTGAGGGTGTGGGCTCCTCTCCGGGCAGAGCCGCGGCGGAGGGAGCATGTGCTGTTGGGGAGCAGCCACCAGCCGGTCAGGAAAGGACCAGGATCCCAAGACCCGCTGGGACAGGTGGGCAGAGAGGTCTAGGTCATGGTGATGCCTGATCGATTTTGGAGATCACCAGTTTGGAATCCGGGGCACTTCGAACTGGGTTTGAGCGGCCACTGATTTTCTCTCTGGAGAAGGGCTGCTGTCCCCTGACGCATCTCGCAGAGCAGGGCCATCCGCAGTAACACTGTGAGCCACACACACAGAATTTAAGCCTTCGTGATAGCCAAGGCCTCCGTCTCCCCTTCCCCAACGCAGATTTCCGATTAATACATTGACGCTCGTGCACGTACGAGCACACACGTTCATACGCGTGGGCACACCAGTGCAGGCGCGTCTGTAAACGCTGGTTTTGGCCTCCTGCCTTGACCTGGCCCTGGCCCCTCGCCCCGGAGCCAGGTTTCCCCCTGGAGCAGAGGGGGTGAGGGCTGAGAACTCCTTACACACCCGTGCGGCCGGCAGGTCCTCACGCATTTGACAGCTGGGGAAACTACTGTTCAGAGAGGTAGAGGGAGGTGTCTGAGGCCAAGCTTCAAATAGCGTCACCGATGCCCCCCAAGCCCTGACATCATCCACGTCCCCATGCTTCCCCAGACCCGAAGGTGGGTACCCTTGTCCAGCAGGCATCCCCCCCAGCCTGAGGTCTGGGGGGAGGGGTCCTGTCTTAATCAGGGGACAGCACATGTACGCTAAGGTGCACTGGGTGAGGACAGAACAAGTCCCACCCTGTGGGGTGACCTCGGGGTCTTCCTGGTATATATTTTTTAATTTTTAATGTTTTTTATTTTTTATTTATTTATTTTTTTTTATTTAAAAAAATTTTTTTTTTCAACGTTTTTTATTTATTTTTGGGACAGAGAGAGACAGAGCATGAACGGGGGAGGGGCAGAGAGAGAGGGAGACACAGAATCGGAAGCAGGCTCCAGGCTCCGAGCCGTCAGCCCAGGGCCCGACGCGGGGCTCGAACTCACGGACCGCGAGATCGTGACCTGGCTGAAGTCGGACGCTTCACCGACTGCGCCACCCAGGCACCCCTAATGTTTTTTATTTTTGAGAGAGAGAGAGAGAGAGAGACAGCGCATGAGCAGGAAAGGGGCAGAGAGAGAGGGGGACACAGAATCCGAAGCAGGCTCCAGGCTCCGAGCTGTCAGCACAGAGCCCAACACAGGGCTGGAACCCACGAACCGCGAGATCATGACCTGAGCCGAAGCCAGAGGCTCAACCGACAGAGCCTCCCAGGTGCCCCATGGGGACCTTGCAGTTTTTAACTGCCCCTCGTAGCGCGTGGATTTGCTTTGCTTCTTCCTTAATCTCGGTGTCTGGCTTCCTTCAGTCCACGCTGCTTCTGTGAGACTCTTCTGTTGTGGTTGCACGTGTCAATACTTCCTCCTTCTGGCCCAGTGATATGGCATCACAGGAAGAAACCACTGTTTTTGTTCACCCAGTTTTCCTACTGAAGGGTGTTTGGGTCGTTTCCAGTTTGGGGCTTGCTGAGTATGTGCCCCACTGAAGGGTGTGTGAACCGGATCCTGTGAATGTGCCGTTATTTAGGAAAAGATGTAATTAGTGATCCTGAGATGAGACTACCCTGATTAGGGTGGGCCCTAAACCCCAAGACAGATGTCCTCATTAGAATGGGGCAGGCTGAAGAGAGACACAGAGACACAGGAAAGGCCACAGGGCGATGGAGGTGGAGATCAGAGTCATGTGACCACAGCAAGGGGTGATGAGGATTGTCACAGCCGCCCGGAAGCCAGGGGGGAGTCACGAACAGAGGGACCAGAGCTGCGGATACCTTCATCTCAGACGTCCGGCCTCTTGAACTGTGAGAGGTACACTTGTGTTGTTTTAAACCAGCCAGTCCGTGGTCCCTTGTCACAGCAGCCGCAGGACACCGACACAGTGCGCCATGGAATAGAGAGATTTCGTGTAAGGAATTGCCCACGTGGCTGTGGGGCTGACAAGTGCACAGATGTGCACCTGCTGCTGGAAACCCGGGAAAAGCTGATGTTTTGGTGTGAGTGCTAAGGCAGGAAGAAATGGGTGCTGCAGCTCGGGTAGCTGGACAGGAGGGAATTCTCTTGCTTTCTGGAGGGGGCCCCTCTTTGTCCTCCTCACCCGCTAACCCATTGGATGAGCCCACACACAGTAGGGAGGGCAGTCTGTGGCTTTAGACGTTAACCCCATCCGAAATCACCCTCACGACACGCTAGGATGATGTTTGACTATATGTCTGGGCAGCCCACGGCCCAGGCACATGGACACATAAAACTAATCACAGGTAGATCCCTAAGAGTGCAATTACTGGGTCCCAGCTCTGGCGTGGGGATGGGTAGAGATTGCCAGGCGGCTTTCAGTGGGGGCACGCCAGCCTGCACCCCACTGGGAGTGAGGCTCCCAATGCCCCACAGCCTTGCTGGCACTTGACTTCTCGTTTTAGCCTTCCTGCTGGATGTGAAGCGGTATCTCATTGTGGTGTAAATGTTTGTTTCCCTGATGATCAATGAGGCTGACCAATTTTACACCTGCATACTGGCCATCTGGGTGTCCTAGAGGTCTGTGAAATACCTGTTCAAGTGTTTCACCCAATTAAAAAATGGCCTGTTTGTCTTTTTTTTTTTTTTTTTTTTAATGGTTTTGTGGGCACTCTTTATACGGTCTGGACATGAAGTTTTTGTTGGGTTCCTCTCTATCTATCTATCTATCTATCTACCACTACATAGAGATGTGTGGGGGCGCCTGGCTGGCTCAGTCAATAAAGCATGCGACTCGTGATCTCGGGGTTGTAAGTTTGAGCCCCACGTTGGAGACAGAGATTGGCTTAAGAATAAAATCTTTATGAAAAAAAAAAGGTGTACAGATGTATGGAGTGGATATTGTCGCCTGTCTGTGGCTTTACCTTTTCACTCTCTTAATGGCATCTTGATGAGCACATGTTCTTAAATGTAATGAAGTCCAGTCTTTCACGGTGAGTGCCTTTTGTGTCCTATATGAGAAAGCTTAGCCGGTGACAATATCTTGAAGAGATTCTCTTATTTTTATTCTAGGAGTTTTTTGATTTGACTTTTCACATGGTGGTCTGTGATCCATTTTTAATTAATTTTTGTATATGGTATGGATGTGGGGATCAAGGGTCATCTTTCCCCATCAAATCCAACTGGGATGGCACCTTGAATGAGAAGGCCATCCTAGGCCACCCTTTCTCCCTGCGCGAGAGTGGCCTTTGTTATAAACCAGTTGATTCGGAGATGGGCTGGAGGGAGTGTCTCGTTCTGGACCCTCTCTCCTGTTCCGCTGGTCTGTTTGACTATTTTTCTGCTAATCATCAGAGCCTTTTGCTCACTGCTCAGTGAGTCTGCCCGCTGGCTGGAGCAGAGGAGGCTTCTGGAGGGAGGTTACAAGGCTGGCCTCTAAATGTCCACCCGGCTTGCTCCTCTCCACCCCAGAGGGTGGTCTTCCTCTGTCCGCCACTGAGCGCAGCCACCCCCACGGAGTCTCTGCAGAACCCGGAATTGCCAGGCCAGCAGGTGGCCCACGGCCCTGAGAGCCAGCTGCAGCTCCCAGGCTGGGGCCCGACCTCAGACCTGTTGCTGAGGCCGAGCACACCTTCCGGAGGATGCTGCGGATGAGAGTGAGGGCAGCTCCTAGGGAAAGGGCAAGCCCAGGTCCACCTCACCTGCCACGCAGCAGTCCTCACCACCAACCCTCTCATTCAGCCACCACACAGTCACCTGGGACCAGGCGTGGGCCTGGTGTGTGCGCACAGGAAGCTGGGACCACGAGCTGACCATTGGAGCTTATGCTGCAGTGTGACTGGGGTGGGGTCAAGAGCGCGCACCAAATGAGTCCGCTATACAGATGCTCCAAGGGTGTGCGCAGAGCCCAGGAAGCTGGCGGGGCAGGGCGGGCGGCCGCCCGGGGGTGCTGCGGTTTTAGATAGGGCACTCGAGAGGACGTTTGAGAAAAGCAATAAAGGAGATGAGGTGCATTAGGGGGAGTCGGGAGCATTTCAGCCAGAGGAGCTGGCAGGTGCGAGGCCCCGAGGCTTCCGGGAACAAAAGGAGGCCAGTGGGGGCAGGAGGGAGGAGACCTGAGGCAGGGGCTGGGGAGCCAGGGGCTGGTGGGGACACTGGGAAGACCGGCAGGGGAGGCAGCGGAGAGCTCTGAGTGTGGGAAGGACGGCTGTGCTGCTGGTGGGGGGCCTCTTGGGGGCCCCCCATGGAGCCCAGGGGAGGGGGCTGCAGGTGTGAGGGTGGCTGGAGCGGGATTTTTCATGAAGTTTGTAACTCAGAGCCACGGAGATTTGCCCCGGGGTTGCAAGAACAGAGTGGAGCACCACTGCAGGCTTGGGCCTGAGCCTGGAGGGCTGGGGGGCCCTTGGCCAAGAAGGGGTGCTGAGGGCCGGCAGGCTTTGGGGGGGGGGGCCCAGGGGCCAGGGTGCGCTCCGCTCTGCTCGGCATGAGGGCGGCGACGAGGCAGCAGGTCAGGCTGGACACTGCGAGAGCCACCGACTGGCTCGCACAGTCCCCGGGGCATGGCTGGCGTGGCCGGCAGAGGCGTGGATGAGGCCGGCGCAAGAGCGGCACCGGACGGCCTGGGAGTGGGGGACAGGCCAGAGAAGCAGGAGGGACACCAGGCCTGGAGGCCTGGGAAAGCAAGGTCAAACCGGGCCGGCGTCACCCCCTGGGTCCCCCAAGAGCAGGGCTGAGCACCGACCATTGCATCCTGGGCGGTGGCGGCCGCCGGTCGCCTGGACGGGGCCCTGCGTCTCTCCCCTCCCCCTCTCAGGCCTGGGCCAGCACACAGAGCTGAACCCCACCCACCCCAGGGTGGACCACGGGGCCCCCCTCCCTGAGCTGGCCTCCCGGCCCCAACCTCTCAACCCTGCAGGGAGGCCCCGGCCCCGAGGAGCAGCCCCTGCGTGCCCCGGGAGCCCCGCCGTGGCCCCGAGGTGCCCAGGCGCCTCCGCGGTTACAGCCAGCGCTCCTGGCGGGCGAGGACTCCCGGAGGCCCCGATGGGACTCGCACTGCCCGAGGGACGGGACGGGCTCCTGCCTCCCGTCTTGCTCCTGCGAGACCCTGCCAGGGCAGGTGTTCCGTCCTCACACCCCGGGGCGAGTGTGGCCCGTGACCCCCGCCAGGTCGCCCCCCGCCAGGGCTTGCAGTGAGCGTGGCATGTGACCCCCGCCAGGTCACGTGCTCTCTCCTTACACCCGGGGGCGCGGACCGGGCGGGGCAGGCCTGGGGCCCCTGAGGCTGAAAGACAGTTCTCCCCCACCCCCCACCCCGCCCTCCAGCCTCCGTCTCTTCTGTGTCTCAGATCTCCCGCTGCCTTGCTCTTTTCTCCTCTTTAAAATTTTTACTTTTTTGAAAAAGCTGTGGTGAAATGCACATAAAATGGGCTCTTTGAACCACGTGTAAGTGCAGGGCTCAGGGCATTAAGTGCACCCGCCCTGTTGTGCCTCGGCCCCTGGTGCCTCACTTTATAAAGACCCTGTCACCCGATTCCAGCCTTGGTCCCCAGGAGCCGGGAGTCAGGGGTCTATCTGCTGTGACCCCGCGTCTCCCCCCGCGTCTGCCCCTGCGTCTGCCTCCACCCGGGAGCCAGGGGTCTGCTGCAGCCCGGGACCCAGGTTCCCCGCGTCTGGCCCTGTGTCTGCCCCACCCCCCCCCCCCCCCCCCCCCCCCCCCCCCGGGCCAGCAGGGCCCCGAGGGGCCGCCACCCTGCAGAGCCTCAGAGCCTCGTCTGAACACTGGGCTAACCAGGTGGTTGCGGGAATGAACCGCCCGCCTCGCAGAACAGCAAGGAAGGGCCAGCAGCTTCCCTCAGGACGCCCAGGCCTCCCAGCCCCTCACCCCACCCCAGAGGAGAAGCACAAGGAGGGTGGAAGGGGTCGGGGCAGCAGGGGACCCGGGACATGCGTGGGGTGAGCTGGCCGCTCCCAGCAGGGGAAACCACCCGGAGTCCTGGAGGGTGATGTCCTGGGCTGGCCCCTCCCGCCCCAGCCGCAGGAGGACAGAGGGATGGGCTCCGGGGACGCCAGGGCAGCAGCGGGCAGTTGTCCGGCTCACCACGAGAGCCTCAGGGCCTCTGTCTGCCCCTCCACCTCTCCCGGTGTGAGCCTGGGGGTCACCGGGCAGCCTGGGGGAGGGAGGGCCCTGGCTTCTCAGCTGCCCCCAGCAGGCTTTGGCCTACAACTCTCGGCCTCCTGTCCCAGCGCCAGGCCTGACCCTGCTTCCAAAAGGGGGAAAGGACCTGAGCGTGGGACCCTGGGCTTGCCTTCTCTCCCAGCCACCTCCGTCAGGCCCTACAGCTTTGCAGGTAAGGGTACCGCTGTGGGCCTGGCCGCCTCCAGAGCTGGGGAGCACAGAGGGCTGGACTGGCCACCCACTTGTGCTTCCCAAGGCCGAATCTTGGGTGAAGTCTGGCAGCCAGACCAAATCGGTCTCCGTGGGCAGCCCCAGGGCCCCCAGTGGAGGAGGGGCTCATCTGTCTACAGGTGAAGAAGAGAGGTCACTTGCCAAGGCCCCGGGGTTGCACACAGAGGCCGGGGCTGCCTGACCCCACCCTGCGGGCTCCAAGGCCGCGTGCGGGCCGAGTGCCATCCGAGGAGTTGGCCGGGACACCGGTCATAGCTGCACCATCCACCCCCTCGGCCCCACTCAGTCTCTGCAGCACCTGGATGTGAGCTCAAATATACATCAATGTTTTACTGTGGCTTTTCTGGCCTCTTCCAGCCAGGGTGTCCTGGGAAAGCAGCCCAGTCGCCCAGGTGCCTGGGTGCTGAGGGCACTGGCCTGGGCCGGTTCCCTCTCGGGCCTGTGCACCTGCAGTCATGGACGAGGGGCCGGGCTCCAGGTCCCGGGTCCCTCCTGGTTCTGGCTTACATCCCATTTCCACATGAGGCCATCGTGGACTTAGGTTGGGCCCTAAGACCAGGGATGGGCACCTTGTGATAAGAGAAAGGCAGAGGGACGTGTCAGACACACACACACACACACACACACACACACACGCGGAGGGAGAAGTCCCGTGAGGAGGAGGCAGAGATTGGGGACATGCCTGGGGCCACCAGCAGCTGGAAGAGGCCAGGAAGAATTTCCCCGGGAGCCTCTGGAGGGGCTCAGCCCCGACGACGCTTTGGTTCGGGACTTGTGGCCGCCTGAACTGTAAGTGAAGGCCGTCCTGTTGCTGTCAGGCATCCGGTTAGTGGGGACTTGTCATGGAGGGTCCCAGGGAGACACTACAATCCTTCAAAAGGAAGGTCCGAGCGGTAGAGACCATAGCGTGAAGGGGCGCTCCGGGGGTCTGGCGCCCTCCTCGGGACCACGGGGGCGCGTGGCAGCCCACCCCCGCCCCCCGGCAGACCTCAGCGGCACCCGCGGGCACGCGCGTCCAGCCTAGGGCCTTGCCCGGCCCGCCCCAGGCTGAGAGCACTCCCATTTTCCCATGACGGTTCCCCTAGACTCTCCGGGAAGGCCCGCCCAGACCCCCCCCCCTTCTCCAGCAAACCCTGAGGGTACTGTCTCCTCTTCCAACCACGTCTGGGCCGGTTCACAGGAAGGGGTGGCGAAGGAGGGCTCTGGGGCACAGGGGGGCTGCAGGGTGGCCTGTGGCAGCGGGAGCGGGGAGCCGGCTCGGCCAGGACACCCAGGAGGCTGCAGGGCTCCGCTGGCTGCCGCCCCCGGCGGGTGATGGACGTGCAATTAACCTGCCTGTGGTTATGTTGGCAAGGGACTGGAACAGGAAGTCAGCGTTATAAACCAGGGCCTTTCAAGTTATGACAAATTCATCAAACAAATGAACCCGTGAGCATGAAGGGCAGCCCGCCTCCATGCGCGTCGGGAGATAAGGTCCCCTCCAGCTCCCAGGACTGCCGTGCCTTCCAGCCCCTTCCAGGTCTTTCCCCGAACCCCAGGCCCTTGCCTCTCCGGCTTCAGACGCAACTGTGCACGGGGCACATAAGGCAGGTGTGTGATCTTTCGCTGGGCCTCAGTTTCCCCCTCTGGGAGCGGCCCGCACTGTTTGATTCCCTCTTGAATTCCAGATGCCAGACCTGGCCTGAGGCTGCCAACACCTGGATCCCTGTCCATCCCTGCAAGAGGCAGCAAGTTCCAGAACCCCGTTCTCTCTAGGATCTGGCAGTGCTTAGCAGCACCTCTGGGGTGCCGCCGGACCCCTGCACTGCCCCCACCCCGGTCCCCAAAAGGCCTGAGCAGCTGACACCTTTATGGCTCAGGCCTGCGCTCATAGAGGTGGGTGTCTTTTAAGTTTTAGGCCCAGGATGGTTTTCAAAATGGCCCGGATAGCACAGCAGAGCCTGAACAGTGTGGGAGGGGGACACAGCGTCAATGGGGCACGGCCCCTCTGGTGCAGCCGAGTCATCTCACAGGTAGGAACCTGAGCCAGAGTTTCTGGCTTTTGCACCAGGGCCACCCAGCTCTCATACAGAGACCGAGTCAGCCTCCCGTGCAGACCCCCCAGAACAACTCTGGCTCGTCCAGACCTGAAACCTGACGTCACTGCAGCACCAAGGCTGGAAGAATCAAGACAGGTTCCCTTTTGGGGCCTGGGGTTCAATGCCGGCTGCAGCGCAGGGGGTCACCGGCCAGCGCTGCCCTGGGCCTAGGTCGAGTGAGCCGACATCGTCCGAGGACAGGTTTCCCACGTCCGGCCCACAACCACCTGTCCCTTGCTCGGGTAAGCATCTAATGGCATGAACTTGCTTTGTAAATATAGAAATAGACGGAGGTGGGGGCCGCCTGGCTGGCTCAGTCAGTGGAGCGTGTAACTCTTGATCTCGGGGTCGTGAGTTCAAGCCCCACATTGGGCATAGAAATTACTTAAAAATAAAATCTTTAAAAAAAAAGAAATCGATATTAGGGTGTGTGTGTGTGTGTGTGTGTGTGTGTGTGTGTGTGTAGGGGGGTTCTTAGCTCTGTCTGCCCACAGGGCCCAGGAGCAATGATGTCCCAGCAGCACTGAGCGCACCTGGTGCCCAGATCTTAGTTTCCAAATTCCATTCTCCTCTAAAAGGAACAAGGGCCTTTTGGAGAAATGGCGGGTTCCGGGGCTGGGGCAGGGAATGCTCCAGATGAGCGTCGACACTGTGTGATGCCACAAAGGAAGGAAGCGTCCACAGACAGGGAGACACGTCTAAGATACTACTGCCAGATGTGGAAGAAGGAGACAGTAATGGACGGCTCTCTTCATCTGTGGGGTAAATAACCCGTGTTGCGGATAGATGACCGGATACCTAGACGGCAGAGACGGAATACTGGAATTAGCAAACTTGCGTCTGGCAGCCCACAGATTCGTCACCGATTCAGGCAAGAGTCAACAGCAAGGTCTCTGCTGGCGGCGAAAGCCTGGCGAAAACGGGATATTTGCACAGACTCAGCATATCTCCTCACGAAGTTTTGACTAATTATTGTTTATTGACTGTTGAAAATACGAATTAATTAACCTTACGGTGGAGGAACTCGGTAGACGCTATCTTAACCGAGCGATGAACACCGATGTCACCCGCACTGGGGACACACAGACACCGGGTGCCTCCCCGTGTGATGATGCACCAGGAGAGAGATTCTGCCGGGAGCACAGAAATGGAACCTAATCATGAGGAAACATCAGACAAACCCAAACTGAGGGATATTTTACAAAATCACTGGCCTGGACACTTCAGAAAGATCGCAGTCATGAAACATAAAGACCAATTCTAAAGATAAAGATTTATTTATCACATTTTTTAAAGTAAGCTCTCTGCCCACTATGGGGCTTGAACGCGCGACCCGGAGATCAAGAGTCCCACGCTCTGCCGATCGAGTCAGCCAGGCTGACTTTTTATCCCGTTGTAAAAACCGTTATTGAAGGATAGTTGACGTACAACATCGTATTCGTTTCAGGTGCACGACATGGTGATGAGACGTTTGTACACATTATGAAATGGCCACCATTCCATCTGTCACCACTCAAAGTTGTTACAATATCAATGACTACATACCCCACGCTGTCCATTCCATCCCGATGTCTTATTTACTTTGTAACTAGAAGATTATACCTCTTCATCCCCCTCGCCTATTTTCTCCATGCCCCTCTGGTGACTGCCAGCGTGCCCTCTGTATCTGTGAGTCTGTCTCCGTTTTTGGTTTTGTTTTGTTTTTCAGGTTTCCACCTTCTGGGTGAAATTATACGGTATTTGTCTCGCTCTGACGGACTTATTTCACTTGGCATTATACTCTCTCGCTCCATCCGTGATGTCGCAAATGGCAAGACGTCATTTTTTTTGTGGCTGAGTAATATTCCGGTCTGTGTGTGTGTGTGTGTGTGTGTGTGTGTGGATACACCCCATCTTTATCCATTCATCTATCCATGGACCCTTGAGTTGTTTTCCTATCTCGGCTATTGTAGATAATATCACCACAAAGAGAGGAATGCGTGGGTGTTTTCAAATTCACTTTTTTGTTTTCTTTGGATGAAAACCTGGAAGTGGAATTGCTAGGTGTTAGAGTTCTTCTTTTTCTTCCCCTTCCCCTTTTTCTCCTTCTCTCCCTCCTCCCCCTCCTCCTCCTCTTTCTTCTTTGAGAGAGGGAGAGCACGTGAGCTGGGGAGGGGGCAGAGGGAGAGAGAGAGAGAGAGAATCCCGAGCAAGTTCCACGATCAGCACGGAGCCCAATGCGGGGCTCAGTCCCACCGCCCTGAGATCACGACCTGAGCCAAAATCAAGAGTTGGGCGCTCGACTGACTGAGCCACCCAGGCGCCCTACGGATCGTAC
This sequence comes from Herpailurus yagouaroundi, assembly GCF_014898765.1. Lineage (NCBI taxonomy): Eukaryota > Metazoa > Chordata > Mammalia > Carnivora > Felidae > Herpailurus > Herpailurus yagouaroundi. The sequence goes on along the minus strand of NW_024412448.1, from coordinate 5,244,103 downwards.
ATTACTTCAATGTTTAGTTTTTTTCGGGAACCTCCGTGCCGTCTCCCACAGTGGCTGCACCAGTTTACGTTTCTACCGCAGTGCACGAGGTTCCTCCACATCCTCTCCAACACTTGTTATTTCTTGTCTATTTGATAACAGTCAATCTGACGGGTGTGAGGTGGTATCTCATTGTGGTTTGGACTTGAATTTCTCCGAGGATGAGTGAGGTTGAGCATCTTTTCATGTGTCTGTTGGCCATCTGTGTGCCTTCGTTGGAAATATATCTATTCGAGTCCTCTGCCCATTTTTAAATTAATTATTCGCGGTTTTTTTTTTTTCATATTGAGTCATGTGTATATATTTTGGATGTTAACTCGTTGTCAGATCTGTCATTTGCAAATATCCTCGCCCTTTAAGTAAGTTACCTTTTTGTTTTGTGGATGGTTTCCTTTGCTGTGCAGAAAGTTTTTTTAAAGTTTATGTATTTTTGAGAGAGAGAGAGTGAGCAGGGGAGGGGCGTCGCGGGAGGGGACAGAGGATCCGAAGCGGGCTCTGTGCTGACAGCAGAGATCCCAACGTGAGGCTCATACTCACGAACCACAAGATCATGACCTGAGCCGAAGTTGGATGCTCAACCGAATGAGCCACCCAGGTGCTCCCAGAAAGTTTTTTTTGTTTAAGTCGTCTCTCCACCCAATGTGGGGCTCGAACTCAGGACCCTGAGATCAAGAGTCACATGTTCCACCAGCTGAGCCAGCCAGGCGCCCCAGGGTGCAAAAGCTTTTTATTTTCGTGTAGCCCTATTTGTTTATCTTTGCTTTCCTTAGCCTTGCCTGAGGAGACAGACCCAAAAAATACCACCAAGACCCAAGTCAGAGAAATTACTGGGTTTTTTCTAGGAGCCTTGTGGTTTCAACTCTGACATTGAAGTCTTGAATCCATTTTGAGTTTATTTTTGTGTATGGTGTAAGAATGTGGTCCAATGTAGTACTTTTAAAAAATACATATACATTTTGAATTTTCTTAAATGTTTATTTATTTGTTTTTTTAAAGGAAATTCTATACCCAACGTGGAGCTTGAACTCATGACCCCGACCGAGATGGAGAGTTGTGCCTTCCGCTGACGGAGCCGGCCAGGAGCCCTCAGCGTATCACTTTCTAAATTCGATTGTTTTTTTTTTTTAATTTTTTTTTTTAACATTTATTTATTTTTGAGACAGAGAGAGACAGAGCATGAACGGGGGGAGGGCCAGAGAGAGAGGGAGACACAGAATCCGAAGCAGGCTCCAGGCTCTGAGCCGTCAGCACAGAGCCCGATGCGGGGCTCGAACTCACGGACCGCGAGATCGTGACCTGAGCTGAAGTCGGACGCTTAACCGACTGAGCCACCCAGGTGCCCCTCTAAATTCGAGTTTCAAAAAGTGACTCTTCTGTCCTCTGACCTTCTGGGTTGCCTTCGCAGTGGACAGCAACATCCAGAGTCCCAGGGCATACAGGGTCTCAGGGCAGGGGCTAGTGAGCCCAGAAACCCCACGCTCAGCTGGTTGTGGTATCCTGAGCAAGCCCCCACGTTTTCTGGCCTCGGTTTGCCCGTCTGCAGACAGGCTTTGCCCGGCCTGCCTCCCTCCCTGAATTCCCAGGTGCTGAGCCTGGCCCTCAGACCGAAGTGTAGATCACAAGCTTTCCGAAGCCTAAGTGACAAAGCCACAAGGAAAGAACTAAATTCCAGGTTGAAGGAGACTAAGGAAACACGACCACAAACCCGGTTGGATTCTGGGACTCTAGAAAAGTCTAGGAGACTTTTGGGGGGCAATCCGCGACATTCCCCTGGGGCTTGTGGCTGAAGGGTAGTGTCGTATCCCCATTAATGTCCTGGTTGTGACTGCTGTGCTGGGGCCACGCGGGGGCTGTCCTCGTTTCAGGAAGTACACGCTCAAGTGTGAAGGGATGACGGGGCTCGCGTCTGCAACTTACTCTCAAATGGTTCAAAACAATAGAAGAAGAAAATGTGGTAAGATGTTCATACTTGGGGGACGTGGGTGAACATTGGGGCTCTTGGTACCGTTCACACAGCTCTTCTGTAAGTTCCAAACTGTTCAAAAGCGAAAAGCTAAAAAAAGGAACCCACCCCGTCCAAGCTGCGGACCGGACGAGGACACAGGCCGACCGGAGACCCGACCAGGGACGAGTGTGGGAAGCGTTTCTGACGTTACAGGTGAATCTCTAATTATTTCAAAATGACAAGCATAACAGCAACAATAAATCCTGATATTGGTGTGCGTGCGATGTGATTTTATATCAACGCTGAATACATATTGCTGTACAATATTTATTTGTTTATTTATGTAATTTGAGAGAGAGAGAGAGAGAGAGAGAGAGCGCATGAGCGGGGAGGGGCAGAGAGAGAGGGAGAGAATCCCAAGCAGGCTCCACCCTGTCAGTGCAGAGCCGGACGTGGGGCTGGATCCCACAAACTGTGAGATCATGACCTGAACCGAAATCAAGAGTCAGATGCTTAACCAACCGAGCCCCCCAGCTGCCGCTGTGCAATATTCATCACAAACATTTGCACACACAAATGACGTTTTAAGTGTTTAGGGAAAAAAATGCCAGTCTCTGGGTCTCTGGAGTTGCTGCTGGCAAGATCGGCGGGCTCCCAGTGGATTCTGTTGCTCACTCAAACAGAGAGCTGTGGGCTCTCCAGGGTCTGCAGAGAAGACAGAGGCACAGCCCCGCATTCCAGCCCACTCCTAGGATTTGCCGGTGTGCTGTGAGCAGAAGTGGGCCTGGTGCTGGGGGGCAGAAAACAAAGCGGGGACGCCAGCTGCTCGCGGCTCCCAGGCCTCGAGGGGACGGAGTTGAGGTCCCGCAGCACAGGCAGCCGGCAAGGCCAGGGCCCCCAGACCAGAGAGCATCCCCCCTGTTCTCACCTCTTGCATTTCATGCCTGTGGGGGTGGGGGGGGGACCCGGCGCGGGGGGAACCCCTTGTTCACACTCAGTTCACAGCCCCCTCCCCAGCCAGGCCTGGGGCCTCCCCCTCCGTCTCTCCGCCCAGCTCTGACTCAGGGCAGGAGTGGTGACCTTGGCCGCTCACACTCAGGATTTGGAAAAACCAGGAGAAACTCACTCTGATGTCTTCGGAAGTGAGTTTCTCCAGGGGATCCTGCCTCAGAATCGCTGGCGGAGCCTATTGTGTGAGCTTCCCGGCCCCGCCCTGAACGAAGAGACCAAATTTCCCGGGCAGCGATCTGAATTTGAAACAGACTCTCCTGGGGGTTCTTCTGCACCGGAACAGGCGTCTCAGCAGTTAGACTCTCCCTCCCCGGAATTTCCACTTGGGCAGTGACAGAAGCTTATGTGACAATTCCTTCGTGCAGTAGTTTGAAAAAAAAAAAAAGATGCTTGCAGATAGCTTGATACACTTTGCACTGTGTCCCCCCAGCCCCGTCCGATCGGGGCTGGTCCCGCTCCCTGGCTTGGCTGCGTCAGAAAAGACCCGCAGCTTCGACCCGGTTCTCTTGGTGCGCGGGCCTTTGGAGGCCCGAGCTGTGCTACAGAAAGCATGGTACCCAGGCTGCCAGGTCGTGTGGCCCAAGCTACCAGGAGAGACACAGGAGAGACTGACAGCTGGAATCAACCACCAGAAAGATGAGCGCGGGTGTTTCCAGAGGATTCCAGGCCCCCGGCCATTTAAGTCACCCCCAGCTGTCTTCCCAGCCCAAACCCCAGACACTTTTGTCCTGTGGGGCGCTTGGGGACGCGGCTCTGCCCCCATCTGTGAGCCAACCCATGTCGCTCCAGGAACCCTAACCGATGCAGGGTTGCTGACCAGGAGGAGCTGTGAACACCAAAGAGGAGGTGACCAGCAGACGGGGGGGGGGGGGCGCAGGGAGGCGACTGGGGCAAGAATCTGGACGTTCTCTGGGTGGCTCAGTCGGTTAAGCCTCCGACTTCGGCTCAGGTCATGATCTCACAGTTCATGGGTTCAAGCCCCGCGCTGGGCTCTATGTTTTAATCAACATTAAAAAGAAAAGAATCTGGATGTTGTCAGCATTCAGGCGACGGAGGTCCAGCCCACGGTGTGATTCTCCAGAGAGAGCATGCGGAAAGCCAAGAGGGGGCAGGGTGCGGTGTTTCGGAGGGTTGGGGGAGAAAGAAGGAGCCAAGAAGGACAAGAAGCAGAGGAAGGAGGAGAGACAGGAGAGCAATCTCAGTGAAGAAAAGGCACAAGGAGGTGGCGAAGGAGGCGCCCAGGGAGGGAAGGGCTGAGGAGCCGCAGGGAGCCGCTGGAGGCCGTGGGAGGGCAGAAGCCGGGCACTGCCCTCGAGGGGCCGCACACCAGGCCCAGATGAGGGGCACGGGAGCCCGGAGTGAGCATTTAGCAGCTTTGATGGCAAGCTGACAGGGTAATTCGGATCTGTGGCATCTGACAACACAAAGTTGGGGCCCGCACTGTGGAGGTCTTTGGGGTTCTTGTTTCGTTTTCCTTGTTTGTTGTTGTTGTTTTTTGTTTATTTTTGAGAAAGAGAGACAGAGCATGAGCAGGGTGGGGACAGAGAGAGAGGGAGACACAGAATCCGAAGCAGGCTCCAGGCTCCGAGCTGTCAGCACAGAGCCCGACGCAGGGCTCGAACCCACGAACCGCGAGATCGTGACCCGAGCCGAAGTCGGACGCTTCACCGACCGAGTCACCCAGGCGCCCCTCATTTTTCTAGTAATTCAAATTGATTATATTTTACAGCGGTATTGGTTCCAATGGATCGGGATAAAAACAAACCAAAACAGAAGCCCTGAGTAACTAGTCTTTCCAGATGTTTTGCCGAGGAGAGACGGAGGGGGTCAGAGCACAAGCCAAGGGGAAGTCAGTGTACAAGGAGGTGTTTGGGGTTGTTTTGTTGTTGATGATGGTGCTGTTTGCTTTTAGGGTGAGAGAAACTTGAGTGTGTTTATACACTGGAGAAAAGCCAGTGGGGAAAGACGGGTGACAGGACACAGCAAAGAACCCCCCCCCACACACACACACACGGAATAAGAAAAGGGATGAGACACACAAATGCAGAGTTGTGTGGGTTTGTTTGTTTGTTTTTATTATGAGCATGTGTGGTACACCTCAGCACCCACAAAACAAAAAACAATCTGGATTATTTTCTAGGGGAAAAAAAGTAAAACTGACTCAAGAAGAAGTAGAAATAACCATCAGAAGTTGGCAAGATGGACGAGTCTATCCATAAAAATGGCACCAGGCCCAGATGGCCTTCAGGCACGTGCAGCCACATTCTCACGGAGCAGATATGGAGACCCCTCCAAGTGCAGAAGGTAGGACTCTGCCCGACTCTTCTACAAACCAAAGTGGAGAAACCAGCGGAAATCTGTTTCAACCTCCTGTGTGTTTTTTTTTTAAATTTTTTTTAACATTTATTTATTGTCGAGAGACAGAGAGAGACAGAGTGTGAGCAGGGAAGGGGCAGAGAGGGGGGAGACACAGTATCTGAAGCAAGTTCCAGGCTCTGGGATGTCCGCACAGAGCCCGATGCGGGGCTCGAACTCACAAGCTGTGAGATCATGACCTGAGCCGAAGTCGGACGCTCAACCGACTGAGCCACCCAGGTGCCCCTCAACCTCCTGTGTTCTTTTATGAACTAAAATGTCGAAGTTTGTTTGTCGCTTCTTATACATTTCTCTGGTTAAAAACTGAATTTGTTCCTTTTCAATCTTTCTTGCCTTCGAGGACGTAAGGGTACACATTTTCAATTATTCCTTTGGGGTGGCCCACAGGTTTTGAGGACGGTATTCTCATTGCTTCCTTATTTGTAAATAGTTTATGATTGCTGCTCTGATTTCCTTCTTTAGCCAAGAATTACTCAGAAGGATGTCCTTAAACATCCAAGTGACTAATTTTTATTTAACCTTCCTCCTCTTAACTTCTAAATGATTTCATCGTAGTCAAGGATGCGAGCTTCATGATCTCTGCTCTGTTAATCTATTAGATTTCTTTCTTCCTTTCTGTCTTTTTCAATAAGTAGGCTCCACACCCAACGTGGGGCTCAGACTCACAACCCCGACATCAAGAGTCCCAAGCTCCGCCAACGGAGCCGGCCCGAATCTTTTGTGGCCCAATAAATGGACCACTTTTTGTGACTGGTCCATATGTGTGAAAATAATAGAACCTCTGTTTGTTGATCACCAAGTTCTATCACAGAGATCGGTTGGATCGCGTCTGTTAGTTGTGTTTTTCAAAGCTGTCTTTTTCTTCATTGTCTTTCGTTCGCCGGGTCTCTCAGTTTCTGAGACTGATGTTTAAGATCTCCTACTGTGTGCACGTCTGCGTGCTCTATACTTTTCTCCTCTCTATGTTTTGAAGATATGTTGGTTGCTCCACACCAGTTCACAATCGGTGGGGCAGCCTCTGTCCCCCTCGGAGACAGGGGTGTCCCTGTGACCCGGTCCTGGCTAAGAAGATGTGGGCAGCCACCTCTGAGGACTTCCCCTCCTAAATATAAAAGGAAGCTTCGTGGAGACCAAGCTCTACTTCTTGGCCCTTCCCCCTTCCTCATTTTTGGAAACAGGATGTGACTAGAGGCACCACAACCCCGAGGACACAAGCCAATCGCCCCCAAAGGACTGAATGTGCTTGTGCGGGTCACTATCTGTTAAGTTTTCTGTTATTTGCAACTAAACACCTACGTTAGTACAGATACAATTGACAAAGCTCCGTGACGACTGGAAGTGAAATACAGTGGACTTTGGGGGGGTCTCTTTACATGCTTTTGGCCTTGAATTCAATTTGTCATTAAAATTAACTACATTTGTTCCTTTTTTTATAGTCTAGTTATTCATTTTGAGAAAGAGAGCGTGAGCAGGGGAGGGGCAGAGAGAGAAGGAGAGAGAGAGAGAGAATCCCAAGCAGGCTCCCTGCCGTCCGCACACAGCTCAACGCGGGGCCGGGACCCACAAACCACGACATCACACCCTGAGCCGAAATCAAGAGTCGGACGCTTAACCGACTGAGCCACCCAGGCGCCCCGACATCCGTCCCTTTTGGGGAGCATTTGATTTCGCATGTTTTCCGTAATCCCATGAATTTTCCTTTCTTTTGCTTGTAGGAAAACGTACGTAGAGCCTTCATCACGTCAATCGGCGATTCAGTGACGCGAAGAACTCCCACAATGCCTTGCAACCGTGACCACCGACACAGCATTTTGAAACGTTGGACTGCAGCACAAGACGCAAGTCCAAAAACACGCCTGTGTCAGCGGCTGCATTACAGATCCTCGCGCCACGAGCGCGCCAACAGCCGGCTCACCGAGCCACACGTCTGCCTGCCGCCCCGGGCCTGCCGTCCTTTTCTGGCCTTGCGCAGTGCTCCCCCCGGGCGGCCGTGCAGGGGGCGGTAACTTGGCCTCACGCTGGCGTCAACGACGCCGCTTAAGGTCTCGCACGACGGAGGTGGGCAAGCAGTAGGGTTGGCGACCGGGGTGCCTCCGTGTCTCCCAGACCTGGGGGCGCGTGCCGGGACTCACAGGAGAGGTGGGAAGGGCCGGGTCTGCCCCCAGGCTGGGCGAGGCGGCTGCTGGATGCAGGCTCCCCACCCCGACTGGGCAGGATGCAGGGGGAGAACGGAGCACCTCCTCAGAGAGCACTCCGCCTGTCCTGGAGTCCGGCAGCACATGTCCCTTTGCATGCGTCGTGCACGACCGGACCTACGCCCACCCCGCCCGGATCCGGCTCCAGCAGCAGAGTCCCCGAGATCGGCCTGGGCTCTTCTTGGCACCTGGTGGTCTGTGGACCCCTTCTCCGAATCAGGTTTTAACGTACAGGTTTTAACATAACGGGGGCGCCTGGGTGCCTCGGTCGGTTGAGCATCCGACTTCGGCTCAGGTCATGATCTCACAGGTCGTGAGTTCGAGCCCCGCGTGGGGCTCTGTGCTGACAGCTCGGAGCTTGGAGCTCATTTTGGATTCTGTGTCTCCCTCTCTCTGCCCCTCCCCCGCTCACACTGTTTCTCTCTCTCTCAAAAAGAAATAAACATTAAAAAAATTAAAATGAACAGGGGCGCCTGGGTGGCGCAGTCGGTTGAGCGTCCGACTTCAGCCAGGTCACGATCTCGCGGTCCGGGAGTTTGAGCCCCGCGTCAGGCTCTGGGCTGATGGCTCGGAGCCTGGAGCCTGTTTCCGATTCTGCGTCTCCCTCTCTCTCTGCCCCTCCCCTGTTCATGCTCTGTCTCTCTGTCCCAAAAATAAAAAATAAAAAAAAAAAAAAATTAAAATGAACAAATACATAAATAAATAAACGAAATACAGAAAACACATAGGGTTATAAAAGAAACCAATTATGTTGAAATACAATCATCAAAGTCTGTATGCTTTCTGTACGTATGGTTCACATGTACGTTAATGTCATCAAAATTGATATGCGATATTTGAGCATCTTCATTAACACGTTAAATAGCTACCAACATTTGGAAGGTGTTGACGAACAGAAACAGTATTTCAAGACGTCTGCGGTAATCGCAGTGTGCTTTGAGAGTAAATGTCATTCCAGCGAAGTCCACTTTCATCACCCACGGAAACGCCGAGTTGCGGTTGGGAATGAGAGCAAAGAAAGGAATTGTGGTGCACTCCCGTCCAGGCTCCCGGGCCCTCTGACTCTGTCCGGGAGCCTCCACGGGCCCGGGTCAGTGTGGGGTCAGCCTCCCTCACAGCACAGGTCTGGATTTCGAACTTCGACTTATCCCAGGGTCTCTGCCTTTGAATGCATCGACTTTGACTCGTTAGCATTTATTGTGATTACCAGCACACGGAAACCTAGTCCTGTGAGTTAGGGTTAGGTTCTCCTTTGCCTGTTTCCTGCCCTCGCTATCCCCCTCCTGGCCTCACTTCCTGTTCCTGTTCGATCCCAACCTTGTCTTCGTTCCAGTGTTTTCTTCTAATGGTTTGAAAGGTTGGCACCATATTTCTGTTTGCCTAGTGGTGACTTAAAATTTTTAGCGTGCACATCTGAACTCACCTTTCCCTACCCATGTGGAGACTTAATCAGCATTCCGGTCGTCCCCCCAAATAAGACACATTTGGCAGTTTTATTTCCCGCCTCCTCTCCCCGCCCCGCTCAGGATGAGCTCATCTGGATTTTCCTGCCAGACTCTTGAGAGTATTTTCCGGCCTGAGTTCCCCGGTAAAAATAGTTTCACTGACTCCTGAAGGCCATGTCTTCCTCTTGGATTCATTTTTCGTTTTGCTAGAGCATATAATCTAGCAATTATGTCAGATAGTATTTGTTGGAAATAAACTCTCTGAACACTTGGCATGACCCAAAAAAGTGTTTGTTTTTCCTCCCAGCTGAATGGCTGTTGGGCCTGGCAGAGAATCATAAGCTCAAATAATTTCCCCTCCAAACTGTGAAGGTGCCCCTGGATTGTTTGGAACCCAAAGTTGCTGATGTCTGACATCAGGCTTATCCTTTCCTTTCTTTTTTTGGAAGTAACATGTTTTTTTTTTCCCACTGGGAGCTTTTATTTGCTCCCTTTGTCCATGTTCCAAAGTCCTGTCACGGGTTTTCTTCAGTCCAGGGTGGTTTTCCTGGATTCTTTGTTGAAGTCGAGCTCCCCCTCTAGTCTCTGTCCTTTGGAATTCCTCTTAAATAACTGGATGTAGAAAACTGTAGAATTATTTTTCATGCTTCTTAAGTTTTCTTCCTACGTTATAACTTTTCATCTTTTACCCTGCGTTCTAGAGAATTCTTCAGCCTGACTTTCCAGCTCACCAGTTCCAGACTCAACTGATTCTATTCAATTTCTTGGCCCACCTATTGAGTATTCCCTCCCCCCATTTTTTTTTTAAGTAATCTCTACGCCGGACATGGGGCTCGAACTCACCACCCTGAGACCAAGAGTTGCTCGCTCCACCGATAGAGCTGGCGGGGCGCCTCTGAGTATTTTTTTTTAAGTATCTGTTATTTCAATGTCCAAATTTTTTATATCCCAAGAGAGTTGACTTCTGGAAAGTATCTTTTTAAACTCATTTTTCTTTAAAAAAATTTTTTTTAAGTCTTTATTTATTTTTGAGAGAGAGAAAGAGAGAGAGACCAAGCATGAGCAGGGGAGGGCCAGAGAGAGAGGGAGACACAGAATCTGAAGCAGGCTCCAGGCTCTGAGCGGTCAGCACGGAGCCCGACACAGGGCTCGAACTCACAAACCGTGAGATCCTGACCTGAGCTGAAGTCGGCCGCTCAACCGACTGAGCCACCCAGGTGCCCCTGTAAATAATAAATTCTTATAAAAATGTGTATGACACATAAAATTATTTTTTGAAAAAAAGCAAAAATCATCTGAGCCTTTGCTTCCCCAGATGCTGTTTTTAAAAGATAAACTCTCTTTTCTCTCTGATAGTATTACTGAGGCTGTTTTATTTTTATTTTTTAAAGATTTGATTTTTATTTTTATTTTTTATTTATTTTTTTTAAGATTTTATTCTTAAGTAATCTCTACACCCAAGGTGAGGCCCTGAACCCGCAACCCTCAGATCAAGAGTCACATGCTCCATTGACTGAGCCACCCAGGCGCTGCCCCCCCCCACACCCCCCATGCTGTTTTAAACGTTCTTTGTGTTCTGGAAACTCTTGCTTCTTCTCGTGTTAGCACAAGCATCGCTGTCTCTCACCTGCCCAGGGCAAGTGTTCCAACTGGAGGCAGGAAGCCCTACCTACAACCCGTGGCTTCCACGGTTGCCGCGCCTGTCCCCGCTCCAGCCACCGGCAGGGGAATCAGGGAAACGTGGCTCACGAGAGGCTCCGTGCTAGTCTGAAGCTGGCACTCGTTTGCTTCTCCCACGTGCTGTTGGACAGGACCAGTTACCTGGTCACACCAATTGCAAGGGAACCTGGGAAACGTAGTGCAGCCAGGGGCGCACGGGTGGACGGCTGAGACACCCGCAGTCTGCCCTCTGGGCTCCGGAGGTCCATGAGCACCCGGGTTTCGCGCCCCACCCCCAGGGTGAAAAGCACCTCGTCTGGAGGGAGATGGCCCAGCCCAAAGCCCAAGTCTCTCGGATACGTGCGACCTCCCACCGGGTCCGGCTCTGCATCCTCCCGGTCCATCTGCCAGACTAGCTGTCCAGCGATCTGTCCCCCGCCCCTCCAATCTGGTCTTTCACCGGATCTTCACTGCAGCCCCCCGCCCCCGCCCCGCACTGCCTTTTGGCTGAACTGTCTTCACGGGAGGGCCCTGGGCGACATCAGTCGGCTCTCCCACCGTTTGAGGAATAAGCACTTGGCTCTTCCAACGTGTGGGTCCCGGGTCTCCAGGCCTCTCTGAGTGCAAGCTGGCCCTCGCTTTCTGGTAACGTCACGGCGAAGCACCCGGGACCTGCCAGCAGGCACTCGCACCCGGGCCGTTGTGTATTGCGGCCCCAGTTTTCCAAATGTTGCTGCGACATAACGAGGGAAGAGTGTTATTAATTCCAGCTCACCGTATCCGTTTCCCTGTCGTCCACGAGCCAGCCACGAAGCCAACAGCACATATTTTAGGGCTTTGTCACACCCGCTCCCTGGGCACCCATCTCTGTATTAGTTAGGACGGGCGTGTTAGTCAGCTGTTGCCACAGCAATGCTGCATAACAAACCACTCCAAAGTTCCATGGCAAAGCAACCATCACTGATGCCCACTCTCCCAGAGCCAAGGGCCGCTGCGGGGTGGGTCCAGGCCTGCTCTGGGCCTCCCTCGTGCTCCTTGGACCGGGAGCTTCCCGTCGGCGCACGGCCGTCCGCCCTTCACTCCTCCACGGGCAGTCTTCTGCTGAACAAGGCTGACCGTGCCACTGCATTCGGAGCCCCCGCTCCCTTCACGCCCGCCAAACACCTGTTGGCCAAAGGAGTCACACTGCCAAGTCCAAAGTCAAGGTGAGGAGTATATCCCACTCACCCAGAGGCCCGGGGCGCGGAGGCAGATGTGGAATGCTGGTGCCGGGCAGTGAAGAAACGGGGATCACAGGCAGTTCAGTCACCCTGGAAATGCACAGGGAATGCACAGGAACCACGGGAAATGCACAGATCCTGGTGTGACCACACACACACACACAAGAGAAGCTTCCTTCTGGAGAAGCCACAGAAAAGCCTCCCGGAAGGCGGTGGCCTTAATGCTTGCCTTTGTTCACAGCCCCAGACTGATGGCCACTCGCAGTCTTCCGGTCCCTTCCGGTCCCTGGGGGTTGTTACAATTTAGGACCCCAGGAGGGGGTTGTGGCCGGTTGTGGGAGTGGCACCTGTCACCTCTGCTCAAGTTCCACTGGAGAGGGTGGGTCTCCTGGCCACACCCACTTGCTGAGGAATTTGGGAAGCGGAGCGGAGTGGAGCCTGAACTTGGAGGAAGGGGTGCCTGACCTTGGTGGACAGCTGCAGCCCCAGCCCCCTTCACGGGGTTACCTCGTCTGTGGTGTCTGCTACTTCCCACGGGGATGGCGACTGCCGGTTTGTGCTCTTCATTCGCCACGTTTTCTGTTTGTCCATCAGCAAGTTGTTGGTGGCCCCTTGCTACTCGGAGGGTCCAGCAGGCTGCTGAGGACATCAGTGACCGCTCAGGGGACACGGGACCTCCGCTCCTTCCAGGCATTAGTCACCAATAGCGTCTCTCCTCTGTCTGATGCCCCCCCCCCCCAGGGCACGCCGACAGCTGCCCCTGGCCCCCTCAGCTGCTGCCTCTGAGCCACCTTCACCTGCCAGCACTGGCTGCCTGTGTGCTTTGGGCTTGGCTTCCTCCCTTGGGCCAGAGCAACACCCCCAGCCCATCTCCCCAGAACCCCTGGGGATTTCTGGCCCACTGAGGACACTCCCTCCTCTTGTTCTTCTGGTTATAACAGATTTTAAAACTTTCTGTCATTTCCAGGCATTGAAGGTGAGCCCAGGGAGACGACTAAGAAGCACCCAGGCCATCATGTTTATGCAGTCTCTGTGGCATCTAAACCCATTCAGTCCTCAAGACTTGGATGTTTAGTCCCTGGGAGCAGAATGTCCAAGGGCAAGTTGATGGAATCTGTGGGCAGCAACAGGGCCTGGGCCAGAGAGGTCTGCTGCTGGCCTTCTTGGGCCTGCCTCGGGATCCCCTCGATCTGCAGCGGGGAACCCCAAAATGGAGCCTTAGAGATCACGGTCTTGTGGCCTTAGAAATGGAGTCGCACGGTGACGTTGGTGACATGAGCTCCAGTCATGTGGCGACTGAGAATCCTCAGGCCAAACCCAACAGGTCCTAGGACGTTTGTGACCTGGCAGGTCCCTCTGCCAAGCAGCACCTTACTCGTGTTCCACTCCCCTGGGGAGGGTCCCCATTCTACAGAGCGGGACATTCCCAATCTCTACCTCAATGCTTTCAGGGTGACCCCCCCCCCCCCCCGCTGTGCTCAGGATTCTATTTTGGTTTATTTGTGATTTCATTTTAAGCTGAGATTTGGAAACCAAGGCAAGTTTGGAAGCCTCCCTGAGGCCCAGGACCACGTGTTGAGGTCATCTCTCCTCACCGAGGGAAAACCAATTATGTTTGCTACTTTTTTTTTTTAATTTTTTTTTTCAACGTTTATTTATTTTGGGGACAGAGAGAGACAGAGCATGAACGGGGGAGGGGCAGAGAGAGAGGGAGACACAGAATCGGAAACAGGCTCCAGGCTCCGAGCCATCAGCCCAGAGCCCGACGCGGGGCTCGAACTCCCGGACCGCGAGATCGTGACCTGGCTGAAGTCGGACGCTTAACCGACTGCGCCACCCAGGCGCCCCTATGTTTGCTAGTTTTAAAGAAGATACAGGATCCGGGTGGGGCGAAGTCCTCCACGAAGACGCCAACCTGCTTTTTGCGTGTCTCCCTTGGGAAAAGGAGACCAGAACGGGCACTGTGGCATCCTGGAGAGGCTTCGTCACTTCCTCCTTCCGTGAGGAGGCAACAAGGACACTATAAAGGGGTCAGAGCCTTTCTCACCCCCACAGGGCTTGGATGAGGGCACAGGCAGAGGCCTTCCCTTGACCCACTTCTCTGGCAGCTGGAAGAACCCCACCTGCCCGGAGGAGACAGAGCGCATCAGGCATGGAGCCCTGGCTGTGGAGACTTCAGATCTGAGAGGCCCTGGGTGCCAGCTCTTGGCGTCCGGAGATTTCCCCCTCAATATGACCCAGCCCAGGGGGAAAGGGAGCCAGTCTTTATTCCGGATGGTCCTTAGAGCCGCTAGGCAAGGAGTGCGGCCAGACCTGGCTCCTGGGCCCCAATCCCGCCCCAAGGGACACAGCACCTCCCTCGGGGCGCCCTCGTTCCCTCCCAGAGCGCTGCATTTCTCTGCAAGTCCTCAGAGAGACGCACGCGGCCCTGGGCGCGCGGAGCGCATGGGGCTGCAGGCCCAGAGCTGTTCTGGCCCCAGTCCCCTGGGGCCTCGGGCTCCGGGGCCCGCGTGAAGTGTCGTCGGCCCCTGCGCACCGCGGGGCGCTTGGACGCGCAGCGGAGGCGACTCCGGGAAGGGAGACAGCCCTATGGGTTGCAGCCGCAAGTCCCTTGTCTCCAAGCCTACGTCTGGGCCCCGGGCGCGGGCCCGCCAGACGCCGCGCGGCCGCGCACGAACACCCGGGGACCGGCGCCGCCCCACGCGGCCCGTCCGACCAGCCCATTGGTCCAGAGGCGCACCGCCCGCGTGTCCGCGCAATGCCATTGGTCCGAGCCCGCGGCCCAGACAAAGGGAGCGGCGGCGGCGGGCGGTGATTGGGCCGGGCGCGGCAGGGGG
>NW_024412448.1:5201216-5224376 GCF_014898765.1 Herpailurus yagouaroundi | reverse complement strand
CCCGCTCCGGGGCTCCTGCCCGGACCGCGGCCGCTGCCGCCTCCTGGTCTTCCCCGAGGGCTCCGCGTCCGTCTCCGCCGCTCGGCTGGGAACGCGGGAACGCGGAGCCCCGGCCCAGAAGGAGCGCCTAGGCCGGGGGTAGGACGTGCGGCGGGACCCCCTGCCCAGCAGTGGGACGCGCCTCTCCCCGGGCTCGGCGCCTCCTTTCCGGCCTGCCGGACTGCGGTGATCCTCTGCAGGGACGGCGCACTGAGAGGAGGCGCGGGCCCTGGCACTGGAAGCTGGACGCAGCGCTCGGACAGGAAGCTCCTGGCGCTTCCTGGAGAGTTGACTCGGCGGGGTGCGTCGCCGGGGAGGGAGGGACGGGCCGTGGGGCGACCGGCCGGGCGGGGAGTGGCTTCTGGGGGCCCCCTAGCCAACGGAGGGCCCGCGAGGCCGCCCTCGGAGCGCCGCCAGGTACGTGCGTTTCCTTGTTTCCCGCGCGCCCAGAGCGCACCCGGGTAGAGAACGAATAAAAACCCGGTTGGTGTGTAAGAGCCTTTCGCTGCAAGCGTGTCTTTCTGCAGTGTTCAGGGAGCGCCGCTAAACGCGGGGTGGACGCCGACCCGGATTGGGCCTGCAGTCCCTGCCGGTGGACTGTCCTCCGCCCCACCTCCGGGCCGGGATAGTGCCTTTTTGGAAAAAAGTGTCTTTTTTCCAGGTTCCGTTTAATTCGCCGAAGAGACCACGAGCCCTGCGTCGGCCCCAGAGCTGGGGCGACGGGGCTTTGTTTCCTGCCGTCTCTTAACCCTTATCCCCCGGAAAACCCGGATTCTTTTTAGAGCCGCGGTGCTCAGTTTGGGGGAGGGTTGGAGGAAGCTCGGAATGGAGAGACCCAATCTCGGCCCCATGCTGGGCGGGCAGCTCCCCTCGTTCCGTACTGAGCCCCTCCTGGCCCCAGGAGCCCCGGACTTGGCAGTTAGGGGAGAGGCCCTTGGGCTTTGGAGTTTTTTGGTGGGGGGGGGGGTGGTAATAGAGGAGGCCCGGTAGCCGGCCTGGGGCGGGCTCCTTCCCCTCCCCCATGCCCACGTCAAACAAAAGAAGTCCTCCGAGAATCGTCTGGGGGGGAAAGCTCTTCTGAATGTGAACCTGTAGCACCCCCCCCCCCGCCCCTGTTCTTAGAATGGGACTGAGTCTTTACAACAAAGGGGAGGGAGGGTTGGAGAGAGTTGAAGGAAAGAGCGCGCTTTTATTTGGGGACACTTTAAGGAAGAGAATGCACCTCTTCTTCCCCAGTTACCCACCTGATTGATGGGGCTTTAGGTGATACTTGGTTGGGGTGTTTTTGTTTGGAGACTGTAGTTATACGTGGGAAATTGGAAATTCGGCCTCTACCCGGTGGGGGAAAATCCCCCATGGAGTGAAGTGTATTCCTTGCAGTTTGGGGGAAGACTGAAAATGGAGAGATTTAATGGTTAACGCGGATGGGATGATGCTGTGCTCTTTTCTCCCGCTCCCCCCACCATAAATTAGAACAAAGGGCCGAGGCGAAAGGGGTGGCGGTTCGAATGGGCACGCTGTAAAAAAAAACAAAAAACAAAACTCACCTCCCCGTCTCGGATCACACCCGAGGATTCCTGGAGTTTGGGCTGGAAAGAAAAGGAGGCCCCCGCCCAGAGTCGAGCTCTGTATGGATGCTTAGCTCTTGAGACCCTCCTTCAGGCTGTCCCAAGTCGCGGTTACCGGACTGGGGAGAGGGAGAGCGAGAGGGGGGTGCCCCCCGAGGTCAGCAAAGGCCCCTCCTCTGGGCAAAGTGCGTGGTTTCGGTTTCCACCTTCTCGGGACGGAGAGCCCGGGTTCACGGCGCCCTTGGCCGCGCGCGTCCCCTCTCGCCCCGGCGTGGCGCTCCTGGCGCAGACCCGCATCCACCAAAGCCCGGGAATAAAACTCAACAAACCATAAAGGCTCCCGATTCCAGTAGAAAAGGCGCCGAAGATTTATGGTCCCCCGAATTCCCCACACTCTAATTATCCCCGTTTTTAGTTGACTTATGGGTGGTGACCACGAAAGTCATTTTCCATTTTAGAATTTTTTTTTTTTAAACATGAAAAATGCAAGTTTCACTCCTTTCTTACCCGCCTGGGCGGATCTTTCATCTTGTGGGAAGAAGAGAAATCCGGCCTGCCTCTTGCTTTCTCTACCACCTCCGCTTGAGCACAACCAGCCCCCGGACCCCCTCCATAGCAATTTAGGGGAAGGTTTTGTTTTGTTTTGTTTTTTCTCCCGCCGCCCAAGGGCATTCCTCCCAAGGAGCCCTGCCTGGTGGCACCCTGGATGCGCCCCGGACTGCGCAGGGCTCCGAACCCTGCTTAGGGGTCGTGGCCCCCCACCCTAGGCCAGTGGTGGAGGGTGAGCCAAGTCGGAGAGTGAGTCCCCCACGGTCCCAGTACGGTCACCCTTCATCCTTCACCTTCCTGGGGACCCACGCAGGGTACGAGTCTGGGGCGTCGAGGGGCCCCCACTGTGCTGCGGGGGGGGGACCCCCACCGATCCCTCGCAGCTGCCTGGCGGCCCCATCCCCCATCCTCCCTTTGTTTGCTCCTCTGGACACTGAGTTGAAAGTGGCAGGAACAAAATAATTAGATGGAAGTCAAAGATTAGGCGGGGTGCGCTGGCCGCCCCGGCGAGGCCTGGCCGACACTCCGCTCGGCGCCTCGTAAATCTCCGCGGGCCTGACAGAAAGCCGCGTCCTCAGGTTACCTGAGAGTTTCGAGCTTCTCGATCTGCGCCTTACCGTCCCCCCAACACCCCTCTTTGGGAGACCGCGGGGTGGAGACTCCTTGCGGGCCCCGACTTCTGGCCAGCGCACGAGCCTCCCTGCCCCAGCCTGAAGTCAGTTAATTCTCAGAAATGGATGAAGGTGTCGCAGGGGGAGGGTGTGGTCTGGACAGCGAGGGCCTGGGGCGCCGGACCCCCATCCAAGGAAAAGCAGCACGCACCCCCACCCGGTTTGCCAACCAAATAAATATTATTAGGGTGCTGCACGTCCCCTGCTCCGCGCTGCCCGAGGAGGGGGTGGGGTGGGGACGCAGATGGGTTGGGGGCGGATTAACCCCTCGTGGAGGACTCCTTTGTCTGGCCCGGCCACTGCGGACACCAACCAACTGCGCGCTGGGCCTGAGGGTTCCCGCACCGGTGCGGGAAGGGGCGAGCGGGGCTTCCGAGGCCCTTCTCTGGCCCAGGTGTGCAGGCTGCGGGCGGGGACGTTGGACGTCGGTTGGGGCTGAGCCACGAGGTCCCAGCACCGGGTCCGGGGGGGGGGGGGGTCCCGGTGTCTCGTCTTCCGGGTCCACGTGCGCTCCCAGCTGCGCCCTAGACGCCTCCAGCCACGGAGCAAGAGAGAACGTGGAAGAAGTCTTGGCCCGCTTAGATAGGTTTTAAAAACTCGAATTAATTGGTAAAGTAGAAACCGCGCTTCCCAACACAGAGAAGAGGTTGAGGGGGGAAAGCATTTTTTTAATTATACCCCCTTGTGGCGGTTGTACCTGACCTTTTCCTACTATTCAAAGAAATGTTGCCACATTTAATTTTTGTTGCCATGAGATATGGAGAGGGTAGCCCAACATTTTGAAGTAATTTGATAAGCCTTCAAGTAGCAAATCCGAAAGGGAGGCCGGCGGCCCAGGTATAGTTGCTTTATAACCTGAATTTACAATGAAAGCATTCTCCTTTATGGATATAATAGATTAGATTTCACAACTTAATTCTCCGGAATGGCTCCGTTTAAGGGAGCTCCGGCTGATTTTATTACGCCAAGCCAAATTGGATGTTTGTGGTCTTAACGAAAAGCGATTGTGACATAAAATATATAATTTTTAAAGTAAAAACACACACACACACACACACACACACACACACACACACCCCACGAGTTGGACCCTGTCCCCTCCTGTCTCCATCCTTCCGTCTCAACCCCGGCCCCCCCCTCCCCCCCAGTTTGGGAAATACGGAGAGTTATTTGTTTGTTGATTTCTGCCCCGAGACAGGAACTCACACCCGGCGGCGGGGGGGAGGGGGCGCGAGGAGCAGCCGGCCTCGCGTCCCTCGCGGCCTCCCCGCTCCGCGCCGCCCGCCCGCCCGGTACCGCGCACGCGGTGCCCTTTCCCCGAGAAGGCTTGGGGCCGCTCGTCGGCGTCCTGCGAAACGCCGGAACTCCCGGCACTGGCCCCGGAGTGTCGGGCCATCGGAGCATCCGCGGGGGCCGGAGCGTCTGCCCGGGACAGCGGGCCACCCGCAGGACCCTCGGAGGGACAGCCGGGACCGGGCAGGCTCGGCCTCGCTACCGTGTGCGAAACGCCTGCGCCCCCGCAGGGCCTGCTCCGCGCCCTCCCGGACGACCGGGGCTGGCAGAACCCCCTGCGCCCGCCGCCCCGGACCCCTGGCGGCCCCTGGGGAGTGGGCGTCAACTCGAGGAACTTTCCAGGCCCAGCCGGCCCCCGCCTCCAAGCCGACGCCGGAGCCCACGCTCTCGGCACCCCGCGGAGAAAGGCGCGGCCCGCGGAAGACCGAGGTGCGGACGGGGTCTTGGTAGTCCAGCCCGGGCCTGGCCCGCCAGCGCCCGCGGCCCATTCTGCTGTCACTTCTGATTGAGGTCGGGCTCTGCTTACCCCGCGGCGGCGGCGGCGGCGGCGGCATCCGCCCCCTCCTCCTCCCCCATGTGTTGGGTGCTTTGTTGAACACCGAATTAGCCACCCCCGCCCGCCCCCTCCAGTCTCCCGGCCGCTGCGACAGCCCCGCAGGACAGGCCCTCGCCCGAGACTCCGGACAAGACGCGGGAGTCGGGCGCGCGCCCTGGTCTTAGGGGGCCGCGGGGCCGCGAACCCTGCACCGCGGCCGCCAGGGCGGTGCGTGCCGGTGCGTGGCTGGCGGGTGTGGATGCCGGTGCGCGCCTTAAATTAGATCTTCGCGGCGCCTGACCTGGTTTTTTTCTCGGCCCGATCACGGCTGCAGCTGTTTTCTCCAGAATTCCTGCTGCTGGGGGAGGGGCGTTATTATTATTTTTTGGTTGTCACAACCTCCCGGAAAAATTCCCTGGCCTCGGAAAGTGTAACAATAGCCCATCGGATTTCTGGGGGAAGCGCCCCCAGCCCTGCTTTCTGCCAGGGACGCCTTTGCCCTCAGGCTGCCGCGGAGACCTCCTCCCCTGCCCCTGCCCGAAACCCCTGCTGGGCCGTCAGCTCTGGCTCTGAAATCTAGGAACGCCTTGGGGGCCCCAGCGCTCCGAACTGGGGAGAAAGTAGCCGCCTGGAGGTAGATGCTGGGGGACGAGGTACAGCCTTCCCACCTGGCCCTCACCCCTACCCCAAGCCCACTTCAGGTGGCCCCTAACCAGACTGTCCCCTCCCCAGGAATTGTTCATGTTTGCTTTCGGGGTCAGTGATAGCCCAGAGGCAGTTAAAGATTAATGGGCCTGGGGGTGGGGGTGGGGGGGCGCTGTGGATGGAGTCCGACCCGGCTGGCTCTTGGTCCCTCTCTCAGTTGGGCACCAAGGCTGCACCCCAACCCCAAGGTTGAACGGAGGGTTTAAGAGGACCACACTTGTGTGTTCACCTGTCCTGCTGGGGGACGGGAGGGAGATTGGGGAGCTCAGTTGCCAACTGCAGCCCTTACTGGCTGTTGGCTTCACCCCTGCAGCCTCCTGGTGCATAGTGTAGGAAGCGGAGGGGGCTCTGGCCCTCCTGGCCGCCTGCAGAGTGGCAGGAGAAGCCCAGGAAAGTGGCCATGCCCAGGAGGGGCCAGGCTAGCCAGCTGGTCTCGTGGTGTGTGGCTGATCTGGGCCTCCGGTATCAGCCTCCGCTGGGTCAATCCCGTTCTGCGTCTCTGTCGCTGGGGCTGAGTGTGGGGGGCTGCCAGGGCGCTTACACCACCATCTCTTGCCCTCCTCGGCCTGGAAAGAGAGTGGGGAGGTCTCAGCCCCCATCCCTCCTGTCCTGTCCACAGAGGGTCTGCCCTTCCCAGGACCCCCTGATGCATCCCTCAGGAGGCAGGGACTCCACCTGTAGCCTCCAGGACCTTCCCCCGAAGCCTCTTGTTCTGCCCATAAATTTATTTATGCTTGCGTTAGGCCCGGTGCGTGGATGTGACCTCCAGCACCCCCAGTCCGCGTGGACAACAGGAATTGAACTTTAGTCTCTAGGCAATTAAGGCGGCAGGGACTATACTTCATTAACGGTTGTTATGCAATAAAAGCGATAAAATGGCCCCTACTTACAATTTAAAAATGCAATTTATTTTAATTTACGTTTTTAAGTACTTCTAGGGTTTGATGGGGGCAGCGAGGGGATCACCGGAGGGGCCGCAGCAGCCCCTCCACTGGAGGGACAAGGAATGGCGGAGCTGAAATTGGCTGGGAGCAGCAGGAGACACAGAGGAAGCTGCATTTGCAGGCAGCGGCCTTAGGCTGGCAGAATATTCTGGGTTGCCTTTTTAAAAAAGTGGTGAGGGGCACCTGGGTGGCTCAGTTCAAGTTAAAGCATCCGACTTCGGCTCAGGTCGTGATCTCACGGTTCGTGGATTCAGCCCCGTGTCGTGCTCTGTGCCGGCGGCTCGGAGCCTGGAGCCTGCTTCGGATTCTGTGTCTCCCTCTCTCTCTGCCCCTCCCCCGCTCATGCTCTGTTTCTCTCTCTCTCAAAAATAAATAAACTTTAGGGGCGCCTGGGTGGCTCAGTCGGTTGAGCGTCCGACTTCAGCTCAGGTCACGAACTCGCGGTGCTCTGGGCTGATGGCTCAGATCCTGGAGCCTGCTTCCGATTCTGTGTCTCTCTCTCTCTCTCTCTGCCCCTCCCCCGTTCATGCTGTGTCTCTCTCTGTCTCAAAAATAAATAAATGTTAAAAAAAAATTTTTTTTTAATAATAATAAACTTTCTTCTTTTTAATTTTTTTTTTAATGTTTATTTGGTTTTCAGAGAGAGAGACAGAGCATGAGTGGGGGAGGAACAGAAAAAGAGGGAGACACAGAATCCGAAGCAGGCTCCAGGCTCCGAGCCGTCGGCACAGAGCCCGACGCGGGGCTTGAACCCACGAACCGTGAGCTCATGACCTGAGCCGAAGTCGGATGCTAAACTGACTGAGCCACCCAGGTGCCCCATAAATAAATATTTTTTTAAAAATAAATAATAAATAATGAAAAAGCAATGAAAAGTCACCCTGAGGCCTTGCCCTTTTGCTCCTGGACGCTGCAGAGCAGGCCTGGGGAAGCATTCTTGAGCCAGACATCTGAAAGCTTGCTGGGCGTGACTGTCCCCCGGGGGCCCTGGGACCTTGGGCAGAGTGGTCCCCTGCCCATCCCGTGGGAAGCAGGGTGGGTTCCTCGGGTCCAGAAGCAGCCTGCCGGGGACGCCCCCCCCCCCCCCCCCCACTGTCAGGAGCCCTACCTAGGCTCAGCTCTCCTCCTGGCCTTGTGGAAGGATCTCATTCCCATTTCTGAAGCCTCTGGAGGGGCCAGCTGACTCCTGCTGCCCTTATCTGCAATGCCAAGGCCTGAGGGCCCAGACAGCCCCAGCAGGTGTGTCCCCTTGCCTTCCTTCTGCACCCCTCCACCCCCTCCCCTGCCTGTACACAGACCGCAGGGCAAGGCCAGAGCCGCGACTGGGGACCCAGGAGAGGTGGTAGCCAAGGCTACCGGAGTGGAACCCGGCGTTGAAGTGGAGGGGCTTGGCTTTGAACAAAAGAGGGAAAGAAAGGAGGTGTAGGACTGGGATTGGGGACCGCCCGGCAGGACATCTGAAACCCCGAAGCGCACTCTGGCCCTGGTTGTCACCGGATCCAAGGCCACCAGCTCCTGCCATCCAGACCTAGTGCTAAACTATCAGCTTTGTTGTTCACACGTGCACACTGTGAGAGCCAGGGCTCCCGGCCCAGCCTATCATCCCTGCCCCCCAACACACACATGCGCACACACGCACACACACACACGCACACACACACACGCTTTAGCAGCCACCGTGGCCTAGAAGAGCAGATAGCCTTGCCCTCCTACCCCTTGCTAGCAGCCATGGGTGGGTAGGGGCTGGGGGTGGCCTCCTAATTCCTCTGTCTGTGGCCCTCCAGGCTCTTGAGGGTCATGGAGTCTACACGGCTTCCCCGCACACCCCTCACAAGGACTGTGCTGGGTCTCTGCCCGCCTGTCCCTCTTAACTCTGGGCGCCTCGGCTTGCTGAGTTAATTGGCAAACTTCCCCAGAAGTAAACTTGAGGATGGAAATTAATAATTTTCCTGGCGTTGAACTCATTGCTGATCGTGCCAGCCGGGAGAAGGGGGCCTGGTGCACAAGGGCCCCTGAAAAGCCATTAGCATGAACGAGGCCTTCGGGGGGGCCAGGAGTCCCTGGCGCAATTTAGGGGTTCTGCGGCCCCAATGCCCCAGCATAGCCACCACAGGTGTGTGGGTGCTTTGGAAGGCTTCAAGCCACCCCTGCACCCTACCCCCACCCCAGCTCTCTTGCTATGTGACCTGGGCCTGATGGGGTCTTCTAGGGTGCTTCCAGCCGGGTCCCTTACAAGGAAGAGGCCTTCACTAGAGAGGTGTGGGAAGGGGGGAGCCCAGAGACCTCCATGCAGTGGATGGCGGGGGGCTGGGGTTGTTGGAGACAAGTGACTATGGTCTTACTTGTCCAGTCAAGGCAGAGGGTAACCTGGTGCTTGAAGACCTCGCCCCGGGACCCCCAGCCTCTAAAGAGGCATAGTCCCTTTCCTCGCATTCACGGGCTCAGGCTGGACAGGGCCTGTCCTGTTGGGTAGTGTGGGGGAATTAACACTCCTGCCAAGCAGGCCTCTGCCCGCGTCTCTGCAGCCCCAGGAGTGGGTAGGGCACAGCGACAACAGCAGGGTCCCCCCCCCCCCCCCACAGCTCCATTGCAGCCAGTCGCTGTGCTGGCCGCTCTGCTAGGCCTTCGGCACCTTCTGAGAGATGCGGTGATGCAGGGCTTCTCCGGTGTCCCTGGTGTGTCCTACCCTGCAGAGCGGCCTGGGAGGAGTGGGTGTGACCAGCCAGGACTCTGGGTGGTTCTGACCCAGGCAGTCCAACTACCATCCGGGAGGCCTGGATGGGCTGCAGGGTCAGTACTGGGAGGCAGTGGGGTGGGGTGGGGGGTGCGCCTCCCACAGGAAGTGTTTGTTGAAGACGGACGGACGGATGGATGGTGAGGTCTGCCCGGCACCAGGATGGTTTCCTCGGCACTCTCGCGGTGCGGGTGCGCGCTGCCTATGGGAAACAGAGCCGGCTCCACTGGAAAATTTCTTCCGAGAACCTGAGGTCACAGCACACTCGGAGGGAGGCACACAGGGGTGGGGAGTTGGGAGAGAGGGCTTCCTGGCCCCTTCCCTGCAGAGACACAAGAAAGCCTCTGCCCCGTATCTTGGGCGAGGGCCCGGGATGCGGCCCACCTCGCAGTCCCGCCCACCCAGCACCTCCATGCTGCTGAAGTGGGACCAAAATGTCCCCAGAGGGGCCAGGATGTAATGGAGAGGGAGGGAGGTGGAGAGGTGCCGCGGAGGGCGGCAGCGAGAACACAGCAAGCCCCCCCTGTGCTCCTGGACTGGGCTCCCAGCCGGCTGCCACTGCACTGCTGGACGGGCCTTCTATGCACCTGGCAGGTGCAGAGGCCAGCCGCGGCCACCTCGGCCATCTCTGTCTACCCCCAAGCAGTGCTGACCGTGGTGTGCTTCTGCTGGCCCACCACACTGCCACCCCACCACCCCAACAGGACTGCCAGACTGCTTTGTCCAGAGGCCACAGGGACACGGGCTAGGAGAGAGGGGGGGAGGACTGACTCTCCCGGCGCCTGCACTCGCTACATTTATAGCTTTGGCCCTGCCGTAGAAATCACATTAAAGTTGAAGACAAGAGGCACAGAGAGGGTCAGTAACTTGCCCGAGGCCACACAGCAGGATTTGAGCCAGGCCTGTCTGACTGGGAAGCCTGCCTTTGTCCAAGACATGACATATTGCAGATTAATTAAAATTATCGTCCCCGCAGGGCACCTGATGGGTCCCTCCTCCCACCTGGGACTGTGTCCCTGGCCCTGAGCCACACAGCTGACCTGTGTGGGCTGGGCAGGTTGGGCAGGCTGCTTCTGAGGGTGAAGAGGGTCATGCCACACCGCTCTGGGGCCTGGAGAGGGCCCAGGGTGTGTGTGTGGGGTGGGGCCACCTCGGGGACATTGCTAGGAAAGGGGGTGCCATCCTCCGGGAGAACATCTCACTTCTCACACAGACCATTCCGTCCCGCAGACCTGCACCAGGTGCCCTGCTCAGGTCAGGTCAGCACAGGACATGCTGCTCAATGCCAACACCCCCCCCGCCTCCATCCCCCACCGCACCACGACTGAGGCCTCAGTGCACCCGGGCTGGCCCCACCCGGGTCACTGCAGGTAATGATGTCCCGGCCTCGGGAAAGCTCGGGAGAAGCCTCTAAGGGCTTAGGGGTATTTTGCACATAGAGCCATCCTGGCAAGTCACCCGCCCCCAGGACATCCCCGGGCATCCTGGGGTGGAGGTGGGACAGAAGCATGGAAGCAGAGGGGTTCGAGCTCTTTCCAGGGTTGCAGTGGCCCCTTCTCCCCACTCCTAACCTCTGGTTACACCAAGTCCTGCCCGTCCTGCCCCCGATGTCGCGTCTCTAGCTTGAAGTTCCCTCTCACCCTAGTCCCTTATGTGTCACTGCCCCACCTTGGCCTCCCCGGGCCAGCCTTTCTCCCCACTGGTCCTCATCCATCCCAGACCCACACACAGCCAGGAACCTTGAAATCCACGAACCACCTCCAGGCTCCAGGCCTAGCAGGCCTCTGTCCTCCCTGGCCCCATCCCAGCCCCGGGATGGCCTTCCCCATGTCCCATGGTGGACATTCAGAGGGCGCTGCCGGTCGGCTGGGGGGACCCGGCAACCGGGGTGGACCCTGACAGGTGCAGGAGGAGGCCCAGCTGGGGCCATCGGCTCTGGGACCCCCATCCTGGGGCTTGGGAATCTGCTGTCTGGTGACGCTTTCATCGAGATGGAATTTGTTCTATGCTTGTTTATGGATTTGAGCTACAGGGGCCCGATGGGCCCCTTGCAGACACTGCCCCACCCGGCTGTGCCCTGCCCTGCCCCCACCCCCTCTCTGCACTGCCCCCACCCTGCTGTGTGTTGCTTTGTGGGGTGGTTGTTGGTCCTGTGGCCTGCGCCCCCACGAGGGTGGGGCCGGGGAGGCACAGGCTAATGAGGACAGGAGGTGTACAAGAGGGCTGTGCACCCCTTACCCCGCTCGGGCACAATCCTCCTAGCTCCCTGGGCTCCGGGAGTGCCTTCTCTCCTGTCCCTCCCTCCCCAGGAGAGTGATGCCCCCCCAGTCCTGCAGAGAGTGTCCCGTATCTCCCTCTGGGGGGCCCTTGCAGGGCCCCAGCAGATCCGTATCACACACTGACCTGATGGCCAAGAGCCCACTGGGCAGTGGGGGCTCCCTTCTCCTCCAGCCACAGCACCTTTGGGATCTGTCAGAGAAGAGCTTGGGAAATCGAGGATACCCTCCCTCCCCCACCCCCCTCAGCCCACCGCCCTCCTTCCTGGGCACTGGCAGCTGCAGAGACGGGAATCCAGGCTGCTCCCACCTTCCTCCCGGACACAGCCAGACTGTAGTCCTACACTCCCCCCACCCCGGAGCCCTTGGCCCACACGTTTTGGATCTTCCTTGAGACCCTGCTTAGAGAAAGGGTGTGAAGTTCCTGGCTGGATTTTTCCTGGTGCTGCTCTGCACCCAGCCCTCCGAGGAACCCCGGCCAGAGCCCCACGCTCCTTGGTCCTCAGGCACTCCGCCCCTCACTTCTGGCCATCCAGGTCCTGTCTGCTCCCCGCTGGCCCGCACGTCAGCTCAGAGGAGACACGACAGGCAGGTGCCACCTCGAGGAGCCCTGGGTCCACATAAGGACAGATGTATGAGTGACGGCTGCTGTGGGACCTGGGTGTGGCAGACAGAGCCCCTTGGAGCCCCTGCAAGGGCAGAAGGGAGGCCAGCGGCGTTTTGGAGATGGGCCTCAGCCATGACCGACTCACTCCACCTCTCAGAGCCTCAGTTTCCACCAAGTGGCTCACAGCATCACCTGTGTGATGCTCTTGCCCAGGATGCTTCACCTGAACTGAGCTGCAGGGAATAAAGAAAGTCCCAAAGGACGGTCTACACAACAACCGCTCTGGAGGCTTTCTAAAGGTCAGTGGTGAAAAGGATGGAAAGACAGGGTGCCTGTTTTACAGGAAAGCAGGTTAAAGAGAGGGGACAAGTAACTGCAGTGCCAGGCCCGGGTAGGGTCCTGGACCCCCAGGATTGGGGGTCAGCTAGAAGGGATCATGGACAGAAGCAGGGATTTTGTGTAGGGGCAGAGTAGGACCTAACAGACCGTGCCAGGTACGTTTCCTGGGTGTGATGATGTAAGAGAATCCTTCTTGGACATTAGATGCCCGCTTGTTAGATGCCTACCCGCTCGATGCCCAAGTATTTTGGAGCGAAGTGTCATGGCATCTGCGAATGACTCCCATGTGGCTCAGAGATTTTCTCTAAAGGGAGGAAAGAGCACAGACGCCATGGCGTGTTTTTAAACATGGCGCCTGGCTCGCTCAGTCGTCCAACTGGCTCTCTCTCTTTTTTTTTAATTTACGTTTATTTACTTATTTATTTTGAGAGAGAGAGAGAGAGAGAGAGAGAATCTCAAGCACATTCTGCCCCATCAGCTCGGAGCCTGATGCAGAGCTTGAACCCACGCTGTGAGATCATGACCTGAGCCGAAGTTGGACACACTTCACCGACTGAGCCACCCAGGCGCCCCCTGACTGGCTCTTGATCTAAGGGTCATGGGTTCAAGCCCCACGTTGGGTGTAGAGATTACTTAAAAATAAAATCTTTAGGGGCGCCTGGGTGGCTCAGTCGGTTGAGCGTCTGACTTCGGCCCAGGTCATGATCTCACGGTTTGTGGGTTCAAGCCCCGTGTCGGGCTCTGTGCTGACAGCTCGGAGCCTGGAGCCCGTTTTGGATCCTCTGTCTCCCTCTGTCGCTGCCCCTCCCCCTTCACGCTCTTTCTCTCTCAAAAATAAACATTTTTTTTTAATGTTTATTTATTTTTGAGACAGGGGGAGACAGAGTGCTACTGGGGGAGGGACAGAGAGAGAGGGAGACACAGAATCGGAAGCAGGCTCTAGGCTCTGAGCTGTCAGCACAGAGCCCGACGTGGGGCTTGAACTCACGGACTGTGAGATCATGACCTGAGCTGAAGTTTGATGCTTAACCGACTGAGCCATCCAGGAGCCCCTTTGAGCATCCAATTAAAAAAAAAATTTTTTTTTAATGTTTATTTATTTTTGAGAGAGAGAGAGACAGAGTGTGAGCCGGGGAGGGCCAGAGAGAGAGGGAGACACAGAATCCGAAGTAGGCTCCGGGCTCCGAGCCGTCAGCACAGAGCCCAATGAAGGGCTTGAACTCACGAACCGTGAGATCGTGATCTGAGCCGAAGTCGAACGCTTAACCGGCTGAGCCACCCAGGCTCCCCTAAAGATTTTATTTTTAAGTAATCTCTGCACCCAACATGGGGCTCGAACTTACAACCCGAGATCAAGACTCGCATGCTCTACCGACTGAACCAGCCAGGTGCCCCTTAACTCATTTTTAAATAGGAAGCTGAGGCCAAGAAAGACTAAAGCTTAGGGGAAGCTGGGGACACAGTGGCTCAAGTTGACCCAAACCTTACTACGCACAGGCCACGGAACGTGGCACACCTCGCCTGCCCCTCACAGCAACGCGGGGAGAAAAGTCTTACTCTGATTCCCGTTCCACAAATGAGAAAGTTGCGGGGAGCCGGGCAGGCCCCACGGGCAGCAGCCCTAAGCCTCCCTGCCTGCTTCTCCCCTGCAGCAGCCTCTGGGGGCGACGGGGGTGAATGAGGTCCACACCAGCCTCCAGCTCCAGGCCTGCGGCTACGCAGACATAAGACTCCCCACATGGATGCCTTCAGACTGCGCCCCGCACCCAGGCACCCGCACACTTGCAGGGGTGCATTCCACGGCGTGGGCAGTCTCCTCTGTTCCACTGAGGACGAGGGTCCCCGCTCCTGGGAGGAGGGCACAATCAGCCCACGGAGCTGCAGGCACCCCCGGGGCCTTCTGTATTTTCATGAGGCAAGTTGCACAGCGGAGCCTGATGAGCCCCCTTAGCCTCCTCCCGGGCTGCACGAGGCCTCCAGGCCCAGCTCACCAGTTTGCCTTTCCTCTTCCTTTAATTTCTTTTCCCGTACACGAGTGAGATCCCACACTGGCGAGCAGACAATGGGCCTAGTGCGGCTGCCGGACGGTCCTGGCAGGGTGGGGACAGGGGCAAGGACTGGCCTCTGGGTCCGGCCTCCGGGCCTGGCCCCTTCACCCTCTGCAGCCTCGGCTTTCCCTGAGGCCTGGAAGCCCCAGGCAGGGGGAGGGACGGGCAGCTGGCTCCCCAGAGCTCACATCACAGCTGCTGGCCCCTCCGGGCTGGCGACGGCCCCAGGCCCACCCGGGTCCAGCCAGGGATTACCTCCCTCCACTCCTGGGCACGCCTCGCCCACAGCACGGGGCTCGGCTTGGTCCCCTGGAGCCAGCAGGCACCCCTGAATCCGTGTGTCCATCCCTTCGCGGCGGTCAGCGGGCTCAAGACGAGAACTCCTATTTCTCTGATGCTGGGTGGGCCTGGAATCCAGGACTCTGGCTGTAAATTCAGATCCCAGCCTTTCAGCAGCACTTGGGCTGGGGGCTGGGAGACTCTAAGCCCTCTGCCCATCATCTGGTCCTTGCCCTCCCCACCTTGCTGTGGGGTCAAAATACAGGAGTGAAGTCCCCCCGGCCAGAGAGAGGGGCGGGCAGGGCAGCCTGGTGTAGGACACAGCCCTGATGCACCCCAATGCCGGCAGGCACTGGCCATCTCCCACACTGTTCCCCTCACGGCCCCGCGACCTATATCTTAGTCCCCCAGACCCCATCTGCATGGGCCTGCCCAGAGCCTCTGCTCTTTGCTCTGCTGGGAATTCGTTCCTCGGCTCTAAGAACATCTCCTTTGAGAGGCCCCAGCCAGCTCCCGAGAGGCCGGGTGTCCTTGTGCCCCTTGGCCTGGCAGGACGGGCCCCTCTTGCTGCTGTCTGGATTCCCCCCACCCCCCGCAGCAAAGCCAGCCTGGCACCGGGGACGATAGAAGGAGGGGAAGAAGAATCAGACGCTGCTGCTCCTGGATGACCAGGGTCCGATGGGTTCCCCAAGGCAGCTCGCAAAGGAGGGGTCCCCTGGGAGGGAGACCCCCCCCATACACTCCTGAGTGGTCCCGGCCCCCTCCACCAGGGAGGGTGTGAGAAGCTCAGACTGACCAGATCCCTGCCCCCAGGCCCTGGAAGCCTCCACCCCTCTGCCCCAGGTGAGAGCAAACTACGGGGGTGGGGGAGGGGAGGGGCGGTCTCAGGAGGCTTCGGGGTCACCTGTGATGCCTGTTGAACGGCAGGCCCCCCAAAGCCAGATGCGTACCCCAGCTGAGTGCCTGGGACTGCGGCCTGGATCCCGGGCCCGGAGCGGCAGGCAGCTGCCAGGCGGGGCTCGGCCGCCCTGGCCCCAGGCCTGTGTGGGTGTGGGAGGGAGCCCAGCCACACCTGTCCCGCCGCGGGCCCTGGGGTGGGGTTTCCCATCTGTGCTGGAGCCTGGTCAGGTTTCTCACTTCACCCCGGGGCAGGGGCACATGGGCCCTAGCCAGCTCTGAGTCACCGCCCAGCCTGTGGCCTGCCTGCCAGGGCTCCTGACGGACGGGAAAAACCTGCGGGAAGGGGCCGGGCTGGGAGCATCTTCACTGCACCTGCAGGCGGGGCAGGATGGAGGGGCTCCCTCGGGCCCCCAAGGGGCGGCTCCCCACCCAGCCGACTCCTCCCCTCTGCTCCAGCCCGGTGGCTCAGGACCATCCGGGCCCCTGCGTGGTGGGAGAGGGGGTGCACTTCCCAAACCTGAGTCACGGCAGGCCTGACTGTCCCCAGACCCTGTGCCGCTGCTCACCCCCACGCCTCCTCTAATTTTCACAGGCTTCTTTTTTACCTGATCTCGTCCCAGGCGTTAATATCTGTGAAATCGAAGGCGTGATGTGTTGTTTTCCCTAACGCATGCAAAAGAAATCATGCATTTAAAAATGTTTTCGGGGCCATCTGTGGATCATGTCAGGCAGTCCAGCCTGGGGGAAGGCGAATCCCTCCTTTGGCAACGCGGGGCCCAGAGAGGGTGATCTGGGAAAGGGATTTCCCAAGGGACAGCCCCAGAGCGGGGAGGCCCCGGCCTCGAGTCCAGTCTGGAGCCCCTTGCCTCGCCCTCGCAGGCCCGGACCCTCAGAATCAGCCTCTCTGAGCAGCTGGGGTCCCCTCCGCCCTGGGAACAGTATGAAGGCCAGGGCATCCCAAGCAGGCTCCCCATGGGCCCCACACACGCCCACGCCTCCCCTGAGATCACTTGTTTGGGCTGCTCAGTCATCTCCAAGCCCCCCCTTCTAAGCGCTTCTTCGTCTCGCCCAGGGTGAGGCAGAGAACCCCAGGGACCTCCTCCGTCCCTGCGAACCCCAGTTCGGAGACACCAGTGTGGCCACATGACCAGTTTTGTCCGGGGCTCTGAAGGTCAGGGGAGCCACACACCCGTTGGCCAGGCCCAGGCCCAGAGCCAGCGCTTTATGCTAAGGACCCAATCCCTGGTGCCCTGCTGGAAAAGCAAGCGTGAGGGCGGAACGCAGAGGGCGCCCCCTGCTGGACAGAACCGCGGGACGCACCCGGCCTCCTCCCCTGGGCGGCTGGCCAACCCCGAAGCCCTCAAAGCCCTGCTCCCTTCTTTCACAAGGGACAGATGAGTGAGCCCAGTCGGTCAGGCAGGGAGGAAGGGGGGAGGTCCGCGCCCTCTGCTCTCCACCTCTCCCCGGGGCCCCTCCTCCAGGCTGCTAGGTCCACTTCCCAGCCTGCTGGAAGGCCTACCCTGCCCGGGGTCCCTTGGGAACAGTTTAGAGGGGGCAAATGAGCTGGACACAGCGTTGACACAGTCCCCGAGACACCTGGGCCGGTCTGGGTGGGCTAGGGCCAGCCTGTCGTGGCCCATCTTCCCCAGAGGGAGGCTGCGTGTCATGAGACTGACGTTACCAAGCACTGGTGACTGGCGACCAACGTGGGGCTCCGTGCCGGGCCTGCCTCCACACTCAGTGCCTCCCAACAGGGGCATGCTGTTCTACCCACCTTCGACAGATGGCTCAATCGATTAAGTGTCCGACTCTTGGTTTTGGTTCAGGTCATGATCTCTCGGTTCGTGGGCTCGAGCCCCACATCGGGCTCGGTGCTAACCGCTCACAGCCTGCTTGGGATTCTGTCTTCCTATCTCTCTGCCCCTCCCCTGCTCGGGCTCGCACTTTCTCTCTCTCATATGTGTGTGTATATATATATATATATATATCAAAAATGAATAAATTAAATTAAAAAAAAAAAAGAAGGAATAGCACGGGTGAACTTGATGGCATCACGTAAAGCGGAAGATTCCAGACAGAAAAGGACAAACGTCCAACCCGCTGTTACGAAATGTGTAGGACAGGCGAATTCAGTCCGAAAGTAGTGTGGAGGTTACCAGGGGCTGGGGGGAGGGGGATGGAGAGTTATTGCCTAATGGAGACCGGGTTTCTGTTCGGGATGATGAAAATTTTGGAAATCGATAGTGCTGACAGTTGCAAACGTTGTGAATGCAGGCAAAGGCACTGAGTTCTACACTTAAAACGGTCACGATGGCTGGTTATATGTTATATATTTTTTGCCCCAATAAAACAATGGTTTAAAAAGGAAAGGGCCCAGTGAGAGGCATATAGGGGGTCCCGGTGGCCTCCCCCTCCCTGCACCATCCCTCTTGAGGGTCAAAGCCCCGAGCCCACCTCCTTGGTGGCTCCCTGACAGGCGAGCCCAGCTCAACAGGAGACAAGAAGCAATCCTATCCACTTTGTTTTGCTTCAAAGATGGATGGGGAAGGGCGAAACCATTGGCACAAATAGGGGCATGGGATGGGCGGCGGGAACCCCACAGCAGGGTTTTGGGGTGTGCTGTTGTCCTCTCTGTCCAGTCTCATAGCTTCTCTGTCAGCCGGCCACCACCTGAAGGCCGGTCAGGGGCCGCCCTCGGCCTGCGGGCCACTGCAGGAATGCGAGCCCGAGTTAGACCCTTGTTCCAACACCGGCAGCTGTCTGCCGTTGGGTACCCCGCGGCCTTCCTGGGCCACCGAGTCTGCACAGAATCGCCCCCCGCATGAGGGATAATGGTCTCCGTGTGTGAGCCTGAGACACGGGCTCCTGGTGGCTCCGGGACGTGACTGTGGCATTTCGATAACTGGCACTCAGCTCCTGCTGTAACAAAGCCTCCAGTGTCACTTCTCAGGCTTTACTGAGTGCTGCAGGCAGGGCACAGGCTTTGTTTGAATCGACTCCATTGTTCCCAAGCCGTGCAGCCTCAGGGCAGCTGCTTAACATCTCTGAGCCTCAGTTTCCTTACTAAAAAGTAGGGTAGCATCTACATCCCAGAAATGTGCAAAGTAGCGTAGGAAAAGCGCTTATCTGTATGGCACCCTGATTATGCAATATGACCTCTCAAGGGTGGCTCGTAGGTGAGGCTCTCTCTGTGTCGTGGGTTGAATGGTAACCCCAATCCTCCCGAAAAGAGAAGTCCACCTGGAACCTTCGAGTGTGATCTTTTTCGGAAAAAGCATCTCTGTCGGGTCAGGCTCAAACAACTGAGGGCGGATGTGGGGAGCCTCCTGTTCCGCCATGTTTCCTCCTAAGACACGCTGTTCGCCCTCAAGGCCAAGCGCTAGGGCCACCGCGGGGGCCGTGCAGGCTCTTGGGAAGGAGTCCCGATGCCCACTACTGCGGTATAGCTCACTTGAGTGTTGCGGGAATCACTCAAGTCATGTAGCCTTGGGGGCTTTGAAGGTTATGTGTTATTTCTGCAGTGAGCGGACGAATATTCCCCACGGGACACAGTCTGAGGCTGAAACAGCCTGGAGAGAGGGCGCTGAGGACTCCCTGGGCCCTCAGACCCCTGGCAGGGTTTGGCTGACCCGGCTTCAGCCCCAGTGTGGCCCCAGCTCCCCGGCCAATCCTCTGAGGCCCGGATGGGCCGTGACGCGAGGGGCCGGCCCTTCCAGCTCTGCCCCCCAGAGGAGGGTGGGGGTCCCAGAGGAGGAGGAACCCTTGCGGGTGCCCCCCACCTGTCCTGACCGTTCCCCCCCCCCCCCCCCCCGGAATCAGGCCCCGGCAGCAGCGGCCTTGGCCTGAGTGCCTGGGTTCGCGCGCCGGGCTGCCCAGCCCCACGGGTGTGGAACCGATTTATTCGGTAGCTTTGCTGCTGATTAGTTGCAGGTGAGTGGATGGCACGTGGTTCATGTTGTAACAATATTTTGGGACAATTAGATTGAAACCACATTGTCAGGGGGTTGCTGGCAGCTCGCCCCAGCGCTGCACTCTGTGTGCCCTTGGCGGCTCCTGGGCTGGCCGGGCCACCCCGTCCCTCTTGGGGCCCCAGGGCTGCCGGGCACGGGGGCCGGGCCTCCCATCCGCACCCCCGGCCGGCTCTCCCCGCTGGCCTCCCGCTGACCTCGGCCTCCAGTTGCTCCGGAAAACAAGTGCTGTGGGTCTCTCAGGGGAAGGGGAGGGAGCTGGGGGGCCCCCGGGTGGGACTGCCAGGCTGGATGGCCACCGCTTTCCCCCAGACGTGATCTCAGCACAACCCTGCCCCTGCCCTGCTCTCCGCCCCAGTCAACGCACCGCTAGACTGCATGCTCTAGGACGGAGGTCCCAAACCCAGTGACCCCAGAGTAGGAGGAGGCAGTCTTGCCCCCAGCCCAGCACCAGGCCATCCCTCTCACCACAGGGGGCAGGGGACTTTGCTTCCTACATACCCCCTGGGAATATGCTGAGGGCTCAGGGTCCGTCCTATAACGGGTGGGGGCTGCAAGGGGACCCCTAAGGCCAGGCCCAGGCTTAGGAAGGGGGACACTGATACGGTCTGAGCACAAGGTGGGCAGAGTGGGACCCAAGGCATGTTCCTCACTCCAGGAACAGCCAGCAGCACCCCTGGGGAGGGCCAGGGTAACAGTGATGGCACCTGTAGATGGGGATTTTACCCCCAGACAAACAAAGTCCACTTAGAGTCTGGGCGCTTGTACAGGATGAGAGGTGATGGGGGTGGAGGTGTGGCCTCAGGGGCTCAGACCCTTCCTTCCCTTCTAGAGAAGCTTGGGGGTCATACTTTGGGCAAGAGCCCCGGCCCAAAGCATTCTGGGATAGACTCTGGGATGGGGGTGGGGTGGGTGAGGGGCCCCGGGCCCCACTTCTCAGCCCTCAGACAGGTGGGTGTTCCTGGGGCCAGGATCTTTCAGCCTGTTGGGTTGGAGGGGTGCCCCAGGGGCCAGAACCCTGGCCCAGACACCTGCAGGCCTCCCAGGACCCCTTCAGAGATGGGAGGGTGTGGGGAACCCCCTTCCTCCCCCGATACCAGGCGAACCATGGTAAGGAGAGCATTTGCCCTTTGCAACCAGATGACAATGTTTATCGGGCTCCTGATTTAATCCCAATAGGGCTCGTTAGCAGTCTCTATGTTCTAATGCTTCCTGAGCACTTACCAGTAATTTTTCCAACTGGGACTTTCCTGGAGCTCTGCTCACTTACCCACTTTAGCCCCTGCTCTTCCTTCCCTGGGACCCCAGGCTCTGTCTGGCCAGCCTTCCACTCTGGGACACGGGCCAGTTCTGGGGACCAGACAGAAACACAGCTCCCGGGGCCCAGGTGTGCCTGATGTCCGGGAGGCCGCCTGGCGGGTCCGCGGCACACTCGGGGACGCCAGCTCTCCCCTCCAGTCCCCCTCTTCTGTCCCTTCTCGGCCTCCCCATGGCTCCATCCTGGGAGGCCCGGCCTCGCTCTGGGGCTGGAGGCTTGGCGCTGTGGAGGCCTCTCTGATCTCTGGGCCTTTCCTCCCACGAGTGTCTCTCAGAGTGACACCGCTCGGTCTCTGTGTCTGTGTCCTACCGGAGCCCCCGTCCGGGCCCAGGAGTGAAGAGGGGAGAGGGGGTGTGAGGGCCGGGGAATGGCTTCTGACCACGTCCTGCTCGGCCCCCGTCCCCGGTGGGCAGGAACCTCTCAGCCTTCCTCCCTGGGGCTCTCTGCTCTACTTCCGGAAGGTACAGTGAGGACAAGAGGCCGGCCCAAGCCTCCCCCTCTCCGGGTCTCCCCGGAGGAGATCTCCACGGCCCTCTACAGCCCCAGCACCCAGCGGGCAGAACACATTCACAGGATTCCTGGAAGGCGGAAAGAGACACCTGCTCCCCGACTTGAGCCGGGCTCCCGGCTCCGAAGGAGGAAGCGCTGAGACCCACCTTGTCACCAGACCTGCGGTGCCGAAGCTGGGACTGGACTCCTCGGGCCCTGAGAGCCAAGTCAGCGGTCCCCTCTCCCTGCCGCATCGGCCATCGTGGGTGACAGCAGCCCCGTCCCAATGGCTCCGGGCCGACACCGGCCAGCGCCCTCACGCTGGCGTGCAGCCTCGTTAGGCATCCCAGGGTGTCTGGAACCGTGGGGAGCCCCGACCCCCAACATAAGCGCTCCTTCCTCCTCCAGCCCCGGACAGGGCCTCGCCTGAGTAGACGTCACGGGTGCTTGTCACGCTGTCTGTGGACGTGCACATACCTTGGGTGCCCCCAGGGTGACCTCACACTAACCGGTGTGGGACAGGAAGCAGGAAAGGTGGCGAGGCCCCCGTAGGTGCAACCAGCCTCAGCTGCAAGTGGGGGTCCCCTGGGAACTGAGTCCCCTCAGCCCTGGGACTTTGGACTGGCAGCCGGTGACCTTGCTTGGGAGTGGATGCTCTTCCTCCAGCCCCAGCTGTGCCGTGACAGGCTCCAAGCCACAGGCCCACGTTCTCACAGCCCGGGACCTCATGCAGGCAAGGGTGACGCCTTAGGACACCCAGGCCCTCGCCAGTCCTCACTCCGCCACCAAGGGCCCCCCGTGCAGAGTGGAAGGGAGGCTCTCAGAGAGTGTGGGTCTTGCCTGCCTGGAAGGGGCTGAGGCACACACACACCTCTCCTTCTGGTTACAAAGTGAGGCCCGGGGGACACCTCCCAGCACCGGCCCCTCTGCTCAGGCTTCAACTTCAGGGTGTCATGCAGGTGGGGGCAGGTGCACGGCCGAGGCTGGCCAATCCGAGCAGGCCACACATTGGTCACGTGATGCGCTGGGGTGGGTCCGGGCTGTGGGCTCAGCTCCTGGCAACACCTGGTGGCCACAACCAGGGTAGGCTTGCCTTCTCGGCGTGACCCGGGACCCCCCACCCCCCGCCCGGAAGCAGTGCTGGGAATTGGAAACGCAGAGACCGTGGTGCACGGACCTGCTTACCTGGAGGCTCTGGGGCTGGGCCGCTGGTGCAGTGCCTGCTTGGGGGTGAGACCCTGGGTGGCACGGCCAGCAGGGCCTCCCGAAGCTGCTGCGTCAGGCAAGACCCTGGAAGGAGCTGGCAGGAAAAGGTCCTTTCAGGAAGAGGGTGGGGCGCCTGGGGCTCACATGACCCAGCCTGCAAAGCATCTGTAAGTTCTAAGAAGGGAAGCCTGGTGGGGGCGCCCGGGGGGCTCAGCCGGTTAAGCATTCAACTTCCGGTTAAGCATTCAGCTTCCGGTTAAGCATTCAGCTTCCGGTCAGGGCACGGTCTCACGGTTCACGGGTTCGAGCCCCGCGTCGGGCTCCGTGCTGACGGCTCAGAGCCTGGAGCCTGCTTCGGATTCTGTGTCTTCCTCTGTCTCTGCCCCTCCCCTGCTCGTGCTCTCTCTCTCTCTCTCTCTCTCTCAAAAATAAACAAACAGTAAGGAAAAAGAAGAAGAGAGGCCCTGGGCTGGGGAACTACATGGACAGTTGCAATGTCGGAGAAACGAAGACTGAGAACTGGGCTCCAGTGCCTCTGCCTTGCTTTGCTGGGCTAACGCCAGGGCCGGGTGTGATGGGTGCCACACCACCCTCTGTGTGGCCGGGTGCTGCGTGCCCTGGGTGAGGCCACTCAACCTCTCTGTGCCCGTTTCCTTGTGACGGGCCCCGCCACCCCCCCCCACCCCGCCACC
>NW_024412448.1:5156625-5196216 GCF_014898765.1 Herpailurus yagouaroundi | reverse complement strand
CAGGTGAGTGCTTTGGTGCCCTTTGGCACCACCGCGTGCCAGATTATCTCCAAGAAGTTTTGGCTTTCTGGTTTTGCCGGTGCCCTCCACACACCTCTTTGTCTGCCTGGTGGGCACCCCAGCTTGACAACCGAGGCGCTCCTGGGGTGGGCACACTGGGGGCTCAGAGCAGGAGCTGGATTCCCGCGGGGGCAGGGGCTGCTGAGACCCGTCGGCCCGCTGAGTCCCCGGGACCGTCCGGCTCACCACGTGCAGACGTCTGGAGCGCTTGTGTGTGCTCTGGGCTGGGGGCCCGCAGCGGTCCTCCCGCATAGGTGCCGCCGGTGTCCCCGAGCGTGGGCATTCGTGGGACCTTTCTGAACCACGCTTTGCGGGGGGGGGGGGGGGGGCCCCGCTTGCCCACGTGCAGCCCCTGTCAGTGCACCTGCATCGGGCTTTCCTTCATCATCTTCTCACTCCTACACTCTGGGGTCACCTCCCAGGGGCCCTTGTCTCGGGCCCTGCTTAGGGGGAAGCACAGGGAGCCCCCGGCCTGGGACCCTGCCATAACAAACGGCCACAAACACAGCGGTGGATTCTCTCCCGGCTCTGGAGGCCAGCAGGCCCAGATCCGGGCCGGTGTCGGCAGGGTCTGCTCGCCTGTGGCTCTGAGGGAGGGCCCTGCCGTTTCTCTGCCCCATTTCTGGGCCCCCCGGGTCATCCCTGGCTTCCCTTGGCTGTGGCTACATCACTGCAGCCCCCCCCCCCCCGGTGCATCCCCACACGGCCTTCCCCTCTGCCCCCCGTGAGGTGCGACCTGTCCTCTTCCTAAAAGGACACCTGGTTTAGGGCTCGCCTATTCCATGGTGTCTCGGAATCCTTACCTTAATTACACCTGCAAAGGCCCTTACTCTACGGGAGGCCATATCCTGAGGCTCTGGGAGGACACGCCATTCGGCCCAGGGCAGTCAGTGACAGCGCTGTCACAGGTCAGGGCATAGTTGGGTGGCAGCTGACCTGAGCTGGAGGGAAAGGCTTGGCAAAGCAAATGTGGCCAGAGGAGTGACTAGAAGAGAGGGCTCCTCCCTGGGGGGCCCGCCCCCCCGGGGGGGGGGGCCCGGCTGGGAAGGGGGAACGGGTCGCAGAAGCAGCCGAAACCCCTGACCGGACGTGGCCCACGGTAACCGTGGCCGCACCCGTGTGCCAGGAAGAACAGGGGACAGATGTGGGGCTCCTTGAGCCCTGGTGGAACAGGCAGCTTTGGCTCCCTGGTCAGGGCTGACGTGACGGGGACCTCACTCCGTGTCCTGCTGAGCTGTCTCTCTGGGCGACGCCCCTGCATGCAGGCTCACGCTGCAGGTGGCTGTGGCTGAGTCATAACTTCCAGCCTCCTTGACCTGGGGCTGAGGCCCGCGGTCGGGGGTGATAGAGATAGGCCAAGCTATGCAGACGCAGGACAGGACCCTCAGTGTGGGTGTCAGTCCTCCTGGGGGGACTGATGTCCATCTCTGTGCTGTTTTCCAGTAAGCTCCTGGTGGACCCCAGTGTGGCCGGAGAGGAGGGAGATGGGCTTTATGAGCCCGGGAGGGGGGGGGGGGTGTTCCTGTGCTTTGGAAACACCTAAGGGTAAGTGAGGGTCAGCCTGAGGGGCCAGTTTATGGCTACGAAGGCATCACAACTGGGGTCTAAAGGGAGACTGATAAAACCCAAAACCACGGACAGAAGGAGAAATGTATTACACAAAACGTTTGAAATGTCTGCATGATAAAAGCTTCGTTGTTAACAAATGTCAAAAGGCAGCAGGCTAATCAGGCAAACACAGATGCTGCAATGAGACGTGGCCACACAGCCCCCAGCGTGGCCGCGTGGAGCCCGGCTGCTGGGAGTGCCCGAGGCCCAGCCCCACGGGACGCAGCACAGGGAGAAGCCCCGCGTGGCCCAGCCATTCCTCTCCGCGGTGTGCAGCCAGGTGAGGACACGCCTCCACCTGCAGCCTCACACTCGAACGTTCACGAAGAGCCCCACGCTGGAACAGCCCAAGCATCCAACCAGAGTGGACGCCACAAACCCAGCCAGGCCGCGGTCACTACCCGGCAATAAGAGCGTGCACAGAGCGAACGATCCTCACGAGTCTCAAAATCGTGGTGCTGAGCGGACCGTCGCCTGGCTCGGTGCATTCCGCATGATTCCCTTTGTACGAAATTCTAGAAAAGGCGAAAGCATCCCGGAGTGACAGGAAGGGAATCCGTGGCGTGGCCGCTGGGACTGCCATCAGGTGTGAGACAGACCGAAAAGGGGCCTCGTAGGAACTGTCCTGGGGTGCTGGAATGTTCTGTCTCAATTGTGGGGCCTGTTATATGCCTCTATACATTTGTCCACACTCATCGAACTGTACCCTTTAAACTGTGTGCCTTTTATTGTATCTAAATCATGTAGCAATAAAACTGATTAAAATAAAAATCCAACTGGACCTTAGTTGTCACCTGTCGGATGAGGGAGGCCAAAACGATGGCGGGAAGGAAGCTCTCACGCTTGGTAGGGGTGTAAGTTGGCCCGCTGTTGCTGGGCAATTTGGCAATAGCCATCAAAATTTGAAACACGCTTGCCTTTTCCCTAGCAGCTTCTCTTCCAGGAACTGTGTCTTCCAGACGCTTGCACAAGAGCACAAAACTGTGTGAACAGAGATGTCCTCTGCTGCAACATTTGTTACGTTGAGACACCAGAAGCAACCCAAACGTCCAGCAGCGGGAGGTTGGCTAAATTCACATAAGCTGAGCATCTGTCCCGTCTGTCCGGGACCGTCCCGGAATTAGGACTGAAAGAGTCCCGGGAAACCCCCCAGTGAGTGAGATTCAAGAAAACAGCCAAGCTGCAGGGGGCACGAGCGAGCGGCTCCTAGATGTTGCCTCTGGAGACCAGGGGAGCTGGGGGGTTGCTACTTTTGCTTTGTGTCCCACGTGCCATTGGCTTCATTTATTTTGCGTGTGTATAGATTTTATAATTGAAACAAAATTTCCTTTAGGAAATGTGACCTCGGTCTGCAGTCAAAGGCAGGTGGGTGGGGCCTCTGGGTTTCAGCCACCAGGAAGGAGGCAGGTGCAGATGAGGGAGGGGCCCAAGGCCGCTTCAGCAGGGGCCGGGGAAGGGCGTCTCAAGGTCACAGTCTAGGGGACCCAGATTCCTGGGAGGCCTTCAGTCCTCTGCCTCTTTCCTCTGGATGTGGACCCCCTCTGGAGGCTTCCCTCATCCCGGATCCGCCTCCCGGAAATTGGCTCAGCCAGCCTGGCTGCCTTTGAACCCCTCGGCCTGGCCTTAGGCAGACAGCCCCCCCAGCCTCAGCCAAAACAAGGCAGCTCAGGATTGTTACACAAATTGGCTGGTGGGGCTCCGAGCCCAGCTAATTCCTGTGTCTTAATGAGTGGGAAGATAAGGTTTTTATTCATCACTGGGGCTTTAAAAATTGCAGTAAAGTGGCCCACTTTATAAAGAAAAAATCAATAGAGAAAAGAAAACAGGAGTATGTAAATGGACAGAGTGACAAAAAGCAGGCCAATTACCCCCAAAACGAGACACAGTTATGGCTCCATTAACTCAATTATATTTTCAAAAAGATTTCTTACGAGGCCCCCACCCCACCCCACCCCCACACGCCTGTAATTTTTACATCAACTTCAAGCCATTAAGTTGCATTAAATTATTTTGTGGGAGAGAGAGGTGTGTCTGGGGAGGGGGAGCCATGGTCCTGTCCGGCTCCAGGGGGGCTGGGGGGCTGGGGTCAGCTGTGAGGCGGGGGTGGACAGGGCATCCGGCTCCCAATCCTGCAAAACAGGGGTCCCCCAATCCACAGGCTCCCCCGATGTGCTGTACCAGGAAGAGCCAGGGGGTGCCGCCAGCCCCCTGGACCCGGTGGTCTCAGCCTCCAAGCCCCCTCTGCCCCCAACCCCTGCATTTGTGTTCACTGTTCCACCTCCCCCAGCAGGTGGCCCTTTGTGGGCAGTTCCACAGTGGGCACCCGACCTCGCTGGCTCCAGGAGCTTTCTCTGTCTCATTCAAGTTGGAAAAGTTAGTTTTTTTGAGAAATAGAAAAATAAAGTCGCCTTTAAAAAAAATCACCATCAAAACCGGGGACTAAATGGGGATATATTCGATGCCTGTCCCTCAGGTAGCCCTTTGCAGTGTCCCTGAACGTGGGGACCCTAAGTGACCTTGGGCAAGTGGTTGTCCAACCGTGGACCGCCCTTCGGTTTGCCCAGGGGGACTGGGGAGGCCCTGAAAACCCCGCCCCGCGTACCGCCCAAAGCCCACCCACCCTCCACCCTCCACCCTCGCTTCCTGATGGGTTCTGCTCGCTGGCTGTAACCTGCTTTTCTGCCACCTGCCCCCAGGGAGCCGAGGCCTGCCCTACTTAAGCCTGTGTCTGGGCCAACCGGGATGTAGCTCTTAATATCAAGGATTTCAGGCGGAGACTGGAGGAGGAGGCAGGCTGGGGCACGGGGGGGAGGGGCCGCCAGACAGGATGTAACTAGGCAAGACGTCCGGGGACACAGGGCCAGGCCCCAGGCCAGAGAACACGAAACCAGCAGAGACTCAGGCTGAGCTGTGGGAGACACCCTGAGGCACAATCCAGGGCCCCTGTAGGGCTGGTACAGTGAAGGGTTAGACAACTCCGACAAGAGCCCCAAAGAATCAACCCCTGTCTGCCATTTGGGGTATGAGACCCAGGCAGCGAGGGGACCCGCTCAGGACAGGCTCTACGGACTGGCCCCCGCAGGTTCCCCGAACTGGCCAGGGGCC
Organism: Herpailurus yagouaroundi; assembly: GCF_014898765.1. Taxonomy (NCBI): domain Eukaryota; kingdom Metazoa; phylum Chordata; class Mammalia; order Carnivora; family Felidae; genus Herpailurus; species Herpailurus yagouaroundi. The sequence continues at coordinate 5,191,443 of NW_024412448.1, read as the reverse complement.
GTGGGGGCAGCAGCGAGGGAGGAGGGAGAAGGCTCAGAGACAGAGATGCGCCCTGGTGACCTGGAGGGAGGAGGGGGTGATGACACCTGGCACCGTGGGGACACTGGTGTGAACTTTAGCCTCTCGTAACTTCCATCGTCCACAAGCACCCCAAACTCGCTGTGCCCGTGCGGCTGCCAGACAGGCCACTCTCAGCCCCCCGTTTGAGAGCCTGGGGTCAGGGATCCACAGGGTGGGAAGGAACGTGTGCACGGACATGTGTGTGCACGAGTGTGTGCGTGTGTAAGAGGAGGCGTCGACCCCGTTCCCACTGCCCACCCCCACGCCCCGGGGAGCCTGGGGCTGGGGCCGTGTGTGCTCTCGGACCCAGAAGTGCATGCGCAGGTGAGGGCTGAGGCTGGAGAATCCCAGGGTGGAGAGTTGGTGCCCAAAGCTGGGGCCACAGCGAGGGGTGGGCGTTCCCAGGGGAGACAGGGGGCTGGGGGGGAGGCAGGCTCCAGGCGATGGGAGCGCAGGGGTGGGGTGGGCAGGCGAGTGCTAGGGGAGACCCTGCAAAGAGGGCTTTGTGAGGTGGTGGGGGCATCCCACCCACACCCGCAGCCCTGCCCGTCCACGAGCTCCCCACACGTGCCCTTTGACCACCACATCGGCCGCTCAGGCTCACTGTGCCCCCACCGCAGCCCTCAGGGACCTCCTCTCTGCCCCCCAAGCCCTAAGGATGGAGAAGGGCTCAGAGGGAGAGGATGAGCCGGCCTTGCCTAGCAGCCTTCCGTCCCCCAGGGGCCCGGCATCCCCGGGAGCTGGGGAACTGGGGGGACCCCACCTCCCTTGGGACTGGATCTGGGTGTCTCCTTGCCCTGTTTTCCTTATCAGTCATCTGTCTGCTCACTGCCAGGCCACAGGCCTCCAGCCAGGCCTACCCTTGCCAGCGAGTGGCCTGAAAGGGCCATTGTTCCAGAGGGGATTCTGGAAGGGTGTGGAGACCCATCAGCTGTCAGCCAGCCACACAGGGTCAGAGCCGAGGTGCTGGGCTGGGCCAGTCTCGGGGCCAGTGGTGCCTGGGCAGCCCGTGGGGACCCGGGAGAGGGCAGTGCCTGAGTGAGGCCTGAATCAGAGGCCACCTTCCCTGTTCTTAGGTCCTCATCCCCTGTGTGGTGAGTCTAGGGCCCCAGTCCCCGGAGCCTCTGGTCCGTCCAGCTGAGAAGGGGGGCGACGTCCCCGGGCAGCCCCACAGCCGCGTGGCCTGCACGCTCTGTGCTGTGGGGCCTCGGTCCCCACGTTCTCTCCTTGTGTCTCTCTCTGTCTCTGGGTATCTCTCCACCTATGCACCCCCTCCCATCCTGCCCCCAGCAGCCTGTCCTCCGCCGAAGCGGACAGAGGACAAGTGCCTCACCTGACAGTCCCCGCCTGCACGGACCCCTGGCTCCTGCACGCCCCCTCCCCGCACCCTGACCTGCTCCCTGGCCTTCTCCAGCTGCTGTCCCTCTGACACCTGGTCACCCCACCGAGAGCCATGCAGGCTGCGGCCCCCGAGTCCAGGATCCTGGCCCCGCAGCCTGGGCGCTGCGCCCCTGGAGGTGAGGGCGTTTGTGCCTTTCAGTAGCTTGTTGCTGGACCTGATTCCGCCTGTCTTCTCCCTCCTGCTCGGCTCCAGGGCCCTCCCTTAATTTCTCTTGGCTTTTCCCCTCAGAGGGGGGCCGTCAGGCCCTGGGGGCTCTGTGGCCATGGTCCGGCACCAGAAGGGGCCAGATGGGCGGCCCAAGCCTGGGTGAGCCCTGGAGCTCTCCGGAGCCAAAGCCGGGGCTTCAGACAATAGTTACTGCTGTAACTGTGTAGGAGGCCCAGCTCCCAGGAGACCAGGGGCCCCCAACACCCCGAGGACCGTGGGGGGACAGTAGAGGCGGCCACACGCCAAGGTCTGGGGTGTCCAGGCCTCCCAAGGCTGGTCCCATCTCAGCCCCGGGCCTGTGGGAGTTGCAGGTGCTGGGGTCACCACGGCAGGGGTGGCGCCCGGCCACGGGGCCACAGCCTGCTCGGGCTCTGCGCTCCCCCTGCCCCCGCCCACTCCAGCCCCACGTCCTGTTTCCACCACGGAACCCCCCAAGGTGATGAGGGCGTCCTTGAGGGCTCTGGCTGTCCCACGCCAAGGTCCAGGCATCAAGGTCACCGCCAGCCTGTGCTGCAGGAAGGGGGAGGGGTGACTGGGAGGTTGGGGGGAGGGGGAGGGGACATAAAAAGAGATTACATTTTTTAAAAGGTACTCTAGCTGTCTGCCGACACCATCTCTGGTCTTCATCCGTTTTATAGCCTGACGGCTCAGGCAGTGGGCCTCCTCCCTCAGGGTGTGCCGGGGGTAGGGGTGAGGAGCCAACCCCTCCCCTCCCACTGCCACCAGGGTGGCCTGGTAGATGGGCCACCCCTTCCCCTCCCTGGCTTCTGCCCAGGGGCGGCCCAGGCCACAGAAGCCCAGCCCCTGGCAGGACGAGGGCGGCCAGTGCAGGTGGGACCCCCAAGGATGGAGAACGGGCCCCCAGATGGCGGCCACTATCGCGGCCCATCTATCCCCCCTGACAGGTCAATTTTCTCCCATGTTTTACAGAACCTTTCAGAGCAGGAAATGTGATCCGGGGGCTGATTTATGTCCTTACCTGGTCTTTGTTCACGAGCTGCCCTCTGCAGGGCTGTGCTGGGCGTCCAGGCCCTGGCCGGAGGACGTCTCCTCCCGGAGGGGGTTCCCATAATCGGCCCCTGCCGGGGGGGGCTGACTCCCAGGGCTCACCTGTGGACGTGGAACCAGCCGGCCACCGTGAAGGGGGGCTGTCGTCCGGGGGGGAGTGTGAATTCCCTGGAGGAAGGGCTACCGTGGGCACCACATCCTCCTCTCCACCTGCCCCTGGGCGCAGCTTCCGGGGGGGGGCGGGCGCCCACCGGGGGGGAGGGGCTGTCCCTTGGCAGGTGACCTTCCATTTGGAAGGGACGAGTGACCGGGCTAATTGTGTCTTTTACGAGTTAGGTCCACTTTTGTTTCTCAAACTGAGCTCTTCTTCGATGTTGTAGCTGAGGTCTCACGGGACACCTGGGGACAAGGGTCGGCTTTCACCAGGTCCCCTCTGGAGGAGGGAGCCGTTCCCTTCGCAGCTGCCGCCTGAAATAAAGAGGGTCTTTTGTGTACAAGGGAGGAGCTTGCAATCTTCTATGAAGTGACATGGACCGTATTTGGGAAGCTTTCAGGGGACCTTCCGAGCAAAAACCATGTCACGTGGCCCCTGCCCCGCCCCCAGCTCTGCCACTGTGTCGCCCCCCCCCCCCCCGCCAAAGAGAACCCTGGGACCCTGGGGTCTTCCTCTGTATCCCCACTAGTTCTGCATGGTTTTGCCAGGTGGAGAGGCGAACACGGCCTTCTGGGGGGCTATCACGGGGCAGACTGCTCCCCAGCACACCCCACTCCTGAGCGGTGGGCTCTGTACCACGAGACTAGCAGGGGCCACGCGTAATTCTTGGCCGACGCAGCTCTGCGGGCTCCGTCCCCACGGGGAAACCCAGCCGCCGGGCTCCACCCCCCTGGCAGCCCAGACCTTGGCCAGCAGACTCCGCTTGGCTCTGGGCGTTGACTCCTGACGAGGTCACCAGGGGGAGGCACACAGAGGGTCCTCAGGGTGCGGCCGCCCAGGTCCCCTGTCCGGGCTGCGCCTCCTGATTCTCATCTCTGAAAGCTCTGGGCTGATACAGGACCCACAAGATGAGGCTAAGAGAGTTAGGAGTTGAGACTCCACTGGGAGGGGACTGTCGTCCAGGTTACACGCACCCACCGACCCACCTACTGGTCCAGTCACCCACACATCCATCCACCCACCCACCCGCCCGCCTGCCCATCCATCCGTCTGTCCGTTTGTCCTCCCGTCCGTCCTTATCTATCTCTTCCTATCCGTGGTCATCCACCCTCCTGAAGAGGGCTCTTGTGATGTTCCAGACACGGTACTAGATATTGAGGCCACAAGGGCACACGAGCCCTTGCAGGAAGAGACAACAGCATGTAAGTCTGGGGGGCCCTGGGCACGTAGGACCCGGCTGGAGGAAGGAGAGGGCCAGGGAGGCTTCCAGGAGGAGGAGACGGAGCTCTGAGATGGGTGGGGAAGACGGGCCCACTAGGCAGAAGCCAGGTAGGCTTGGTTTCTTCGAGGAGCCGAGGAACAGAGGTGGGGGCCAGGAGGTGGGCCCGGAGCCGCAGAGCAGGGGACACGGGGCTCATGCCCAGTCTGTCCACAAATGGGAGAGGCACAAACAGTCTCGTGTTTTGGTGGCTGTGGCTGCTGCACTAGAGGCAGGGGATCCGATAGGATGGGGCACGCCCACCAGCTAGGGGCCCCAACACCCAGCGCTAAGGGACTTCCCGAGGTCCAGCGGGAGCCCCTCCTCCAGCCCCAGGCCCCTGCTTTCCCAGCCGGGCCCCCAACCCACCAGCCAAAACAGGTATTTTAGCAAAAGTCACCAAGAGACAGGGCTGGCTTCACGGAGGAGCAGCCGGGGGCGGGGAGGGGCCCATGCTCAGAAGAGCCCGTGGTTTACCGTTGTCTTGAAATTCTGAGTAAATTCATCTTTCCATTTGTGTTTGTGCGTGGGACAATGGAGCGTGTGCGAGAGTCGAGGAGACAGGTGCCCTATGTGCGTCTCCGGCTGTGCCGTGAGCCTTGTGGGCTGAGTCCGGGAAGCCCTGTGAGCAGATGTGGGGGCCGATGATGCGGGAGCCCCAAAGCGAGCACAGGCGTGTCCCCTGCGAGGCAGCGGTGAGGGGTGGGGGGCACCGACAGCCTCCAGGGGCCACGCTTCCCTGAGAACCGGAGACCCCTTCAAACGTGTTGTGAGAAGCATCACCCGCCGACAGAGCCACCGCACCCCCGCTCGCTGGTGTCCTCGTCGTCAGCCCAGCCCTCCCACCGAAACCCTGCTGGTCTGGGCAAGGGGAGGGACCCCCGGGCGCCAGGCCTGCACCCAGGCCCTCCCCCGCCGGCTTCCTGCTTCCCGGACGAGGAGGAAGTGCCCTGAAAACAGCGGAGGCAGTCTACGCTCTCTTGCTAATAACCAAACCCAGGAGCCTGTGCCGGCGGCCCTGTGCGGACTGAGCGACCTCGGTGCTTCTGTCTGTGTTTAGGGTGCAGCCTGGCATCGCCCAGCATGACGGTGACCGGGACAACGTGTGCCGTTAGTTTGCATTTTTCTTTACTGGAATGACATCAAATGGCCGTTAAAACACCATGGCAGGGGCGCCTGGGGGGCTCAGTCGGTTGGGCGTCCGACTTCGGCTCAGGTCACGATCTCACGGTTCATGGGTTCGAGCCCCGCGTCGGGTTCTGTGCCGACAGCTCGGAGCCTGGAGCCTGCTTCCCATTCTGTGTCTCCCTCTCTCTCTGACCCTTCCCTGCTCATGCTCTGCCTGTCTCGGTCTCAAAAATAAATAAAAACATTAAAAATAAATTTAAAATAAATTTAAAAATGAAAAATAAAAAAATAAATAAAAACACCATGACAAATGGGGAACCACGGAGGAAGAGGAAGCTCGTCTCATGCTCTCATACATTTTGGGGCATTTTCCCAGCCTTTTGAACGGGGTACATGTTCTCGTTTTGCGCCGGGCCCCACAGGGTATGTAGTAGGTCCCACAGGTGACAGGCCTGGCCTGGGGGTGGGGGGAGCATTAGGAAGTCCTGGTCTGGGCACCTCTCAGGAGCCACCTGTTGGGGTGACTCCCATCCACAGGCTTGAATTCTAGTGACTTCCATCCCCCGTCAGCTGAGAAACTGAGGTGACCTTGTGGCTCAGCCCCCAGGGAGGAGCTCACCACACAAAGGGCCCCTTTTAAGATCCTCCCCCCATTAGAGGCTGGGGGCCCCCAGGAAGGGTGGGGGGAGCTTCCTGCGGCCGCATGCTGTGACTGTCGTCCCCAGGAGAGCCGGGGGCTTCTCGCTCGCTTGAGCCTCACCGCCAGGCCCCCAGAATGCCCAGCCCAGGGTAACTAGCCATCGGCGTGGAGTGGACAGGCACAGGGCTGGACCGCGCCCTATAAAAGGGTAGGCACCCTGACCCCCCTGCCCGCTGAACCAGGCTGGTGACCACACCTAGGCCTGCACAGCATGGGGGGAAGAGGAGGGGTCCTCTTTTTCCCAGACACACCCCCAGGTGGGTGGGACCACCCGCCTTCTGCACCAGGAGGGTGAGGACAGCTGGAGGGGCTTGGGCCGGGAGTCCGAGTCTGGGGGACCTTTGTTACTAGTCCTGACCTTGGCAGGGCCCTGGCTGTGCCATGGGTGCCTGAACTTGGCCTCAGCACCACCACCCCCCGGCCTAGGATTTTACGAACCCACCCGTGTTATACGAAAACTTCTTCTGTGTTCATCTGGGCACCCAACAACGACAGTGACACCAGGTGGCAGCGATGGTGCCCGCGTCCGGAACACTCCTGCTGCTCGACCTTGGACACACGACATGGCAGGTGCCGTGACCGCCCTCTGCATCCCCAGGGCGCCCGAGAGCCACCAACGCTCCAGCAAGTGGAGGATGGTCTTTCCCTGGCAGAGTTAGAAGCGGGGCCCGCTGTGGCCACTTGCAGAGGAAGGGGTGGGCAGTGCAGGGAGCGAGCGGGGGTCCTTGTCGATTAAGCACCTGCTGTGTACCAGGCCCTTTGTGACACTCAACTTCCTGCCTCAGTCTCGGGAGGGGGTGCGGTTAGCACTGCATTTCAGTGAAGTCCCTGGTCCAGACTGCTGGCTGGATGTTGGGGAGAGGATTGGAACCTTGTTTGGAACGCGCCGTCCTTCTGAGCCGTTGGTGTGCACAGAGGAGGGCTGAGCCGCCTCCCCCTACGCGGGCGGGGGTCCTGCGGCAGGTCAGAGGCACAGACCACAGCCTGCCACCGGAGGGACCTGAGGATTCACACAGAGGGCCTGTCCAGGCCCTGCCCCCCACGCCCCTGAAGTCCCCCCCACCCCGAACCGGGCCCCATCCCTCCTCCATCCCCCCCCCCCAGGTCCCCTAGGCCCCCAGGGACAGCCTGTCCTACACCCCCCACCCGTGCTCCCTGTCTCCCTCTCCCCTAGGCTGTCACAGGCTCTAATTACCTGGCTTCCATCTGCCCTGGCCTCTGCACAGCTGGGGATGCTCTCAGAAGCTCTGTCCCTCCCTCGTCTGGGCATGTCGCATTCCTGCATACCTCCCCGTGGCCACTGTCCTGCTCAACTGTGGGGCAGCCACGGGTATGGGGGAGCCTGGGGGGCTGCAGCTGCTGGATGGGGGAGCCTGGATACAGCCCAACTGCGCCCCAGGGCTCCCAGCTGTGTCTCCCTCCTCCCCCCCCCCCCCAGCCTCATCCTCCAACCTGCAGAGAGAAGTCAGTAATCTATCACTCGGGGTCCACTGGGGCCACCTGGAGGAGCTCGGGTATCCTGAGGGCAAGGGAAACCTTCCCCAGGAGGGGGATGTCCCTCGAGAGGCAGGACCATGCGACTTTCCAGGGTCGCCCCTCCTCCACTGTGAGTCACCTTGGGCAGCGTGCACGGGCTTTGTGGTATTTGGACAAACCCTACTTGGGGCACACCTTTCAGGGGGGACGGTGACACCTCTCTGATCCCTGGGTGGCTGCCCTGGGGGAGGGTCCGTTCTGGGGACGTCTCCCCACTTCGGGGGCCGGCCCAGGTGGGCCAGTGTGGACAGGGCAGCTCCCACCTACGGGGCTGGAGAGGAAGGAGGCAGGCAGGGGGCCCCCAGGACCAGGAGGTGCCAGACTAGGGCCCCTGCAGGCCACACCTCTCCCTCCTCTCTCTCAGAGCCTCGGGGGATCTCACCCTGGCTAGCCTGGGACCACCCATCTGCTGCCAGAACACTCTTCCTTAGACACAGCCCGGGGAGCAGGCGTGAGGCTTTGTGCCCCCTCGCCGGCCTGCCTGGCAGAGGGTCCCTGGGGTGGAAAGCAGTGCGGGGGTCTCAGCCCCGGCTTTGTCCCAAACTACGGGGCTGAGGCTGGGCAGAATTCGGCCATGGGACATCCTGGCCGTCCCGGCTTAGGGAGGACTGAGTCCCAGAGCAGACGGGGGCAGCTGTGTGGACTGGTGGTTACGGGTCAGGTGACTGGGGTCAAGTGCCAGCTCTTGACCCGTTTGGTGTTTCGGGAGAATGAAATCAGGTGGAGAACGTGCTCGGAAGTCACCCCCGCCTTTCCTGTGCCCCCAGGCCTGCCTCCTGCCCTGACAGGAAGGGGCACGACCTGTGACTTCCCCCGGGACCTGCAGGGAGGACCCGGCCCACACTCGCAGGCCCACACTCGCAGAGTGGAGAGCGCGCCCGTGGCTCGTGCACGCGGCCCCCTCGTCCGGGGCGGGCGTTGTGCACCTGTGCATCCAGGCAGCGCCACCCTCGGGCCTGGAATTTTCAGGAAAGGGAAAAGCATGTGGATGGACAGAGGCAGGTTTTTCATCTCGCTGAATCTCAACAACCCCTCTAATTACAAGATGATAATGAGGTTCGGGGGCGTCTCCTCCTACAGACCAGGACTACAATCTGAAGCTTTGGGGCACTTCACAGGGCTCACGCTGTCCCTCCTCCTCAGCCTGGCCACGCCTGATGGGACTGGGGACACACCTCTACTAGCCGCTGGACCGGACCCCGTCAGACCAGGGAAAGGGGAAGGCCCCGTGAGGGCCACATGAGGGCCATATGAGGCTCCTAAAGCTCGCGGCCAGGGGTCAGGTCTAGAGTGAGTCATAGTGTTCATTGTACCCTCTTTCTCCTAACGTGTCCTGAAGTGTCCCCACGGGTTAGTCCCACAGGCGCTGTGCTGGACTCCAGCATCAGCAGGAAGAAACTGCCCTCAGCTCAGCGGGGGGCAGAGGCGAACAGCCCTGGGGTGCAGGGGACCCTGGAGCCACAACAATGCGTCCGACATCTCAGCCCCACACTCAGGAGTGATGTGGCCTTGGACAAATTGCTCTGCCTCTCTGAGCCTCGACTTCCCCATCTGTAAAGTGGAGCGGCTAACAGGGGTTGCCGTTGGCTGCCTCTATCAGGAGACCCAAAACAAGTGGCTTCAACACCAGAGGCTCTGCCGGTGGTGGGTGGCCCCAAGCTGGGCAGTGCCCGCCTCCCGCGGCCTCCCTCCTCGGGGTCCGAGCATCATACGTTTCTCAGCAAATGCTATAGAGTTTGCCCTTTAGTAGGCGAGATGGTCTGGAAGCTGGCAGACTTCTACGATACTTCTACTACTACGATAAATACTGGTAAATTAAAGGGTGTGTCAGAAGGCGGGAGGTTCCATGGGAAGACCCAGGGCTCGGCAGAGGGCCCTTAAATGGCCGCTGCCATTTTAAGTAGGATGATCAGAATGGCCTCCAGGGAGGCAAGGAATGGACAGATGCGTGGGGGTAGAGAAGAGAGCCTAGGGGTATCTGAGGACATGCTCCAGGCGGAGGCGACAGCCAGGGCGAAGGCCTGGGTGGCGGGGGGGGGGGGGGCGGGGGGGGGGGGGGTCCCCGGCAGGAGAAGTGTGGCTGCAAGGGAACAGTGAGGAAAGGGGATGGTGGGGCGCTGACCGTGTGGGCGCAGTGAGAGCCTAGGCTTTTCTCTGAGTGCGAAGGGGTTGAACAGAAGCAGGTAAGGTCAGACCTTCTGGCTGCTGTGCGGAGAGCAGACTGTGGGGAGGCCAGGGTAGCAGCTCCTCAGCGAGGGGAACCTTGTAGGGACCCCGGAGAGAGACGGATGATGGTAGCCGGGATCGTGGTGGAAACAGAGACAGTGGCGAGAGGTGGTCCAAAGTGAGACTGTCTGAACATAGATTCAGCAAGGTTTCCCGACAGACCGGATGGGAGAGATGTGTTGAAAGGGAGAAGCCAAGGATGGCCCCATTGTAGCTGCAGGAGTTCCAGCCATCACGTCTGCATTCCAGGCAGCAGGATGAGGAAGGAGGGGGGAGGTAAAAAGGACTATTGAGAAGCCTTTCCTGAAACCTTCAGCTAACACAGGTGAGATCTTAGTCGCATGAGCACGTCTGGCTGCAAAGGGAAAAAGGGAAGGGTAATCTTGTAGCTGGTCGCCCGCTGTGGGCAATGACAGGAACGCTGCTAGTAAGGAAAGGGGGGTGTGGATGCAGGTCAGAGGGCCACTTCGAGGCACACTTAGCCCAGAGTCAGCTGCCAGTGGGTACTGACGACCACAGGCCGGGCGGCAGGCCCCGTGGACGGGGCCTCTGGGAAGGGCCAGCACCGTGTGTCACTCAGAGGGGAGGGAGGGAGTCTGATGGCAGGGCTGTGGGCTTGTCTGCAAAGCCACCCAGGCGCCTGGGCGAACCGGGATGGGACACTGAGCGTGAGCTGCTGGGTGGCTCCCAGCACACGGACCTTCTAATTCCATGGCCTTTCTAGCAGTGAGGAAGCTGAGGCCACCGGAGAGGGCGTGACTTACCCAGGGTCCTGCCACCCCTGAACCCAGAGACAGACAGAAGTCCCGAATCCAGGAGCAGCATCATTTCCACTCTTGGGGCACAGGAAGGAATGAGAGGTTTTGAGGGGACTTTCATTTCTGCCGTCCAGCAGCTGAGAGGGAAGGGTCCTGTCTGCCCGGTGCACCTGTGCTGGGGCGGGGGGGGGGGGATAGCGAGGCAGGTGGGTCCCCAGCCCCTGTGCTGTCCTGACCAGGCCTGTCCCCACCTCTCCCCCCGTGAAGACTGTGGGGCCACCATGCAGCGATGGCCTCGGACCCCCAAGCAGTCTAGAGGGGCTGCCTCCATACATCAGTCCCGGGGCTGAGCTCCTGTCACCGCAGCCCCTGCCGCCTGCCCAGACCACCCACTGGAGCAGACGCCGTGCACCTGGAAGTGAGCAGCGCGGGCGAGAAAGCTCTGAGAACACGGGAGGCTGCCACTGTGGACGCCCCAGGCGTGAGCACTCTAGTTCTAGAATTTGCTCCCGGAGAAGAGAGCCCTGTGAGCTCCTCTCCCTGGGCAAAAGGGCTCTGGGGCCACTGATCGCCAGGACCTGGAGGTGCTTTTGCATGAGGGGAGCCCAGGCAGGGACCCCATCCATCCACGGGACCCATGCGCGCTGGGGCCGGCGGATGCTACAGAGAAGGGCAGAGGGAAGGAGGAGAGGCTGGAGAAGGCTAGGCTCCTGCCAAGCGTCTCCCCAAGGGCAGGACAGAGTCCGGGGCTCCAGGATCAGAGTGGCCACCTGCGGGGTGGCGGGAAGCAGCAGAGGTCAGAGCTGAGGGGGAGAAGGCGAGGGGTCCGGGGTCCGTGGTGGGCTCCCCACCCTCTTCACCTGCAGGCATCTGCTGGAATTAGGCAGGTTTCTCCTCTGCACACGCTTCCATCAGGCAAATCCCCGGGGTTCTCCAGGGCGAGTGTGGCCAATCAGGTGGTGTGTGAACCCAGCCCAGCATGAGTTGCAGCTGGCTTGGGCAGCTAAGGCGGCCAGGGGCGGGGACGGCAGAGCCGGGGAGGCGCGGCAGGGGCCAGGCTCCGAGGAGATGGGGTGCCCCTCCCCAGCCCCTCGCCAGCGAGACGTCTCTGGAGGCAGAGTGATCAGCGTCCAGACCCAGGGCAGACCTTGCTGCTGCGCCCCCACTCCCAGCTTTCCCAGGCCTGCCAAGCACAGGGGTCCAGAGCGGCTCCCGGGAGCCCAGCCTGCTCAGCACAGCCTGAGCCTCGGCCCGTAGCCCCCCTCCCTGCATCTGAGCCACCAGGGGGTGACCACAGTCTAAGGTCTGGGAAAAACCCTTGGGTAGTGGCTTCTGGGTCTGGGCCCAAGGACGGGCCCCCCAAAGCTGGGCCCTCCTAGCCCACCCAGCCCCCTGCACCCAACCCCATCTTGGCCCCAGGTAGCTCCAAGCTGGGGATCCTGACAGAGGAGGAGGGCATGTGTCCACGCTAGGGCCAGCCTGGGTCTCCCCTCCCCTCCCAAGGGGGCCAGTGAAACAGTCGGAGGAGAGTATGTGGACAAACACCCAGGGCTGGTGGAGGGGACCAGATTCGATTGGCTTCTCCAACCTCATCAAGGCCTGACTGCCCCCAGCCCTGCCCCCACCCAAGAAGCCAAGGCCAAGTGAGTGTGTTGGGGGGTTGCATCCTGAGACTCCCTGCGCAGCTGGGCATTTCATGTGGTCGCTACCCCCGTGACGTGGCCGTCAGCGTGTCTGGCTGTGGTAGGGGGTTGGTGGGTTCCAGGGGCGACCCATCGAGGGGATGCTAAATGAGATCTATTCCTGTGTTCCGGAACTGTTGTCAGGTTTACGGCTGTGGGGTTGTATAAACAGCGGGAGGCCGGGACGGAGCCACCAGGCCCTGGGCTTCCCCCACCCCAGAACGCGTCCCTGGATTTGGGGTAGCCTCGAGGCCCTGCTCTGATGCAGGCGGTATGACCGGGGGAGCATCAACCAGAAAGGGGGATGGAAACTCGTTTCTGGACAGTGCGGTCACTGGGCTGGAGTGAGCATGTAACCCCTGCCTGCCAGGCCCCATGCAAGGTTCCCCGACGCCCACATAGCCCAGGCGCCTCTGCCGCCCGGGCCCCCCCCCCCCGCCGGGGTCCTTGACACTCATTTCCGAAGGGCTATCTTGGTCTCCCATCATGCCTGCAGTTTGGAAGCTGGAGACCCAGATGAAAAAGCAGAGAATTGCCTAATAAAGATGCTCTCTGGGCGAGAAGGGGCCAGCCCTCCCTGGACGTGTACAGGTGGGGTCATTGGCTCCATTTTCCACTCACGCACAGGACAGATCCTGCTCCCTGGCCCGGGCTCTGCCTGCCACCGGCTCCCCTAGACCCCTTCTCAGAAGTGGCTGCGGTTCCCATGTGGACTGAGCCCAGGCTGGGCCCCCGCATTTCTTCGGTGATGGTTGAGGCGGGGGGATCTGGAGGGGAAAGGGGTGAGACAGACTCACCCCTGGCAAAGCAGCAGCCCCTGCCTAGCAGGGGAGAAGAAGGATCCTCACCTCATCCTCTGGATGCCCCAGAGCAGCTCAGAGAGGTTCATGAATGTGCCTGAGGTCACACAGCCTTTGTGTTGGAGAAGCCACAGAGGTCTCCCACGGGACATCGGCACCCTGTCTGTTCTGGTGATTGATCTCACGTGTGGGAGGTGAGTGTGGAGGGGGCACAGGGTCAAAAATGGCCACTGACTTTCACTTCAGTCCTGAAAACTTCAGGTGGGGCAGGATGAGCCGGGTGTCTGTGCCAGCAGGGATTGGATGGGGGGGAGGCCACCCAGCACTGACGTGGATGGGGAGGGGATCCAGGTGGGGGCAGGGGATTGGAGTCCAAAGGACGTGGGCAGGCGTGAGCCAGGGAGCTGCTAATGCCGAAGGGGGACTTCTAGAATGAACACCATGGCCCTGGACCTCCACGGGCGTTTGGAGGTCCTGCCACGAACTCATGGCTTTTAACACGCGCAGATGGGCTTACGCGGAAGTCCGGCCGTGAGTGTGTGGTGTATGCACCCCGACCTCCTAGCTCTGTCACGGAGTGGCCCGGGAGCAGGGACATCCCACGGCTGAGCGCACACCCGGGGCCCAGATCTTTGCTTCTATTACCATTCTCCATTGGAAAGATTCGGGGATCCTTGGAGAAATGACTAATTGCAGGAGAAGTACGAGATGAGCCGGGGACATCTTACTGAGCAAGAGAGCAGAAGTCCTCAGATCATGACGAGGACACACCGAGGGACAGTGCAAATCTGGGATACACCAGAACACGGGGAAGAAAACCAGTGATAGTCACGGATTACAACCCGCTGAATAAAACAGGAAACCACGAGTCTGCACGGATATCGATCAGTTGATAAATTGGAAGTTTGATAGGGACCGGGATATTTAGTTTCGAATTACCTGCCCCCAAAACACTCATTAATTACCAACGAGAAAGAGGTAACTTTACGGTGGAGAAGCCTACCTAATCAGGCCATCAAAGAGAACATCGTCCGTGATTGGACAAAGCAAAGTCTGGCAGCACCCGCTAGGATTCAGTGAAAACGGGTCATCACTTCTAAGATATTCCTGCCAAAGAAACGGAACTTAAATCTCGGAATGAGTGTTGTAGGCACAAAGGCCTCCCCAAAGACGTGCACCCCTTAACCCCTGGAACCTGTGAATGTTTTCTCATCTGGCCCAGGGGACTTGGTAGAAAGGGACTAGGGTAAGAGGCCTTGAGATGGGAAAATTATCCGGGGTTATCTGATGAGCTCAATCTAATCATGTGACTCCTTACAACTGGAAAACTTTTCCTGGCTGGGTCAGAGAAATGCACATTGAGGGGAAGTTGACCCCTCCCTCCGTTGAAGCTCTGAGAGTGGAGGAAGGGGACCATGAGATGGCCTCCAGAACCTGGGGACGGCCCTCCGTTTACAGTTGGCAAGAAAACAGGGCTGTTGGGCCTGCCGCTCTAAGGAAGTGAATTCTGTGGGCGTTCAGGAGCAGGAAACTGATTTTCCCCTAGGGCTTCCGGAAAGGGGGTGGCCTGCCCAGGCCCTGACTTCAGTTGCTGAGACCCATACTGGACTTCTGATCTACAGAACCGTAAGATAAGGGATTTGTGTTGGGTAAACTGATAGGTTTACAGTGATTTGCTACAACAGCAATGGAGAACTAATACAATGAGGAGACATTAGACAGGCCCAGTATGAGGGACATGGGGTTAGTCATCAAGCACATAGAAAGAACTTCTCAAAATTCATAAGCTAATTAGAAGGATGGGTCAAAAGGACCAGGCATTCCACAGAAGAAATATGAGTGGACAATAAAAAATACGAGTAGGTGGTGGACCTACAAGTAAGGAGAACAAATTAAAACCACAGGAAGGGGGCGCCTGGGTGGCGCAGTCGGTTAAGCGTCCGACTTCAGCCAGGTCACGATCTCGCGATCTCGCGGGATCTCGTGATCTCGCGGTCCGTGAGTTCGAGCCCCGCGTCGGGCTCTGGGCTGATGGCTCGGAGCCTGGAGCCTGTTTCCGATTCTGTGTCTCCCTCTCTCTCCGCCCCTCCCCCGTTCATGCTCTGTCTCTCTCTGTCCCCAAAATAAATAAACGTTGAAAAAATAAATAAAATAAAAAAAAATAAAACCACAGGAAGATTTCATTTTGGTCACCAGATTGACCACATTGATGATACCAAGTGATGGTGACAATTCAGAGCAGGGGAGCGCAATGTATGGCCCTCAGGCCAAATTGGGCCGGCCAATATTTTTGTAAATAAAACTTTATTGGAACACAGACACGCTCCTCTGTTTACGTATTGTCTAGCGCTGCTTTTGAGCTACGACAGCAGAACTGAATGGCTGGGATAGAGTCCACATGGCTTGCAAAGCAGAACACATCATTTGCTATCTGACTCTTTGCAGGAAAGTTTTCCAGCCTCCGACGTAAACTCGCAAGAACTCTTATAAGTACTTTGAAGTACAGTATAAGCAGTTCGGCCACATCTAGGAACATCGAAGGCTCGCATACTCTTGAATCTACAATTCCCCTCGTAGGTTCCTGCTCTAGAGAAACTCTAACAGAGGAAAGAGACAATACTGTCACTGTATCACTGTTTATGATGGCAAATAACTGGAAACAAGTCAGGTGCCCTCAGCAGGAGCATAAACACATGTATTCTGGGCTATCTGAACAGTAGACTTCCAGAGAGCAGCAAGAAGGAATGATTCAGAGCAGCAGTATGATGGTGAATCTTGCCAGCGGTTGAGTCAAAAGGGAAGTTACAGAAGAATACACACGTGAGTCCACAAGTAGAAACATCAAAGAGGCCCAAATGCTCTACCCCCACACGCTGCTGAATTAGTTAGGCTACAACTTGGGCTTCATGCAATGGAGTCCAAAGTAGCAATGGCTTAAACGGGAGGTTTGTCTGCACTCCGTGGAGCAGTGTGGAGGAGGCAGTCAGGGGCTGGGATGATGGCTCTGCAATCTCATGTTGTCCAGGGATCCAGGCTCCTTGCAGCTGGCTGTTCCACTCCTGCCACGGTCCGCATGGCCCGAGCCGGCTTCCGCCCATGACCTCTATGTTACAAGCAGTAGGATGAAGCGTCACCAGACACAAGGGAGGCTGGGAAGTGCGTTCTTTATCCTCGGCAGCCGTATGTGCTGGCGAAATTTGGGAGACAGAAAAAATGAGTATTAAGAGACAAATAGTAAACTTCCCAGTAATCGTTTAGGGATATATCCATATGTGGTAAACCTTTAAAGGAAAGTAATGCGGGGGTGCCTGGGTGGCTCAGTAGGGTAAGCATCTAACTCTTGATCTCAGCTCAGGTCTTTTTTTTTTTTTAATGTTTATTTTTGACAGAGAGACAGAGCACAAGCAGGGGAGGGGCAGAGAGAGAGAGAGAGAGAGAGAGAGAGGGAGACACAAAATCTGAAGCAGGCTGCAGGCTCTGAGCTGTCAGCACAGAGCCCGATGTGGGGCTCGAACCCAGGAACCGTGAGATCATGGCCTGAGCCAAAGTCAGACGCTTAACCAACTGAGCCACCCAGGCGCCCCTCAGCTCAGATCTTGATCTCAAGGTGGTGAGTTCAAGTCCTGTGTCGGGCTCTGCGCCTGGCATGAAGCCCATTGAAAAAAAGGAAAAGTAATGAAATGATAAAATCTGGATAGTGATGATCCCGAAAAGCTGTGTCCACATCTGGGAAGTGGACAGGAAGGTAGACATGTGGAGGGGCCAAAGGGAGTCTCTAAGTTAGTATTCTGTCTTGAAGCCGAACGGTGGGGTCATGAGTATTTCTTATGCTCTGTGAAAAACACATTTGAGTTTCATATCCTATCTTGCATGCTAACATCTCACAAAAATTACGTAGGTAATAAAAAGGTTATAGAATGTATGTATGATTTCTATAAAGGGAAATAAATGGCATTTCCTGTTTTGGCTTTGAATTTAAGTACTCTTTACCTGGTATTCCCTCTTCTTCCTCTCGTGTCTGGGAACCTCTCTCGTGGGGTGGGGCGGGGGGAGAGCCTTATCTAGTGGCTGCCCTGCGTGCAGCTGAAGAATCAGCTTCTGCTCTAGGACAGAAGGTCCTTGGTGTGTCCACAAACGCGGTTGCCTTGTATCCTCCCCCAGCAGCTGGCAACTCTTCCTGTGCACAGTTCCAGTTTGCTTGGATTTACTTGCTTCCTCTTGAGAAGGTCCTTCCCAGCCCTCCTGCCTCTATGCATCCAGTCAGCAGACACATAGTGAGCGTCGCCAGGTGCCAGGAATTCACAGATGTCTCAGGGCCTCTCTCCATTCTCTCCCTTAGTCTTCCATTCCTGTTTGTCCCTCAAGGCCAGGCCTAGAAGCTACCTCCTTCTTGAAGCCCGCCTAGATTTCAGGGGTCCTATTGGTCTCTACCTCTCTTATCCTCTCACAGTATTTCCTCTGCTCCTTTTACAATGTTAGCTTCTCTCTTTGCACTGATCTGCGTGTAGTGCTAAAGGGCGCCGGCCCAGGAAGCAGATCCCCACGCCCTCTCCTACCAGCTGTGCGCCCACCAAACCTCTCTGTGCCTCCGCGTGTCACTCGTAAAACGGAGGTGCTAGCTCCTCCACACTGGTTCGGTGTTCAGCTCCAACACTTAAGCCCCGGTCCCCGCGGCCAGGGTACTCAGCACACGCCCCGAAATCGGTCCCAAAGTGTAATCGCTGAAACTGAACCCCCCAAGCCCCGCTCTTCCCCGAAAGGCGCCGCGCTGCCCTTTCTCTCTTGACCGCCACTGACCTTGTCCTCCAGCCCCTGCAAGGCGAGGCTCAAGAAACCGGATCCGCGGGAAAAGCGGCCCGAAGCTCGGGACGGATGCGGACCCTCACCCAGAACACGGCAGGCCCCGCCTGCAACCCGCCGACCGCAGGTCCCAGGCCCCGCCCCGGAAGCCCGCACCTGCTTCTCATTGGCTCACGATCAGCCGAGGCCCGCCCCACCAGGCCACGTCGATTCTTCCTTCACGCCAGCCCCGCAAGACACCGCCTACCCTTCCAGGTCCGCCTTTCATTGGTGCTCGCCCCTCAGAGCCCGCCTCCTGCCGTCACTTCCGGGCAGAGGAGGCTGCGGAAGGCGGAAGTGTTCTCGCAGAGGCGGCCGTGAAGTCGGGCTGAGGTGTCCCTGGCTGGTCCCTAACTACTCTTCCGCCTGTGGGCGCGGGGACCCGGAGGCGGCCAGCGAGAGCTAGTGGGGGAGGGGGGCGATGCCATGAGGCAGCCGGAAAGCCTGGCGAGGTCTGGAGGTTGACTGTCCCTGCCGCCTTCCCGTGAGGCCGCCGCCTCCAGGCAGCCGCCCGTTCCCCTCAGGGTCTCGCATCCTGCGGTCGTCCAGCGCCTGGGACCGGGGCTCCCGGGCCCTAGACACCGCGCTATGACGGCGGCCGCCGCCTCCAACTGGGGGCTGATCACCAACATAGTGAACAGCATAGTAGGGGTCAGTGTGCTCACCATGCCTTTCTGCTTCAAACAGGTGAGTCCAGCAGGACGCCGCGGGCTCACCCGGCCCAGGGTCCGCTGTTGGCTGGGCGCGGGGAGCCAGGGCCGGGTGGATGTGCGGGAGAAGCCCCAGAGGATTCCCTCCGTAAAAGGCGCGCGGTAGCGGAGTTTCGGCCTCGGCCGGAGAGTTCCCGGTTAAACGCTTGAGACCCCGGTGCAGAGCGCGGCAAAGCGGAGTGATGTTTCCCAGGTGGGGAGTGGCCACAGGATTCGGTGTTATTCCTCTTTAGGACTATAACTTTTTTTTTTTTACGGATTTTATTTGTAATCTCTGCACCCAAGAGATTGGGTGCTGGGGCTCGAACTCAGGACCCTGAGATCAACTGAGCCAGGCAGGCGCCCCCTCTTTATTATTATTTTTAAAAACCCTGACCCGACTCCATTTGTAATGGGGGCGTGGGGGGGTGGGGGGGGGGGCACAAGTCAAGTCCTTCGGTCCTGGTACTAGATTGGGGTGTTGGTTCCAAGGTCGTTACAGAATTTGCTAGATTGTGGGTGTCACCATATGTAAATCTTACCTCGGTTGAAAAAAGTCGGAAATCTATTTAAAAATAGGTGTCGGGCATCAACGACCGGATGGAAAAAAGTCACCATTTTTGAGATGTGGATTCATTTGGCTTCTGTTTAAAATAACGCACAAAAAATAGGTGTTTGGGACTTTGGAAGAGGAACGTTGGTGAAATTGTCAATTGGGCAACTTCTTCCCTAAAAATGAACTTCTCAGCTTCAGTGCCCGGTGGATGGAGTTGCGGGCCTCCCTGCCCGCTGGAGAGAGCTGCTTCCTGGGGGGAGGGGAAAAGGAAGGAGAGGGCAGGTGGCCCGCAAGGCCACACATACCAGTCTTGCGTGATGAAACCGAATGGGTAGAAAAATGAAAATAAAACGAAGTTTTGGAACTGAAAGTGGGCATCAGTAGTTTGATTCTGGAGAAACAGACACTTTGCATTTTTCATACTGAGCATCTTTTGGATAAAAATAGCACATTTATGTTTTTAATCTGGAGATTTTTTTTTTTTTTAATTTTAAAAGAGCGTTTATTTATTTTTGGGAGACAGAGACACAACACAAGCGGGGGAGGGGCAGAGAGAGAGGGAGACACAGAATCTGAAACCGGCTCCGGGCTCCGAGCCGTCAGCACAGAGCCCGACGCGGGGCTCGAACCCACGAACCGTTGAGGTCATGACCTGAGCCGAAGTCAGACGCTTAACCGACTGAGCCACCCAGGTGCCCCTAAAATTTTTTTATTTTAAGTAGGCTCCACCCCCAACATGGGGCTTGAACTCACGACCCTGAGATTAAGAGTCACATGCTCTACTGACTGGAGCCAGCCAGGCACCCCTGAATCTGCATTTAATTTTTTTTTTAATGTTTATTTATTTATCTTGAGAGAGAGAGAGAGAGAGAACGAGTGAGGGAGGGGCAGAGGGAGAGGGAGGGAGAGGATCCCAAGCAGGCTTTGCACTGTCCCTGTGGAGCCTGATGCGGGGCTCGGACCCATGTACCGCGAGATCATGACCTGAGCCACCCAGGTGTCCCTTTATCTATTTATTTTTATTTTTATTAAAAAAATTTTTTTTAACCTTTATTTATATTTTTGAGACAGAGAGAGACAGAGCGTGAACGGGGGAGGGTCAGAGAGAGGGAGACACAGAATCCGAAACAGGCTCCAGGCTCTGAGCGGTCAGCCCAGAGCCCGACGCGGGGCTCGAACTCATGGACCGCGAGATCACGACCTGAGCCGAAGTCGGACGCTTAACCGACTGCGCCACCCAGGCGCCCCAATCTATTTATTTTTAAAGTCAACTCTAGCCCCAACCCGGGGCTCGTACTCACGCCTCCAAGATCAAGAGTACACATTCTACCGACTGAGCCAGCCAACCAGGTGCCCCTGGAGATTCTTGGTCCCCCACCCAGGGCCTACCAGTCTGCATTCCTTTAGAGCTCCCATGTGGGTTACTGATCTGTTGACAGACACGTGGGCGGGAGGACAGGGGCCCTGCCTGCCGAGGTGACAGGCCACGCTGCACCTGCTGCTCCAGAGCCCACGGCGCCCATCTGTGTGTAAGCGCTGCAGATCCCAGCGTGCACTGTGACTTGCCTGGCATGGCCCGGCCTCCCGGGACACGTGTGGTTGCGTGCCTGCAAGTCCCGGCTGCCATCCTTGAAATCGGTCGGTGAGGTGCCACCGTGGCAGGGCTCTGGCGAGGCACGTGTTTGGACCCAGGTGACTCAGCCATCCCCGAGTCGGCTGTGGGGTGGGCACGAGGCCCTGTCAGAGCATTTAAACGTGGGCCAGACTCACTGGCCCAGGGGGAGCTCACAGCTGAGTGGCGGAGGCCCACGTGCACGCACAGAACCGCAAGTGGTTCCCCCGTCCTGAGGGCCTGGTGGGGTTGGGACAGCCACTCTCGTCTGGCCATGGCATCCCCTCCGTGGGCAGCCCTCGGCTGGAGCGCAGCAGGAGGCCAGTGGGCACTTTGGGGATGTGTGTGCTTAGTGTCCGATAGCCATGCCATTTAAAAAAAGTAGGTCTGGGGCTTTTTTTGTTTGTCTGGTTGTAGTAACTCGGGTCCTTTAAGCAAAAATGGACATTTTGCCGAAGCAAGACATACATACAAAGAAACACCCTCTTAGGTGTCCTCGTGCCGGGTTGTGAGAAAGTGAGCGCACACGGGTAACTAGCTCCCGAGTCAAGGAACACAGCCTTGCCAACACTGTCCCCTCCACTGGCGGCCCACCCTCTCACCTCTAGGGCCGTCCGTGGGTGGTGCCTCTGTGTTGACGTTATGGACACAGAATCATCCTGCTATGTGCATTTTAAATTAAAAAAAATTTTTTTTTAATTGAATTTTTTGAGAGAGACAAAGCACGAGCAGGGCAGGGGCTGAGAGAGAGGGAGACGCAGAATCCGGAGCAGGCTCCAGGCTCCGAGCTGTCGGCACAGAGCCTGACGCGGGGCTCGAACTCACGAGCTGTGAGCTCATGACCTGAGCTGAAGTCGGACGCTCAACTGGCTGAGCCCCCCCTGCTACGCGTGTTTTAATGTCTATCTACCTACCTACCCGTGCATTTTAATGTCTGTTATACAGATATGCTACAATTTGTTCCCTTCCCTGCATCTGGAGCTCTGTGGGCACGTGTGCGCGGGCTTTGCTGGCACGTGTGCATTTCTCTGGGGTGTTTATCTTCGGGTAGAATCGCTGATTTGTAGGATATGTTGTATGTTCGTCTCTGGTCGACACCAGTAGGACACTTGTTTCTTCAGCTTTTATTTTTTTGTTTTATTTTTTTTTCCTGCAAATATGGGTAATACGCTTAGATTACACGGAGGAAAAAAGGGAGTGAGAAGGAAACGACATCTAAGTGAGTCACCCAAAAATTCTAACAAAAGTCCGAGGCTGGGTGTAGCCCCCAGGAACCCAGTCACCGTTGATGTTAGGAACTAATAGAAAATTTTACAAAAGTCTGCTCGTTGCAGCATTCAGGCACTTGTACGAAAGAAAGAGGGCTCTCTCTACAGGGCTCCTGACTTGTAACAGGGACCCCTGGTACCTCACCTGACACGGGGGACCCGGAAGTCAGAGAGGAAAGACGACTGGATAAAACAGAAATACAGTCACAGAGGTTCTCTACTGGTCTGCTCTGTAGGGGCACCAACCTCCGGGTTGTTTCCCCTGTTCTCAACTCAACCTGAAAACCCAGTCCCGAGACCCTGTGTTTATTTCAGTTGCTTAAATTTTTTTTTTATTACCACGAGTGGGGGAGAGGGACAGACAGGGGGGAGAGAGAGAGAGAGAGAGAGAGAGAGAGAATCTTGAGCAAGCCCCACACCTAGTGTGGAACCGGACTTGAGGCTCAATCTCATGACCCTGGGATCGTGACCTGAGCCAAAATCAAGAGTTGGATGCCCACTGACTGAGCCATCCAGGCGTTTGACCTTGTGTTTATTTCTAAAAATGCTCTAGCCCTTTAGACGCTCCCCAAGGTTTCCTAGTCCCTGCCCTTGAGCTGTTTCTTCAGCTTTCGATTATGGATAAATCTTCCGTACATGCAGGTTTTGGAGTGAACGTGTATGTGTGCATTTCTCCCGGGAAAATAGTGGGGGTTGTGATCGGTGGGTCAGATGGTGTCTCTGGAACTCGTAAGAAAGGTGTCAATGTCATTTTTAATCTCTTCCTTCTGGAATGTGGTCACCACTCATAGCTGCCGATGTAAGTGGCTAGAAGGTGGCGAACTGCGGGGTGCACGCGGAGAACTGGGGGCGCCGCTCGTTGGCGGCACCTGGCTATTCATTAAGACTCGGAGAGGCCACCGAGGAAGTGGTGTCCGTGGCACTCTTTCAGGGCCACAACGCATGTAGCCGCCACACGTGGGGAATCGGTCTCTGTCAGCGCTAGGAATTGTCACCCGTGGATAGAGAAGCGAGGCAGAGCCGGGGTCTTGGATCAGCAAGAGCGGAGGGAGGCGGGGAGGGCTCTCGGGAGCCAGGCGCGTGAGGCCACAGTACCGGCTGGCTTTATTTTGTCTCTTTTTCTCCCAACCCTCCAGTGTGGCATTGTCCTGGGGGCCCTGCTCTTGGTTTTCTGCTCTTGGATGACACACCAGTCCTGCATGTTCCTGGTGAAGTCCGCCAGCCTGAGCAAGCGGAGGACGTACGCCGGCCTGGGTGAGAGCGCTGGCCCCTGGCGCGGTGGCCCCAGCCCGAAGCCCCCTCTTAGGCAGGCTGCACGCGCTCTGGCGCCGGGCCCTTTCTCCCTCGTTCGTTTGCTTTTCGTCCACTTTATGCTTCCGGACTTCCTTGAACGGCATTTCTTTTCCTTATCGTAAAGCGTAACTCGGTTTTCAAAAACCGTTAACGGAAACACATGCGTTACCATCGAGGGGACCCTTGTTCCGCTGTCCCCGACTTGTGCAAATACCCGTGGGGAGTCTCCCTTCCGGACTCCGGCGGGACCCGCGGTCCTCAGGCCCGGGGTCTGCTGTGCTTCCGCGCCGTGGATGCCATGGGGGAGACGGTCATGGGCTTGGGCCGGTGGCGGGCCCGTCACCTGTCTCCCTAGCGGTGCTGTTTCCCCGATGCTCATGGTTGTAATTTTGTGTCCTTTAATTCTGTCTTCCTTGGATTGAGGGCGAGGGCGAGGACGCTGTGCTTTCTGCTTCCTTTTGGTTTGGACTGTTTCCTAGGCCACTTAGGTCCTAGGGCGGGCCCCTTACTTTCCCAGCGTCCTCGGGCTGGTGTGGATTCTGCACCGCGGATGTCTGGTGTGGGGGATCTCAGAGCTGGGCAGAGTCCCTGGGCTCCGGACCAGAGCCCCTTCCCGGCCTCCCCCACCTCCCGCCAGCGTGTGGCCGGGGCGCCGCGGCCGAGAGGAGGTGGCGAGAGGAAGTGGCGTGCAGATTCCAGGGGGCCAAACGAAATAAAAGCATCTGCAGGGTCTGCGCGTGGGCTTTTGGCGGCTCCACCTCGGGTTTCCTTCCAGTTCGTTGGCTTTGCGTCGGCGTCAAGCTGCCAGCATCCGCTCTGACCTCAGAGCCGAAGGGGCGCCTCCTTCTCTCCTCCCCGAAGAGAGCTGTGCTCTCAGGCCGTCGTCGTCGTCGGAGCCACCTGAGAAAGTGATAGTGACAAGTGAATGGACCGCGCCGGGATGAATTGTGCTCCGGGGCACCCCTTCCCCTGCCTGTAGGGCCCTGGCCTCGGGGTCCCCTCTCTCCTCTCTGAGGGTCTCCATACGGTGGGGTTTCCCGAGAAGACGGCCCACGAGGTGCTTGGTTGTGCCCTGAAAGAGGACGTGTGACCCTAGGCCCGGGAAGGCCGCGGGTTTGACAGCGGTCCGTCTGATTATTCTTAGAAAGTCCCCGAGAAGGCAAACCGATGTGGTGGCACATGAGAGGCCGAAAGGGAATCGGACAGTGGGCTCCCGTCTACGTGGCTGCCTGGGCCCCCCCTCTACGTGCTTGGGGCAACTGCAGCTCCACTGCTAGAAGCAGAAGAGGCCCCAAACCACCACTGGTCTTCGGTTGTGGGTGGTGTCTTTTGTTCAGCAAAGTAGCTCAGTTGGGTGAGCTCCCGCCTGCGGCCTCGGCCGCCTGGTGTCCAGCCTCGGGCCTGGCCCCGTCTCCCAGAAACAGAGACCCCGCCACTCAGAGAGGAGTCCTCGACAGGAGAAGAGTGTCTCTCGGACCCACACCTGGGCGGAGACCTACTGAAGGGTCTTTCTCTCCATCCTCCGCCTCTGGGAAGAGACCGTGAGAGCTTGTACCACGGCTGGAGAGGGTGGCCCTCGAGGAGGCGCCCCGCCGGTGCCACGGGGTCAGGACGGACCGTGTCTGTCAGCAGACCTCCTGGCCCTGGCGTGCATCGTCCGCTGGGTCCGTGGGCGTCGGGCAGCCGTGGGGGACAGGGACGTGGACAGATGGCCTTCAGCCAGACCTGGAGACCTTGCAGGGCTGGGGCGGGGGCGAAGCTCAAACAAATAGGCCATTTGAGGCACTAACGCTCCACGGCTGTTGGGGGGGGGGTGCGCGCGTACGGGCCGTTTTCACGGGTATGTCTGCCTCGCCCAGACGTGAGTCTACGATGGTTTTGCAGTGTGGTGATCCCCCGCGGTGGTCACGTGCTGCCCCCTCCATGTGACCCGTGTACAGGTGGCTGCTGGACAGGGAGCTCGGCTGGTCGGGAAATAGAGCGCCGGGCGGTTTTTGCTGTTGTTACTTCCGTGTGTTTGTGGCGCTGGCTGCTCACGGGCCGTGTTGGCGAATCTCATCCATTTCTTACCTCCTGCTTCCTCGCCCTGTGTAGCCTGCTTCACGTAGACTTTTGTAAACCTTGCCTTCAGA
Organism: Herpailurus yagouaroundi; assembly: GCF_014898765.1. NCBI lineage: Eukaryota > Metazoa > Chordata > Mammalia > Carnivora > Felidae > Herpailurus > Herpailurus yagouaroundi. The sequence continues at coordinate 5,166,135 of NW_024412448.1, read as the reverse complement.
AGACAGACCTGTGGGCCAGTCTGCCTCCTCCAGTGGCCTCAGCCCCCGTGAGGCCACCCTGAGCCCCTACCCGGACCTGTGGAGTGTGGCCGGTGCTTCCGAGCTCTCAGTTGTGAGCACCAGATGCTTTGGTGCTGTGTCCGTGGTCTCGTCATCTGACCTCCCGGGGGCCTGGTCAGCCTGCTGCCCGCTCCGGGGCCCGGGGCGGGGCCTGCAGGGGGCCTGTCCAGCCAGTTTTCTCCCTGCCTGTCTTCAGATGTGTGACCCACACGTGTGGGTACGTGGCTTGGGCACGAGGGCTATAAAGCCAAGCCTTCTGATGCCCAGGGGTCTCTACAGCCTCATTTATGCAACACATGTTTTATTGTCCTCTGTGCAGGTGGCACTGGGGAATCAAATGCAGTCCGAGGCCCGGCTCTGGGGATGGCCGGGTTGCGGTCGCCGTCCTGTCTTGAACGGCACAGTTTGGTGCGCATCACCTCCTCTGCCCTGCTGATGCTGGGCGGTGGTCCGGAGGAGGCTTTGGACAGCTGGCGGAGAGAGCGGGAGTGCGGCCCGGCTCCCGCACTGAGCCCGGTGGTCTGAGAGCTCTGTGTCCGTGGCAGCCTCAGGGCCTTGGGCCGAGCAGTGGCCCCCAGGAGGAGCCGCCACCCTGTCTCCCAGGGAAGGACTGGGAGAGCCTCCCGGCACCAGTCCTAGCTCCGCACGAGTGCACCGGTTAGGCTGGTACGGGGCCACGCCTACTGCTTGTCCCCATGAGGCCCGGCCTGTTAGCTGCAGAGTGCCCATCACCGGCGGGGGCGGGGAGGGGACGGCCTGGCTTAGCTCTGGTCCACACCCAGACCAGATGGGGCTTGCTCAGAAACCCTCTTGCGGACGCCTGCCAGCCCAATGGGGCCGGTCTGGTGCTGTGGTTCCACCCTTGAGGGGCAGTCCCGGGCCCCCTCTGCCCTTCCAAGCACCGTGCCAGGCGGGAGGCTGGGGCTTGGGGGCTGCTGGGCATTTCTGTTTGAGACTCCGGGTTGGAGGTTGCTGAGAGATCTGCACTTGAAGTAGGGGCGGGGTAGGTAAAGAAAGGAGTGAGTGGGGAGGCCGGGAACTGGGATGGCCCGGTCAGGATGTCATTCTGAGTGTCTGGGTGAAGAGGGTCACCTCCCACCATGCTCCTCTGCTTCCTAGAGTACCTTCCATTTTCTTGCTGTCCAGGCTGCGGGCGCATCCTGGAATTTTTTCTGGCAGCTGCTCTGAGCATTTGGAGTATGCTGTGGACATTCCACCTCCTTGTGCCGAAGGAGAAGGACTGGGAGGGCCAGGAACGGGGCCACCTCTGCGGGGCACTGAGTTCCGGGTCACGTCCAGGGCTGTGCTGCCTGCCGGCCGTCCTTGGGGGCCTTGGAGCACCTCCCTTTGGTGACAGCAGACCTTCAGCTGCTGGCTGCCGTCTGGAGTCCTTCGTTCGTGAAGGCCTCAACTTGGCCTTGAGTCTCCGGCGGGGAGTCAGACAAACCAGGGAGGCCCGCTCGTCGTAGCCCGAGTCGCCTGTGCCAAGCTCTCTTGCTCTTGGCAGCCCTGTGCCTCTTCCGAAGTCATTTAAAAGTGACGAGTGTTGTTTGGACTCATTGACACCAGCTGGCCTCATGTTTCCTGCTCTCCGAGTCCCTCGGAGCAGGAAGCTGGGCTGTGCGCTCACGTCCCCTCTCCGGTTGCCCCTGGGGGATGCGGACTTGCCTGGACGGCGGGGGATGCGGGGTTCCCGGACCGCTGTTCAGTCCTGGGAAGGGCCTTGTGGAGCCAGCTCTCAACCTCTCATCTGCTCAAAGCCATTCTGTTGCCAAGAAGGAAGGACAGGCAACTCCCCTCCACCGTGGGACACGCTGTTCACCGTCCTGAAAAGGGGCAGGTCTGAGACCTCTTGTCCCCTCCCACCCAGAGTGCCCCACCAGAAAGGATTCTCAGAGTTTTCTCCTGAAATCGCAGAGAGTGAACATAAGAGCCCTGAACCAGGTCCCTTTGGCGTGAGCCTGGAGAACCGGCGCTCTGGGGTGACGGGGAAGCGAGGTCGCCTGGCACTGTCCGCCCTGTCCCCGCCCTTCCCCCGCCCGTGTGCACCTGAAGCCTCGGGTCCGGGCCGGCCTCCTTCAGGGCTGCGTGTGGGAGACTGCCACTTTGCAGGGACAGCTTTCCTTTCCTTTGTTTTGTTTTGTTTTGTTTTGAATGAGAAAAGTCAACTGCCTGTGTCTTTCCTTTGCTTTGTTCTTTTTCCTGTGCTGTCCTCGATGGTAGACCGGAAGCAGCACGGACCCAAAATCCTAGCACGCTCTCCTCACACCCGTGAAACTCCAGACCGTGGGTCCTTGTCACGTGGCCGTCCTCACCTCGTTTTTAGAGGCGTTTTTGGTGGCGCGCTTTTCGTGTTCTTGGCCGGGAGCTGACTCTCTGTTTCCGCCCTAGCGCTGCACGCCTACGGGAAAGCAGGGAAGATGCTTGTGGAGACCAGGTAGGTGGAGCGGCCTCGCCGACCTGACGCCCGCTGCCCTCCGTCGCCCGCGCTGAGAAGCCAGGGGACGGCTGCTGCGTGAGCCACGTGCCTCAGACGTGCATTGGTTTAGAAGGCTACCCTGTTCTGAGGTGTCGCTTACTAATGAGTTGAGAGTTCAAGTTAGTGTTCTCTTAAAATGATTAGAGTCGAGGGTGAAAGTCTTACTTAAGCCTCGGGACCGGACAGCTCGGAACACAGAGCACAGCGGTGCTCGCTTAGCTGGGTCCCCTTCCTCGGCACCCCTCCCGAAGCCCCTGCGCCCCCAGCCCCGCACGCTGTCGCCTCCAGGCGGCATCAGATTGGAAATGTCCTATCTTTCTCCCTTTGGAGTGAAGTTTTGCGAGAAGAAAAAATTGCCGGGAAATTGCCCTTTTAGACTTCTAAATCAGGGAATCGTGAACGCAGAAGAACAACTCTCTTTGGAAGTAGTCGATTGTTCTTTTAACTTGAGTAGCATCGCGGGGCGTTTTGGTAGCTCCGGAAAGTGTGTGCAGCCCCCCGTGGGGAGAGAAGTTTAGTTGCTCAGTGTTCGTCACGTGGGATAGAGCGCACTGCGCCCCCCAGCCCTGCAGACCGGTGAATGCTGGGCACCGCGTCTCCCATGGGGCCCGGCTCCGGGCGGTCGCCGGCCAGCCGTGATCGGCGGGGACTCCCGGGACTCGACCCCTGGCCTCCTGCTAGGATGGTGCCCTCTCAACCCCACCGCGTTCTCCGCAGCATGATCGGGCTGATGCTGGGGACCTGCATGGCCTTCTACGTTGTGATTGGAGACTTGGGGTCCAACTTCTTTGCTCGGCTGTTCGGGTTTCAGGTAAGACACGCCCGGGCCCGGTACCCTGGAGGGTCCGTGCCCGCTCCTGTGGCGGTTCCGCGTGGCGCCCCCGTGGGGCCACTGCTCAGCCCCGTGCGGACGGGAGGGCAGGTGGGATGGGCCAGGGTTGGTTCCAGGCTCGCAGGTTCGTAACGCTGGGGGTCCCCCGGGGCGAGGCCTTCCCGGCATGCTCGGCTCCCCCCAGGTGACCGGCACCTTCCGCGTGTTCCTGCTCTTTGCGGTGTCCCTGTGCATCGTGCTCCCACTCAGCCTGCAGAGGAACATGATGGCCTCCATCCAGTCCTTCAGCGCCATGGCCCTCATCTTCTACACCGTGTTCATGTTCGTGGTGAGTGGAGGCCGCCCGAGGCTCCGGGCTGGCCCCCCGCTGCCTTCTGGGGACGACGGGAACGTGGTTGGCAGCCGGGAGGTGTTAGAGTTATCCTCGTGAGCCCCGGTGGGGCACACGGGCCGCCTGGCCTCGGGGGCCGTCGACGGCGGGGGAGGGGAGTCTTCCAGGGCGGGGGGCACGGCCGACTCCCCAGGAGACAAAGTGTGGATGCTCCTCGTTTTACGGAAAGACATTTTCTGTGTAGCTTGGGATCGGGAGTCTTGGCGCCAGTGTTTAGTCACGAGGGGGCAAGTTGTTTTCTCGATGAACGTGTACAGCCGGCCAGCTCTGGGGGGTCTGGTGTGGAGCTCACGCCTAGAATGCTCCTTTCCTATGAGTGCCCGGAGGCCCCTGGAGCCGAGCCCCGGACCTGCCCGTTCACAGCGAAGGTCAGAAGCGCCCACTCCTGAGTGAACGGGGCGGAAATACTACAGTGGGTTTTCCTCAGGACTCCGAGCGCTGAGGGGGGGGGGGTGCGGCCAGCACCCCCAGTTGTGAGGGCCAGTGCAGTGATGGTCGCCCCTGCTCTCCAGACAGCCCTGTCCTCTATGGGTTCGTCTTTTATTCTTTTTTAAAATTTGTTTATTTGAGAGAGAGAAAGAACGAGCAGGGGAGGGACAGAGAGGGAAAGAGAAAGAATCTCAAGCAGGTTCCGTGCTGTCAGCACAGAGCCCAATATGGGGTTCAAACTCACGAACCCCTGAGACCACGACCTGAGCCGAAATCAAGAGTCAAACACTTGACTGAGCCACCCAGGAGCCCCAGGTTTGTCTGGGTCGGGGGTGGCACTCGCTGCCTCAGTTGGTGGAACGTGCGGCTCTCGATCTCCGGGTTGTGAGTTCGAGCCCCGTGTTGGGTGTAGGACTTACTTTAAAAACAAAAAACAAAAAACAAAAAACAAAAAAAAAGGAGGGACCTGCCCAGTTTGTGGGGACCATCTGGGCCTCGCCGTGTCCTGCCTGTGCCGAGTCCCCAGTAGTACAGGCAGCCGCCCGGAGGCCCAGGAGGGTCCTGCAGTGAGAGCTCCTGGTGGCTGCGTGTGTCCAGCCCGTGGCGCAGCGGAGGGCAGCGGACTGGGGACCCCGGGCCCCGGCCGGCAGTGTCAGCTCTTGCTGCAGGGGAGCACGTGGCCGAGGCCCCGGGGGTCCCGGGGCCCGTCCCGGTCGTCCGTGTGTCCTGAGCCCTCCCTTCTTGTCCTCGTGCAGATCGTGCTGTCCTCCCTCAAGCACGGCCTGTTCGGCGGGCAGTGGCTGCAGCGGGTCAGCTACGTGCGCTGGGAGGGCGTCTTCCGCTGTATCCCCATTTTCGGCATGTCCTTCGCCTGCCAGTCGTAAGTGCCGTCCGCTCCCAAGGGGCCCCAGGCGCCAGCGTGTTTCGTGGGGCGGGGGTCCGATGCAGGAAGTGGGCGTCGTCTGCTCTCTGTAATCGGTGACGCGGGCCACCAGCTTGTAATGCCTCGTTTCGCTGTGACTTGTCCCCCCTCCAAGTCGAGGGAGAGAGCTGTGTGTATTTTTATCGAGAGGGAACTCGACTTCATTCCTGAGACGTGCTGCTGGCAGCACTGGGGACAGTGCCCAGTTCGCCACCCCCCTCCCCGAAGAGTTGGCTGTGGGCAACACAGAACAGCCCAAAACCATCTGATTCACACAGTCCCAAGCATTTTGCCAAAACTGAGCTGTTCGTGTGAGAATATTTAAAAGGAAATTGCACAAACATTGACTTCCGACTGCCGCCGGGGCGCCTTCGGAGGGGTGTGCGCGTGCGCGAGCGTGCTTTCTCTCTGGCACGCGGGGCTCTGTGAATGCAGATCAGGCGATTTCCAGAATTCCAGCAGCATTACCGTCCTCCCCGGATGACAAGAGCCAGTGATTCATGCCCGGTCGGAACGGTAACCCGCTCAAAAGAGAGGCGTAAATCCGGCACGGACGGGAAAAGACCATCAGTGCACGGGTGGGGGGGCGGGGGCGGGGGGCGGGCGGAGCAGCCCCCCCCCCCCACCCCCCCGTAGCTCCGCTGGGCATGTATTGTGCCAATCGTAAACTAACGTGGCAGATAAATTTGCTCGTGCTGCTGTGTTTACACCCACATGCGGGATCCAAATCGTCACTTCCCGCTTGCTGTCTCTCTTGGCAGCTCGGTTTCCCACCAGAACGTGCTCCACTCTTGCTGTTTAATGTCCCCATTATAATCGGTGACAGAAGTTACGTTCTCCTACCGCGTACCTAGTTACCGGTTGTCCTTTTTGTCTGTGAGTTTGCTTTTTAAAAAATAAACCCGTGGTTGGGCTTTTTGGTGATGGCCACGTAGCAGCCAGTGCACATCCTTTGGGTTTGGTTCTTAGGTCAGATTATAGGTTCTCGAAGGGTTGTGGGCCCCCATCTTGTTCTGCTGCTTGCAGAGGGCGGCGGCCTGTAGATACGCCCACATTCTCCGCAGTGAGCGGCTGTTGGGGGGCGGGGGGGTCCATGGCGCTTTTAGAGCTCGGCGTGACCAATCTGCCGACGTCCCCATCCTTAATAACACGCGCATCTGCCAAGGGCAGAGATAGAGCTCTCCCCTCTCACTGCGTCTGTGCACCAGAGCGCGTGCAGGACGGGGGCCCCTGCCCGCCATTGCCAGGTGACCGCTAGGGGACCACCAGGCCCTTCCTGTGTGACTGGTCTCCTTATTGCAGGGAGGGACCAGGTCTGTGCTTGGCCCTTGCTGTCTGGCCCTTTCTGGTCTTACTTCATAGTAATGAGTACTTGGTGCAGCACCACTAGGCTCCGGGGCCCGGAGAAGCAGCCGAGAGAACACTGAGCACAGAGAGGCCCGGTGCCTGTGGAGGCCGCTTGGCGGGGCGGGTGGTCTCGGTGCTCTGTGGAGGGCCGAGGTGGGGCGCCGTGGGTGTCTGTGGCTCCCACTGCCAGGGGCTTCTGGGGCACAGGCGGGATCAGAGGGGGCCACCGTCTTGGCCTTCCCACACCTGCTCGTGCCCACGTGCCGGGCACAAGCCCCTCCGCACAGTCCCTGCAGCTCCTGGTGTGTGCCGGGGGCCGCGGAAGGGAGGTCCCTGTCCGGGGGTCTGACCCCGCTCCCCCGAGTCGGCACTCGCCCGTGGGGACCCTGCCCCGGCCCGGGAGCTGCTCGGCGCCGAGACGTTTGTGTGCTGACCCCCGCGTGTCCTCTGCCATGTGGGTGGGCTGCACGGCACGTGCAGCCGGGCGGAGGGGAAGGCGGCTGTACAGCGTGCCCCTGCCCACCGTGGGTGCCCTGACGGGACAGTGCACTCCAGCCGGGCCTTCCCGCTGGTTTCCGCTGGCTTTTCGGTGACGTTTCCTCTCGCTTTCTTTTTTATTTTTTTTTTAAAGAATTTTTTTTTTTCAACGTTTATTTATTTTTGGGACAGAGAGAGACAGAGCATGAACAGGGGAGGGGCAGAGAGAGAGGGAGACACAGAATCGGAAACAGGCTCCAGGCTCTGAGCCATCAGCCCAGAGCCCGACGCAGGGCTCGAACTCACGGACCGCGAGATCGTGACCCGGCTGAAGTCAGACGCTCAACCGACTGCGCCACCCAGGCGCCCCTCCTCTCGCTTTCTTGAAGGTGGTTTGGGGGGTTGGCTCCACTGACCGTTCTGCTTGTCCATTCATTGACGACGATCTTCTGTGTCCCGACGCACCCCTGCCAGCTGGCATCCTGCATTCGTGACCGCTGGCCGTGGCCCCCTTGCCCCCATCCTTACGCCACAGTGCATGGGATGGAGGGTGGCCGCCTCTCCGTCATTCACCCCCAGGACAGTTCCATCCCTGCCGCCTTGTCTGGACACCCCCCCCCCCCCCCCCCCCCCCGCCGCCCCCCCGGCCGGGGGCCACCCCCGCCCGCCCCAGCCCCCCCCCCCCCCCGCCTCTCCCCACCTGCTTCCCTCAGTGACTCTGTTTGCACGGAGCCCGGACGAGTCCCCCTCACACCCAGCAGCTCTGCTCTCCTGGCCCTTGGACCGGCTCCGGTCACCGGCACTGAGGCGAGGGCAGGCGGCCCGGCCCCGCTTATGTTTGTTTAACTTTCTGTTCTTTTGACGGCAGTGCCCTGAACCGCTTCCTGCTTCCCCTGCGGGCGCGTGCTCTCCAGCGCAGCCCAGCACTCCGCACAGGGGCCACACTCCTGCTCCAGCGGGACAGATGGCCTTTCGTCCTGTGGCACTTGTGAAATGTTTACAGAGAGCTCGTTGGCGGTGGGGGGGCGCTCCAGGTGCAAGTGGCTGCAGTCTGCTGTCCAAACCGTGGTCAGCCGTGGCCCCGACTTACTGTGGTGGCGGGTGTGGTTGGAAGGTGCTGGAGACTCGACCTCGGACCTGGGAACTAGGGAGCCACGGGGCGTGTCTCTCTGGAATCTGCTTGTTGAAGTGGCTTGCGTTTATACAGCCAGGTTCTGCCCACCTACGACAGCCTGGACGAGCCGTCGGTGAAAACCATGAGCTCTATATTCGCCTCCTCCCTCAACGTGGTCACCACCTTCTATGTCACGGTAGGAGCCCTTTTGCGCCCTCTCCCGTCTCCCACGTCAGGAACGGACTTGGCTCTCGGCCCCTTCCCCCCCATCCCCCCGTCCCGCCCACCCGCCACCAGGCTTGCCCTTGGTTCCTTTCCCACCCAGTGCCCGGTGGCCACGGGACAGACCCCCTCAGCTCGGCTCCACGGTCACCCGCAAGGCCGCTGTGCCCTGGGCGGCGCTGCCGTCGCTCCTGCTCCGGGGGGCGTTTGGGCACGGACCGTTCCCAGGTTGCACTGGCTGGGAGGCTCCTTCGACTTCTCCGAGACCTTTGCCAATCAGCTGTGGAAGGGGGCGTGTCTGTTAACAGAAACTAGAAAGCGTGAGATCGCGGAGGAAGAAAATAACCTCCGCTTCCAGCCCCCAGGTGCCGTTACAGTTGACGTTTTGGTAGATTTTTTTCCACACTTCTTAGTGTTCCCATTTGTTCTGGTTTTTGCATCGCACACAAAATCATCGCTGTGCCGAGATCCCAGCTTGTCTCCCCGAGCCTCGCGGCCTCTGCGTCGTGTCGGTTTCTGCAGATGGTCCACACAGATTGTCGTCCACGCGGTGTCCGTCCTCGGGCGAGCACGGTGTGCCCCACGGCTCCCGGGTTTGGGTTTTGCACCAGATGAAGACCGGCTGCCGTGCGGGGCCTGCGGGGCGTCCGGAGGCTTCCTTCCGCTGGGGCGGCTCCGCTTCCCCGGTGCCTGCTGTCCCTGCGGGAAGCTCCCGGAGCCTCGGCAGAATTGAGCCTTCCGGTCGTGGGGCGGGGGGGAGGCAGTTTGCAAGCCAGGGTCCGGCGGGGCCCATGGGCCTGCCGGAGCGGCTGGTGCAGGGGCCGGGGGCTGCCTCGGGGGGGGGGGAGCACGGCCCCACCGCCCGCCCTCCGCTGTTGTCCTTCCACAGGTGGGCTTCTTCGGCTACGTGAGCTTCACCGAGGCCACCGCGGGCAACGTGCTGATGCACTTTCCCTCCAACCTGGTGACGGAGATGATGCGCGTGGGCTTCATGATGTCGGTGGCCGTGGGCTTCCCCATGATGATCCTGCCGTGCCGACAGGCCTTGAACACACTGCTCTTCGAGCAGCAGGTAAGGCTCTCGAGGCCCTTCGGACCGCACTTGGCCAGGGAAATGCTTTCCTGATCTGAATCGTGTTCTCTTTTGTTGGCTTTTGCTGGGTCTTTTCTTTCCTGGGTGGTGGTAGGGGGAGCTTTTCCTAGTTAAAAATGGAAAAGCTTTGGGACACCCGGGTGG